>NW_027397157.1:69513-269717 GCF_003265705.2 Callorhinus ursinus | reverse complement strand
AAAGAAAGAAAGAAAGAAAGAAAGAAAGAAAGAAAGAAAGAAAGAAAAGAAAGAAAGAACATACTGAGATAAGAGGTAGGAAATAAGTGGAGCAACATCAGAGGGAGTTGTTCTTGTCATAGGCCCACAATCAGCAAAGAGCAGACCTGTTGGATGGGCAGTAGAGAAATGGAAAATAGATAAGACAGTTGGCACAGTAGGATGAGGGGAAAGGGGTACAAACTGAAACAAGCCCTTGCAAAATCATACCTTTTAAAGTTAATAATTTGCAAGGAAATAAATAAGTGAAAGGTGGAGGAAAAAATCAACTTAGACCTTGCAGGGGCATTTCATGTCAGGTTCTGGGAAGTGTGGTATACAAACAGAAAGAGTAACCCTTGTTTCTCCAGCCTGCAGAAAGGAAGAATTATATCTTGATTGTTCTACTTTCCTTCTTCCCTGCTTTGTTGTTCTCCCTAGTAGTCTTCACAATGGAAGACTTGGTATATTTTACTTATTTAGGTTACTGTCTGTCTCTCCACACTTGGAATGTAAGCTCCATGATATTTTATTTGTTTTGTTGGAACAGATCCTGGCACATGGTAGGCCCTCCACTAATGTCTGTTGAATGAATGAATGAATGCATCATCAAGAGGATTTGTGATTTTCCCTTTCTAATGGAGATATTGGGCTCTGATACCAAGTTCCTGCTTTGCAAGTGTTTTCTTGGAAACTCATGGCACCTTCTCAAAAACTGATGAAGCTTTCTAAATGTTTTTGTTTATTGCTTTCTATTTACTTCCCTTGTGGCCTCCTGCTGCAGCAGGAAGTAACTTTAGAAAGACCAATCCTGCTGGCATTGCTCTTATTCCTACCTTCTTCCAGGAGACAATTAAGGTGCTCGCCAAGAATGGAGGCTCGAGAGTAAGATGGCCTGGGTGAGAATCCTGGTTTCAATGTTAAAAAGCCATGTGTCTTTGCGAAAATCCCTTAAACCCCTGAGCCTTTATTTCCTCACCTGCAATACAATTGGGGATAATATTGGTACTTTTCTGGGTAAGGGCAATGCTATTTATCAGATAAAACCTAATATTTCCATGGCTTCATCAAATAGAAGTTTATTTCGCTCTAACCTAATAATCCAAAGTAATTGTTCATGATAGGTGTGGTTTACTCCGCGTGGTGATTTAGTGATCCAGGCTCCTCCTGTGTTGTGAGTCCTCCATATTCTACAGCACTAGAGCTGGTAACATGAGGAAAGAGATGATACAAAGGCTATATCTGCCTCTTAATTTTCTTGATTGAGAAGTGATACAGATCACTTCCACTCTTATTTTATTGGCAAAAACAAATTACAAGGACTCACCTAGTTGCAATGCCTTCTGGGAAATACAGTCTCTGGCTTGGAAGCTGTCTCTCAACAACAAATTTTTCTAATGGAAGGCAGGAATAATGTTTTTTGGGGACAGTTTACCTAAGTATGTTTGCTCCTCTGGCCTCCCAAATCTGTATGTATCTTCCCTCTCACACCTAGAATACACCCATTCCCTCCTCAAGTGAGATAAGCCAATGTCCTAACCAGTTACTACATTCAGCTCAAAATCCAAGATCTCTAGATGATGTTCATACCTCTCCATCAGGGCCACATGTAGAACCTTTGAACTAAAATTTAAATTACCTGCCTCCCCCACATCCCCAATATACAATAGTGGAATAGGGACAGAATAAGACAAGTAAAAACTCCCATTAAGAAAATGGAGGAATGGGGCATCTGGATGGCTCAGTTGGTTAAGTGACTGCCTTCGGCTCAGGTCATGATCCTGGAGTCCCAGGATCGAGTCCCACATAGGACTCCCTGCTCAGCAGGGAGTCTGCTTCTCCCTCTGACCCTCCCCCCTCTCATGTGCTCTCTCTCTCTCATTCTCTCTCTCAAATAAATAAAATTTTTAAAGAAAAAAAGAAAATGGAGGGATGGGGGCACCTGTGTGGCTCAGTTGTTAAGCATCTACCTTCAGCTCAGGTCATGATCCCAGGGTCCTGGGATTGAGCCCCACATCGGGCTCTCTGCTCAACGAGAAGCCTGCTTCTCCCTTTCCCACTCCTTCTGCCTGTGTTCCCTCTGTTGCTGTGTCTCTTTCCATCAAATAAATAAATAAATAAATAAAATCTTAAGAAAAAAAAGAAAATGGAGGAATGAAGGATATATTATGATCACTGGCCCATAGCAATGATGAAAGCTTACTGATCAGGTACTCTGAAGACATTCTGCCCTGGTAGTGGGTTTTCCATAGCCCTCTTCCTAATAGTACAGGTTTGGGAACCAAGCTAAATAGTCACAGGTTTGGTTTTTTTTTTAGACCAAGGTTGTGGTTTCTTTGGCAATGCAATTGCCTCAAAACTCAATAAGCTTTCAGTCAATGGGATGGAATATTATTCAGCCATCAAAAAGAATGAAATCTTGCCATTTGCAACAATGTGGATGGAACTAGAGTATATTAGACTAAGTGAAATAAGTCAGAGAAAGACAAATACCGTATGATTTCACTCATGTGGAATTTAAGAAACAAAACAGATGAACATAGGGGAAGGGAAGGAAAAATATAATTATTGTTTTAAAATCTGTTTCAGACATCTTACTTACATCTTTATTGATTAAATTCCTGGTCATGAGTTCTGCTTCCTATTCTTTCTTCTGAGGCAAATTTCTCCATCTTGTCATTTTGTCCAGAAAAGAAAAGAAAAGAAAAAAGAAAAGAAAAACTTGTTCCTAAGTGTGTTTTGGTCTGCTTGTTAAAAGAAGTTAGATCCAAAAATAAATAAATGAATATATTAATTAATAAATGTATATCACATATAACAGAGTTATATATATTTATATTTTATTATCTATATAACAGAGTTAAAAAATAAGAAAAATAATAATAAAATAAAAAAGAGAAGTAAAAAAGAACCTAGGTCCTATTTCCCCTAGAGCTGAAGCTTTGCAGCACTCTGTGATCATTAGACTTGGGGTGTGTGAGGTGTTTGTGTTTGGTCTTCTGGGGGAAGGGCTTGTCACACTGATTTTCAGGTAGATTTGCCCCAGTGGAGATGTGCCTCTAGGGCACAGTGGGGCGGGACTTGGTGTAAGGGGCTCTGGCCTTCACTAGGGGGCGCTGTTTTGCATCCTGAAGTCATACAGCTCTGATAGGAGGGATAAAAATGGCGCCCCCGTCTCTCTAGACGGGGAGCTGAGAGTTCACTCTCCCCACTCTTCAGGAAACCCTCACAGAGGAGCAATTAGTCACCTGCTCTTGTGTCCCCAGCTTCTGTCAGATCCCTTCCCTCGTGCTGCCTGGGTCTGAGTTCTTTTATCTCAGGCATGGGACTGGGTTTCAAAACTCCAAATTTGGGGACTCCCGGGGCGTGGACCTATGGTGATCCTCTGGAAGAGAGTCTGGCCACCCTTTTGTCATTTGCTGGCCTATGCCCGGAAAGTGGTCATACAACTGTGCAGTGGTTCAGAGTTTATGGCAAGGTGGGGCAGATAGTCAGCACCCACGCTCACTGCCCTCAGCTTGAGTCCCCAATTCTATGCCTGGGAATAGTGCAGCAGGTTGGCACCTCCTCTTCTTCTTGCAACCCAGGGTATCCTCAGACCACACTGCCCACTCCTGGGTCTCCACCCTACTTCCCCACCTGAGCACCTTTATTTAAGCCAGGTATTACCATGGTGGTGGTGGACTTCTAAAATTTCAGATTTTGCCCTCTACTGCTTATAATACTTTGTGGTAGCCTCCATAAGCATGGTTTCCTCCAGGCCACAGTATCCACAGTTATATCTCCCCCAGATCAACTCCACACCTCTTAACTTCCAGAAGGTGATCACTTTTCTACTTGTGGACTTGCAGTTTTGTTCTCTCAGACCTCAGGTTGCTTTCTTGGGGTGTTCAGAATGATTTGAAAATTATCAAGCTGTTTGAAGGACGAGTCAAGCTTAGGGTTCTCCTACTCTTCCACCATCTTAACTCATCCTCAGCTATATTTTTCTTGATTAAGCATTTCCCTGGTTGCCATAAACTTTTGGTTAATTTCCAAAGTTAGGAAAATCTGATTTTAACTAGTTTTGCCAGTTTATTAGTTATTTTTGTGGTGGAATGGGTTTTTAGAGCTCTCTATTCTGACATTTCTCTCTGAGGAAACTTAATGAGCATTTTTGCTTAAAGACTTCTTCAGCCTGAAGTCTTTCTCTTTAGAACCCAATATTTTAAACCCTGCAAGGCCATTCCTATGGATTGAATGTGTCCCTCCAAAATTTATATGTTGAAACCCTAGCCCCCAATGTAACTTTGTTTGGAGATAGGGCTTTTAGGATATATTTAAGGTAAAATGAGGCCATAGGATAGGGTCCTAGTCTGATAATATTGGTGGCTTTACAAGAAGATCTCTATCTCTCTCTCTCCATACATGCTTACTGAAGAAAGACCATGTCAAGACAGAATGAGAAGGTGGCTGTTTGTAAGCCAGGAGGAGAGAACTCACCAGAAACCAATCCTGCTGCATCTTGATCTGAAACCTCTAGCTTACATAACTGAGAAAATATATTTTTATTGTTTAAGCCACCCAGTCTATGCTATTTTGTTATGGGGACCCAAGCAGATTGAAACATGTTTTCTTACTGAGAAGTAGGGCACTGCTGTAGCAAATACCTAAAAAATGTGGAAGTGGCTTTGGACCTGGATAATGGGTAGAAGCTGGGAGAGATTTAGTGTGCAATCTAAAAATATGGGCATTAAGATGATTCTAGTGAGGCCTCAGCTGGAAATGAGAAATATATTATTTTTCAAAGATTTTTCATTAATTTATTTGAGAGGCAGAGAGAGCAAAGTGAACGAGAACAGAAGTAAGGGTAGAAGGGCAGAGGGAGAGGGAGAAGCAGGCTCCCCACTGAGTAGGGAGCCAGATTCAGTGCTTGATCCCAGGACCCCGGGACCATGATCTGAACTGAAGGCAGACACTCAACTGACTGAGCCACCCAGGTGCCCAGAGAAACATATTATTGGAAACTGGAGGAAAGGAGATCCTTGTTATAAGGTGGCAAAGAACTTGGCTGAATTGTGTTCTAGTTTTGTGGAAGGCAGAACTTGAAAGTGATGAAGCTGGATGTTTACCTGAGGAGATTTCTAATCAAAGTTTTTTAAAAAGTGGCTTGGTTCTTCATGATTGCTTATAGTAAAATACAAAAGAAGAGATAAATTGAAGAAGGAATTGTTAAGCAAAAGGAACCAGAATTTAAACATTTGGAAAATTCTAAGCTTATGCATATTTCAAAAATAAGAAAACTGTTTTGGCTAAACTATCACCTGATAAAAAGTTTATGGGGTTGTATTAGTAGAAACATTGTCAATTTAAACTGAAGGAGATAAATATGAGACAAAAACGAAGGAAAGCTTCTTATTGGATTTGACAGAATGGGACAATAGAACTATTTGGCTGTGAACATGTGCTGTTCTTCAAGAAGAGAGAAAAATTACCCTGAAAGTGATTCAGAGATCATCAGAGCCATTGCCTCAGTTTCAACATGGCCTCTCCCCAAAGCCCTGGAGGCAGGATTACCTGGAACCTGATGGGTAGGTGCCTGACTTAGCAGAGTTGTGGGAGCACAACCCTCCACCTACAGCCACAGGAGGGATGCTACCACCCCAGTGGACCTGGAGGACACAGTATTCAACCAAGAGGATTGTTTTTGAGCCTTAAAATTTAATGACATTTGTTTTCCTAGGTTTTGGACTTGCATGGGACCCCATCATCCCTTTCTCCCTTCCAATTTGTCCTTTATGGAATGGAAATATCTATCCTATGCCTATCCCACCACTGTATTTTGGAGGCACAGAAATTGTCTGGTTTCACAGTCACAGCTGGAGAGGAATTTTGCCTCAAGAGGAATCACACCTTGGGTCTCATTTATATCTGATTTAAATAATATTTAGAAGAGACTTTAGACTTTAGAATTGATGCTAGAATGAGTTAAGACTTTGGGAACTATTGAGATGGAATGAATGAATTTTGCATACAAGAAGGACATGGATTTTAGGGAGCCAGGAGTGGAATTCTATGGATTAAATCACGTTCCTTTCAAAATTCATATGTTGAAGATTTAATGTCCAATAAAACTAAATTTGGAGAGAGGGTGCTTAGAAGGTAATTAAGGTAAAAGTGAAGTCATAAGGTTAGAGTCTTCGTCTACTATGATAGGTGGAAGAAGAAGAAAAGAAGAAGAAGAAGAAGAAGAAAAGAAAAGAAAAGAAAAGAAAGAAAAGAAAAGAAGAAAAGAAAAGAAAGAACTTTATGTGCATGTACCAAGGAAAGACCATGCCAGGACACAGTAAGAAGGCATCTGTCAAGAAGAGAAATCAAGGAGGGGCGCCTGGGTGGCTCAGTCAGTTGAGCATCCAACTCTTTTTTTTTTTTTCCAACTCTTGATTTCAGCTCAGGTCATGATCTCAGGATCATGAGACTGAGCCCTGCATCAGGCTCCATGCTCAGCACAGAGTCTGCTTGTCCCTCGCCCTCTGCTCCTCCTCCCTGTGCTCGCTCTCATTCTCTCTCTCTCCAGTAAATAAATAAACAAATAAATATCTTAGAAAAAAAAAGAAGAGAAGTCAAAGAAATAACACTCAACAGACACTGACCCTGCTGAATGTTGTTCTGGGACTTCTAGCCTTCAGAACTGTAAGAAAATTAATTTCTGTTGTTTAAGCCATCCAGTCTGTTACATGGTTATGGCACCTGAGAAGACTAAAACACTCTTTATTGCTTTCTGTCTTTAGTCTCAAACCAGATAATTCTTGCATATCCTTTCTTGACACATCTTGCTAAATTCTACAAATAACAACCAATGCACATTATCAACATTCTGTTATCTAATCTCTCCTCCTAGAGTTTCAGGCTTAGTAGGTCTTTGGCCTGACTTCCAAGTGATCATGGTTGATACATTCACCCAATGTTTGCCACTACCCTTGGGTTTCCATATCTCCAGTTGCCAATTTCAACTTCCTTCCTGCATACAGTTTGATCACTAAGCCAGAGCCACATGTATATTTTTATTATGGATTAATCCCACTTCAAAGTTCCAATCTCTAAATTCTCCAGTATAAAGTTAGCTGTTGCTACAAATACATACCAATATTTCTGTGACTTAAAACAGTAAAAGTTTATTTTTCACTCATATAACAGTACAATGTGGGTATTCTTGGGCAGAAGGCAACTTTCCTCCACATGGTGACTCAAGGAAAACAGTATTTTTTAGTGCAAGCTGCTGGGATCCTAGAGACCTCTTCTAAAAAAAGAGAAAGTAGGCAGACAGTCTCTCCTTTGCTGTCCTGCCCAGTGCTCCCTTGCTGTGTATTCAATAAACTTCTATCTCCTTTTTCTGCCTTGGATGAATTCTTACACCATCCACACCACTGGCTTCCACCTGATTGGGTCACCCCACGTTTGGTGGAGCCCACACAGGGAAAATTTCCTGGCCCAGGGCTCTCCCCAGATTCTCTGGGAATTTCTTGGGACTTTCCCTTGGAAAATACTGACTCTAGTATTTCTTGGGTAACTGATGACCTCTGGCTGTGGTTCCTCCCAGGTGATGATCTGAAGCCCCAGGGAGAACAAGCTCAACCCCCACCTTGCCTGAAAAGGTGAGGAATTTCCCCTCTTGCCCTTTGGAGTGATCCTTCCCTCCCTCTCTTTTATCTTTTTAGCCCTTCGGCTACCTAACCCTAGTACTCCTCAAACAATTGAAGATCTCTGGCCAGGGCAGCTCCCTGGTGTCATTTGAAGGTCTGAGACTGAATAGGTTAGACTGTCCATGCCTGTGAGGGGGAAGGACTCTTTCCTCTGCCCTCTCACTCCATTCCCCTGAGACCTCCATTCCCAACGTGTAGCACAGCTGGCAGTGGCAGTTCGCCCAGGGCAAATCCACACACATTATGAACTCAGTTGGGACTCTTCCTTGATGCTGGCTAACTCTCAGCAGCCTTATTTCTTTCAGCTCCCCCCACCTTTATTCCTTTGTTCCCACAGATCCAGTCACTTCCATGATCTATGGGCAAACACATTCTTGCATCTGAGTGACAACATGAGGTAAACTTCAGAGAATTTGCCACAAAACACATGTGTAGACAATCTTTGTGCTTGTTGCTCTAAAGGTTATTCAAAAGGATCACCAGAGACAATTGAATTACAAACCAGAACTACCCATCTGATTCCCATTGCCTGTTCCCACTTCATCTGAGGATGCTTCAAGCCTGACATCTAAAAATCTCACTGGCAGCAATGGAGACCCAATGGCAGTACTCAAGACTCACACACTGAGTTTATAATTTGTTCCATTAACTTATATTTTTCTTTTCTTTCCATAAAGTTACCTCTTATTAATTACCTGATTGCTTGCCAAACAAAACAGAGCATATGATAGCTAAAACCACCTGCTACACAATTAAGTCCTTAAATGACTCTCTAAATGGCATTACATTATTAAACACTGACATAACTCAAATGCATAAAGCAGTCCTACCAAATGGGATTAGATATTTTAACTGCTATCATAAAAACAGAATGTTGTGCATACATTCCAGATTACCAGAAAAATATATCTGGGTTTCTAACTGACATGAACACTCAAATAGGAGGGCTTGCTGACCCTGTCACACTCCTGCATAGAGTTATCACAAAAATTAATTGAGCTAATATATGTAAAATGCCTTGTGTAGTAATATATGTATAGTGCCAGGCATATAGTAAACACTTGATACAGCATATCATCTATTATTATGCTGTTCACTCTTATTCATTTGTACTACTCCTCTTTTTCTACCTCTTATCCACTCTCTCTTTTACTGATTTTCTCTTGACTCTTTGGGGTGAAGGTTAATGTTGGGAAATACTTTCAAAAATACACATTTCACCCAAATTGGGTAGTTTTGCCTTAGATTGGTATATTACTTTCTCAGACTACTTAAATAACCCTGCTTGTTAAGGAATTTAGAACTATTTTCTAAAGACCAGATTCCAAACATTATAAGAGGACCACACAAAGCCAAGTCAAATTGGCTCTCCCAATTAGGTTATTACTTACCCAGTTCATAAACTTAGGGTGTTTTCTGCACACCAAGGACCTTTGTCCCAGAGGCCAGGAAAACCTTTGTGTCCTTTCTTTGGGGGACTTAGTCCTCATGACTCAAGTCCTAATCCTCAGCTCCAAGGTTACTTTCACCCTATTGTCCCAGCAGACCTTGCATTCTTCACACAAATACTCTCTTAGTACCTGTTCTTCTTCTTCTTCTTTTCTTCTTCTTCTTCTTTTTTTTTATATGGAGCAATTCATGAATTTGCATGTCACTCATTCTTGCACAGGGGCCATGCTAATCTTCTCTGTAGCATTAGTGGCCATTCTAATAGCTCAGTGTACCTATGGCATATGTACACATTAGTTTTGACTATGACTTATAATGCAAGCCTCCTCAGGTCAGGTCTATCATTCTGGAAGAGCCTTCATTTTTGTCTAAGTACCTTCTCCTTTCAACCATGAATCTCAGGCATGGTTTCCACTAAGGTATATCAGAGACTCCTGTAAGCTTGGTTCTCCAGGACAAACCATTTCCCCATATTCCAGGAGATACCAGACTGTGTGCATAAATTGTTTTTCTGTACTGTCCTCTCTGGGCAACAGATCTTAGCAGATACACCAGCCTTTGAGAAAGGAACAGACACCCTGCTCTTACCCTTTTTCTTCTACCTGTTTTGACTGAGCCCCAGATAGAAAGGATAAAAGAAACTCCCTAAAAGTTATAGGGACTTTGTCTCAATCCCTGAGAGTCATCATGGAAATCAGAGAGCTGTGTGGATAAGCCAAACATCCAGTATAATTCTATTGCAGGAGAATAATAATGGCTGAGAAATCTTAAGATGCATGTGCAAGAGGACAACCTCATAGAGACCCTGGTATGGTGTGGAGGGAAAGTCTCTCATGTCCCTGGGGGAGGGGGTATACCTAAAAGGTTGAAGGAGGACCAGGAAATCAGAAGAGAATTTGAAATTGGCAACAAGACAATACATTAAGGAGTCCCTGTGAACTGACGGTCATGGCAGAACAGGAAAAAACTCAACTGATGTCTGTAGGGATGGACAGCAGCTAATATGTAAGGAAAATATCACCAGAAGCCAATATGGACAGATACTAACCATTTCAGACAATAAGCCTCTCCCCTGTTATCAGGGAAATACATGACTGAACCCCCTTCCTTCTATGTTACAGTTAAATCATTGTGGGGGTTGGGAAGGAGGAAAAAAAGGTGGAAGAAAGCCTTGAATTTAGCTATGTGTTTGCCCAAAAGAGAGAAGAAAAGTATGTAAGTGACTGAACTTGCCTTGTAGTGACCAGATACATTTCTGTGTTATATAAAGTCAGAGTGGTCAAAAGCCAAGTTTGGTGATGTTGTCAGAAAATAAATCAATATTTTTAGAGGGAGGAGCAAGATGGCAGAAGAGTAGGAGACCTACAGTTCGTCTGGTCCCAGGAATTCAGCTAGATAGTTATCAAATCATTCTGAACACCTACAAACTCAACACTAGATTGAAGACAAGAATAGCAGCAATTCTATGAACAGAAAAGCAACCACTTTCTGGAAGGTGTTTTCTGATTTGTTTAGTGTATATTTTTCTGGGGTTGTTGTTACACTTGTAACATTTTGTTCTCTCACTCATTTATTCATCTCTGGACAAAATGACAAAATGGAAAAACTCACCTCAAAAAAAAAAGAACAAGGGGCAGTACTGACTGCCAGGGACCTAATCAATATGGACATTAGTAAGATGTCAGAACTAGAGTTCAGAATGACGATTATAAAGACACTAGCTTGGCTTGAAAAAAGCATAGAAGATACTAGAGAATCCCTTTCTGGAGAAATAAAAGAACTAAAATCTAACCAAGTCGAAATCAAAAAGACTATTAATGAGGTGCAATCAAAAATGGAGGCTCTAACTGCTAGGATAAATGAGGCAGAAGAGAGAATCAGTGATATAGAAGATCAAATAATGGAGAATAAAAAAGCTGAGAAAAAAGAGATAAACGAATACTGGATCATGAGGGGAGAATTCGAGAGATAAGTGATACCATAAGACAAAACAATATTAGAATAAATGGGATCCCAGAAGAAGAAAGAAAGAAGAAAGATCCCAGAAGGTATATTAGAGCAAATTATAGTGGAGAACTTCCCTAATTTGGGGGAGGAAACAGGCATCAAAATCCAGGAGGCACAAAGAACCCCTCTCAAAATAAATAAAAATAGGTCAACACCCCAACATCTAATAGTAAAACTTACAAGTCTCAGAGACAAAGAGACAATCCTGAAAGCAGCTCAGGACAAGAGGTCTGTAAACTATAACAGTAAAAATATTAGATTGGCAGCAGACGTATCCACAGAGACCTGGCAGGCCAGAAAGGACTGAAATGATATATTCGGGACATTAAATGAGAAAAATATGCTGCCAACAGTACTATATCCAGATAGGCTGTCATTGAAAATAGAAGGAGAGATAAAAACCTTCCAGGACAAACAAAAACTGAAAGAATTTCCAATCACCAAACCAGCCCTACAAGAAATATTGAAAGGGGTCCTCTAAGCAAAGAGAGAGCCTAAAAGCAACATAGACCAGAAAGGAACACAGACAATATACAGTAACAGTCACCTTACAGGCAATACAATGGCACTAAATTCATATCTTTCAATAGTTACACTGAATGTAAATGGCCTAAATGCCCCAATTAAAAGACACAGGGTATCAGATTGGATAAAAAAACAAGACCCATTGATATGCTGTCTGCAAGAGACTCATCTTATACCCAAAGATACCTCCAGATTTAAAGTGAGGGGGTGGAAAACCATTTACCATGCTAATGGACATCAAAAGAAAGCTGGGGTGGCAATCCTTATATCAGACAAATTAGATTTTAAACCAAAGACTATAATACGAGATGAAGAAGGACACTATATCATATTTAAAGGGTCTATACTACAGGAAGATCGAAATATTGTAAATATCTATGCCCCTAACATGGGAGAAGCCAATTATATAGGCCAATTAATAACAAAATCAAAGAAACATATTGACAATAATACAATAATATTAGAGGACTTTAACACCCCCCTCACTGAAATGGACAGATCATCTAAGCAAAAGATCAACAAGGAAATAAAGGCTTTAAATGACACACTGGACCAGATGGACTTCACAGATATATCCAGAAAATTCCATCCCAAAGCAACAGAAAACACATTCTTCTCTAGCGCACATGGAACATTCTCCAGAATAGATCACATCCTGGGTCACAAATCAGGTCTCAACCGGTACCAAAATATTGGGATCATTCCCTGCATATTTTTGGACCACAGTGCTTTGAAACTAGAACTTAATCACAAGAGGAAAGTCAGAAAGAACTCAAATACATGGAGGCTAAAGAGCATCCTACTAAAGAATGAATGGGTCAACCAGGAAATTAAAGAAGAATTTAAAAAAAATGTATGGAAACAAATGAAAATGAAAACAGAAGTGTTCAAAACCTTTGGGATGCAGCAAAGGCAGTCCTAAGAGGAAAGTATATAGCAATGCAACCCTTTCTCAAGAAACAAGAAAGGTCTCAAATACACAACCTAACCCTATACCTAAAGGAACTGGCGAAAAAACAGCAAATAAAACCTAAACGCAGCAGAAGAGACATAATAAAGATCAGAGCAAAAATCAATGAAATAGAAACCAAAAGAACAGGTGAACAGATCAACGAAACTAGGGGCTGGTTCTTTGAAAGAATTAATAAGATTGATAAACCCCTGGCCAGACTTATCAAAAAGAAAAGAGAAAGGAACCAAATAAATAAAATCTTGAATGAAGGAGGAGAGATCACAACCAACACCAAAGAAATATAAACAGTTACAAGAACATATTATGAGCAACTATATGCCAGCAAATTAGACAATCTGGAAGAAATGGATGCACTCCTATAGATGTATAAACTACCAAAACTGAACCAGGAAGAAATAGAAAACCTGAACAGACCCATAACCAGCAAGGAAATTGAAGCAGTAATCAATAATCTCCCAACAAACAAGAACCCAGGGCCAGATGGCTTCCCAGATGATTTCTATGAAACATTTAAAGAATTAATACCTGTTCTTCTGAAACTGTTCCAAAAAATAGAAATGGAAGGAAAACTTCCAAACTCATTTTATGAGGCCAGCATAAGTCAGGAAACAACAGATTTTGGTGAGAATGTGGAGAAAGGGAACCCTCCTACACTGTTGGTGGAAATGCAAGCTAGTGCAGCCATTCTGGAAAACAGTTTGGAGGTTCCTCAAAAAGTTGAAAATAAAGATACCCTACAATCCAACAATTGCACTACTGGGTATTTACCCCAAAGATACAAATGTAGTGATCTGAAGGGGCACGTGCACCCCAATGTTTATAGCAGCAATGTCCACAATAGCCAAACTATGGAAAGAGACTAGATATCCACTGACAGATGAATGGGTAAAGAAAATGTGGTGTACATATATACAATGGAATATTATGCAGCCATCAAATGTGAAATCTTACCATTTGCAATGATTGTGTATGAACTAGAGGGTATTATGCTAAGCGAAATAAGTCAATCAGAGAAAGACAATTATCATATGATCTCACTGATATGTGGGATTTGAGAAACAAGACAGAGAATCATAAGGGAAGGGAGGGAAAGATAAAAGAAGACAAAACCAGAAAGGGAGACAAACTATAAGAGACTCTTAATCTAAGGAAACAAACTGAGGGTTGCTGGAGTGGAGGGGGGTGGGAGGGATGGGGTGGCTGGGTGATGGACATTGGGGAGAGTATGTGCTGTGGTGAGTGCTGTGAATTTTGTAAGACTGATGAATCACAGACCTGTACCCCTGAAGCAAATAACACATTATATGTTAATTTAAAAAAGCAAAAAAGAAAAATCAATATTTTTAACTTCTATAAGCTACTTCAAGAAATATCCTCAAACTAACTATATTTGTCGGGGTTCTCAAGAGAAACAAAACCCCTATTTATATGAATATAATACTCACGAGATTTATTTATTTATTCATTTTAGGGTATTGGCTCACATGATTTTGGAAATTGGCAAGCCTGAAATCTACAAAGCAGGTTGGCAGGATGGCCAGAGAAGAGTTGATATTGTAGTCCCATGTTCAAAGGCAGTTCGAAGGTAGAATTCCTTCTTCCTGTCCCCACAACTCTGAGCTCTGTAGGGTTGCAGGTCATAATCACCAAAGGGCAAACACTTCTGCCACAAAACTCGGCAAAAATCACATTGAACTATAAGCTATGGATGCTTCCTGGACACTGCAGGATTCTTTTGTTCAGGAAATAGCCTGAATAACCATCTGTTGTCACCATTTTACAGACATGTGATAGACCCCTGCCCCAAATTGCGTTCAGATGTCAAGACTGGTGATGCCACACACACACCAAGAGAATGTCAAAGTGTTAATACTTACATAATGAGGCTTTTTCAGGAAAGCAGGGCAAGCTACCTAAGCTGGTCCAAAAATGGCTTGAGAAATCAGGGAAAGGAAACTGACTTGGGGTTTTTATGGTGATTAGGGAATGGGAAGTCCTTTATGCAGGTGGAGGCTTGCATGGTTTGAACCTCCCACTGGCACCAAAGAAAGGAACATCTTGACTTTCTTATCATTTTTCCAGATGTGGAGGAAAAGGGGAAGAAAAAGAGGTGAGGCTTAAAAGATGTCAGCGGTCAAACATCAAAAAATGGTGTCAAACTCTTTATTACACCATGTGCACAGGGGGAATTAACCTTGGTCATCAGGAGGAAGAAATGTTGTTATATGACGGAGGCAAGTTAAATATGCTTGGCTCCCAAGCACTCCACGTAAGGGTCTCTTGGTACTCTTCTGCCCAATTTTGGTAGGAAATGGACATTAGCAATAACTTTGGCCAGAGAAGAACATGGTAACCAGCCTTTGTCAGGGCTGAGGGTCTGAGTCTACACAGACCAGGTGAGAGGAAGGGGAATCTAGAATGGATAGTGGGGAACCCTGGAGGATCTTCTTTCTGGACTTAAAAGAAAAAGTAGATTTTAGCAGCATAAGGAGTGGATATTATTGGACATGGAGGTGCACCATACAAATTTCTTTTCAAGAAAGGACTTATTCCAGATTCTAGGGGTCTTATCCGTAGAAAGTCTTCATCTTTTAGTCCCTTCAAAGACAGCCTCAGTTGCAGAAAGACATCTGGCCCATATCCAATGACTGATTGAGGTGGGTGTGTAAAGGCCCAACCATTACATCAATCCCAAGTATACTCTCTAATAAACATTCTGTACTATAAACTCTGTTTCAGAGTCTGCTTCCCAGAGAATATAACCTGTAACATCCCCACTACTGCTATCAATTTCTGTATTACTTGGGATAAGGCTAGTGTTATGGACTGAATGCATGTGCCCCCTCCCAATTCATATGCTGAAACCCTAAACACCAGTGTGGCTATATTTGGAATGAGGAAATAATTAAGGTTAAACAAGGTCATAAGCGTGGGGCTCTAATCTGGTAAGATTCATATCCTTGCAAAAAGAGATACCCTGAGAGCTTACTCTCTCTCTCTTTCTGTCTCTCTCTCTCTCTCTCTCTCTCTCTCTCTCTCCACACACACACACACACACACACACACGCACACGCACATGCACATGCACACAGGAGGAAAGGGCATGTGAGGGCATAGCATGGCGGCTGCAACCAGGAAGAGAACTCACACCAGAAATGAAATTCGCCAGGGTCTTCATCATAGACTTCTAGCCTCCAGAACTGTGAAAAAATAAATTTCTCTCCTTTAAGCCAATCAGTTTGTGGAATTTTGTTATGGCAGCCTAATCAGACTAATAGCCAGGCTGCTTAGTAAATAGACTCAGCAATAAATCAGATTCTTGAAGAAGATAGAAGTTTATTTCTTCTCACCCAATCATCTGGAATAAACATCTTAGGTCAGTGGGCAGTTCTCCTTCATGAAAGTATTTAGATATCAAGTTCTCTTTCATCCCATTTTTCTGCCAAGGCAGATATTTTAACCTACAGTCCATAGAACTTTCAAGGAAGTCTAAATATCTATAAATCCTTAGAGGATAAATAAATTTGTTTATGAAAACCTTCATCTTGGGACACCTGGGTGGTTCAGTCAGTTAAGTGTCTGCCTTTGGTCAGGACATGATCCTGAGGTCCTGGGATTGAGTCCCACATCGGGTTCCTTGCTCAGCAGGGAGCCTGCTTCTCCCTCTGCCTGCTGCTCCCCCTGCTTGTGCTTTCTCTCTCTCTCTCTCATATAAAAATAAACAAATTCTTTAAGAAAAAAGAAAAGAAAACCTTCATCTTAATTTTACCAACTTCCAACAATAATCTAGCATTTTATTCATTTATGAATGTGGGCCACAAGCCAAAGTAGTGGCAGCTGTACCTGTAATTTTGTCACATGTAAAATTCACATAATTTCAAAGTATATTATTAGTGTTTAAGATATCTTGAAATATCTTGAATATTATTTTGGAAGTAATGTATTTATTACAACTGTCACAAGATCTTATTAATATGTTGTGGAAACACACATATTATATCTGTAATATTAATTTTATTATTTTAAAATGTATTTATTTCAATATTACTGATGGCCTTTGTAATCCTAATTTTTTTTGGCATTTAAAATATTATTCTGGAAAGAGGCACATATATTACACTAGACTGCCAAAGAACTCTTCATCTGCTTGGTGGCCAGATTGAATCCTAAGTAAGTCCACAATCCATATCAAAGGAGATAGAACATGAAGGAGGTACCCAACTGTTGTAATGTCCTGGTCAGTAAATGTCACACATCACTTACACTCATGTTCCATCAGTGAGGACTTAGCTTTATGGCTACACCTAACTGCAAGGGTGGCTAGGAAATATAGTATCAGGGAAGTCATGTGATTCTATCATAATAGAGAATGGTAAATAAAGTTGGTAAATTCCATACAATCCATAACATTACCTTCTTGTTCTTCATTCTTCAATAAGTTTTCTCCTTTTGTTTTAAAACTTTATCCATAGATTCTGTAAGTTTTTCTGTGTAGACTGGTTTGTTTTCTCCTTTCTATCTCATCCTTTGTAATCTTTATTTCTTTTTCTTGTCTTGTTGCATTGACTAAGACCTCCAGAAAAATTATAAATAGAGGCAATACTATAGAGAATACTTGTCTTGATTCCAGTTTAGTAGAAATTCTGCTAAGAACTTTAACTATTAAGTGAGATATTTCCTACAGGTATTTTATGGATAACCCTTATGAGGTTAAAGAATTTATCTTCTATTCCTAGTTGGCTATAGACAGCTGAGATTTATTAAGTGAAGTGGTAGTCCTTCATGAAATGGTAGGCCACAGGAATGAATGATTTGAATGAGGTTAGGTCTCTAATGAGATACATAAATTACTTGAAGGATGGTGTCTTGGTAATTCCTCTCTTCCCTCGATATTTCTTTCTCCCAGAGTAACCTCTGATTAAACACATTTTGGAAGATTTAAGAAGGGGCTGGTATGGCATTTACTCTGGCCTCTGGCGGTAGGGCCTGAACTAGGGAACATGAATCTGCAAACCAAGAGACCCACACTACAATCTTGGTTGTAATCCAGGTCACTGTCTCATGTTGACCAACAGGAATAACAACTAATATTTACAAGAATTTTATCAGGTGCCTGGCTCTGTGATGAGCACATTACATATGTTGCTGCATGGAATGTTCACAAAATCCTGACACAGATATTATGTGTTTCCATTTTACAGATGAGGAAAATAAGGTGCAGGGTTTAAGTATCTTTTCCAAGATTACAAAACAGTATAAGTAGCAGAGCCAATTGCTGTGTAATTTCAGTGAAACTGAACTCCATGTTAGCAATAATTTTCTGTACCACAAGTTGCTTTCCCTCTCTGGACTTTCAATTGCTTATCCACAAAAATCAATATGTAAACTATACCAGGAGTAAGCAAATCTCCATGCAAATGGGTCTAATAAGAAAACACTAGAATATTTGTGGGCTACATACTTTTCTAAATATAAATATTTATTTTGGCCTGGAAGCACAGTATCTGCAAAAGCACTTAGGCATTTGTTATTATTTCTCTGCTGCTGAAGAGTTTCACCTTAGGGCTAGAATTTCAGACACTACATCATTAACACTAACTGTGCCATTTATGCATACTGAATTCTAATACTGGGACTTTGAATACATATTGTCTAAGATGAAATCTAGTTTGGTGAGGAGGGGTGGCATGGCCTACACAGGTAAGGGGAAGAATCTGGGGATAGGGAAGTATCAAATTTCAGTAAGAATCAAGACAAAAAGAAAGACTAACCAGGAGATTTGCAATTGAGCAAGTGAGACAGGGATGCAATATTTGGAATGGAGTCTGATTAAGATACAGAAGATGAAGACTATGAGCTATGGTATGAATGAATGACTTTCCTTTTCCAATCCAAGTTTATAAATTAACAAAAAGGAAACATTTAGGGGGGAAGTGGGTTTGTACAGGGAAATTTATCTGTCTCTTTTTCTCTTTTGTCCCATACTTGTTAGGTCAAAAATGTCAGATCCCTAGCAGTAACTGTCAGTCTGTTACTCAGCCCTGGAGTGGAAGCACCATTTTACAACCCAACAATGGCAGTTCTAGCAAGAATCATTATTAGAATCTTGTTAGAAGAATGGGGTATGAGGATTTGACCTGAATTTGAACTATTCTCCAGAGGGCAGAAGAGGATGCACTTGCCAGCTCAGTCAAATTCCTGGAGCTAACAAACGTAGGGTTGTGGAGGGTAGGCATTTTGACGAAGACGAATGCACTGACATGGTATCTTTTTGTGCTTTGGGTAATGAGTCATTCATTGACTATCTGAATATTTGGTTATAGGAGTGACCTCTTTCACACCCAGTGCAGTTGGGATAGGGTCCAATCTTCATCCCTGCATAAAGGAAAGCATGTCCAAGCCCATATTGATCACATCAAGCCATACTATTTATTTATTTCTTATTGCAACAAGCACATACAATTAGCCAACAGCTTATTTCCCAATTATACTTCTGTTGGGTCCACAACTTTCCCTAGAAAGAGAATGCTCCTGGTACTTTTCTCCAAAATCAACAACAGAAAGGATCTATCAAATTGGATGATAGGGTGAAGGAGAGTTATCTCAGGCTGATCCAGGAATCTGACTTCAGGGACAACTACAGCTTCAGTTCCCCTTTCACCAATGTGCAGCACAGCCTTGTGGGCAGCCTGTGAGGAGGGGAAGAACAAACACTGCTGATCCCAAGTAACAGGAAAAGTCTTTGGAACAGTTTGGAAGCAGGAAAGGAAAAGGAAAGACAGGGCTACCCCTTTATCACACTGTTGATGGTGCTTGAATATGAAGGCTACTTGGCTAAGTGTAGTCACTCAGTCTGGTGATTTTAGAGCTAGCTGTCAGGGAGCCACCAATTTTTCCATGGCTTTCTGCCTCTAGAAATCACATTTTATGCTTTTCTCTTCCCCTGCCACCTCCTCCAGAGCTCTATCTCACCAGAATTAATTCTCATCATTAAGGTCTTCTATCAGAATTGTTTTAGGACATGAAGGTAAAGATAGAATTAACTGTCACAGTGACTTGTTGGGGGTAATGGGAATGACTGTGGAGTCAATCTGGCATAGGAAGAGTCATTCTGCCTCTCTGGGTTTCAGAATCCTCATTAATGAGAGAATTGAATGAACCGACTCTTAATGGCCCTTCCAGCTCATACATTCAAGGAACTCCAATCTATCAACTTACATTGGAAAATTTAAGACCATTGTCACCCATAAGTCCAAGAAAATTGGCATTATCAGCAAAGGCGTCCTGGATGCCCATCTTCAGAAAAATGGCTCCAAGGTCATATGTGGCAGAAATGGAAAACTTTGGAACAAACAAGTCAATCCACCTGTAGGGGAAAGGGAGAGGTAACACATGGTTATCAGCACACAAAGCTCATGATTCCCTTCCTGTTTGTCACCATTGTATTATATAGGGCTCTGTTTCTCCCCTAGGTTTTGTCAACAATTTCTATTCAGGTCAACACATGGTGTCAGCACCTCAGAATTTATCCTGAAATAAATGAACTCTATTTCCACCAATATTGGACAATAGCACTGGAAGTAGGGATCTGTGTCTCATTAATAGTAAAAAAAGAAACATCTCTGGGGTGTTGGCCAAGGTTGGGGAGTCAACAACATGAATGTCAATTGGTAGCACCTGGGAATGTCGATGGTTTTCCATTTAACACTCCCAGCCAATATGGCTGTTCATCTACTTAATGTCAAAATCCTACCACCCCTAAGCTCTAACTGGCTTCTAGGAAGACATCAACTTTGTAGTTGACTGGCTTTGGAGAGTTCATTTTCTCTTTCAAGCCCTGACTCTTCACTTGAAAAAATCCCTATGTTACTACCTTCTTTGCAGGTTTGTTGATGTGCTTAAATGAAATGAAGTAGTGAAGTATGTAAAGTGCTTGGCAAAGGGACTGACACAGAGTATGATCTAGGTATGCTTTAGTAGTCATCACACAGCTATTAAGTGGTCCAGTTAATTCTCCTGCCTCTGGGTTTCTGCTGAACTCTGTCTCACCTGTAACATCATACCCACCCTCTACTTCTCAAATCATCTAACATGTTTACCCCTTCTGCAGTAAGCGGTTCCACTTCTTCAGTGTTTTAGATGACATGGACCCTTCCACCCACTCCATCTGACCCTCTTTGGGAAGGACAAAGAGTGCCAGAGCATTTTTGCTGTAGTTCATTTGAAGCACTGTGCAGTTCAGCTCCGTATCCACCAAGTGATAGTATTGTTCCATCTGGTGCATCAAGGGGACTTGCACTGTTGTGGTTTTGTCCACTGAGAAGCTGGAACCCTCTTCTGTCTTGAATGGATCAAAAGGATTTGCCCACTGGGCTTAACATACAGAGAGAAAAGAGTTCTTTTTTTAAACCAGCATTAATGCCAGTGTGACTTTTTCCATCAGTTATCTCATTTGGGAATTAAGACCACCACAGAGGTAGATACCTACTGTCAACCAGTTTTACAAGTGAGTGAGGTCCAGGGAGAGAAAGTGACTTTACATGGTCTCCCAGCTAGCCCATGGCAGAGCCAGGAGTCACACCCAGGAGTATTGGACTCCATGCTCAACAGCTGTTCCATCTATGTCCAAAACACTATACTTACACTAAACCCATCAGAGCCACAGTTTCTTCTTCCGTAAAAAGGTATAAGCACATCCAACACACAGGGTGAAATGAGACAACAGATCTGTTCTGCCGTTTTATCCATCTACAAGTGTGTGGTTTGTGGCCAAGAATTGTTCACTCCTCCACCAAACATGGCTGACATGTGCTGTAGAACCAGGAGAAATCATTTGGGCACAGCACCTTCAGAAGAGAGTCACATGTTTCTTGTTGTTACAAGCATGAGCTTTAGAATCAGACAAACCTGGGTGGGAAAACCAGCTCTGAAACTCATTAGCTGTGAACTTGGGCCCTTATGAGGATTAGATGAGACAATGTGTGCAAACCACACATGTAGCATGGTGCTTAGCACATAGTGGGTGCATTGTACATGATAGAAATATTTATGTAACATGCCCAAGCATGCACAGCAAGTGAGGGTCATAGTAGGGTTTAAACCCAAGTCTATTTACCTTCCAAGCACAAGCTCGTCCAACCAAATCTTTTAGAAACCATGATTCTCTAGCTAGATGTGAGCAGGATGTTCATATCATTGTCACTCACCTCTCTGAGAGTGCCCTCTTCCTAGAAATTTCCTGGGTTCATCCACAGAGCTATGTGTCCCTCCTGGAAGATCCAAAACTACACACAGCAATATACTATGGATCAGATCACTGTGGTATGAGGGACACCTACTGCTGTCAGTGAGAAAAGACTATGAGCTCCCCAGAGAACCCCACCAAATTATGGGAACAGTGACCTAGGAATGCATATCTTAGAGCCTTACCTTTAAAGTGAATATAGTTCACCAGGACCATGATGGTGTTTGGTTTGAGGTCTTGGATGAGGCCTACAACTTTCCCTTTGGTTTGCTTCTCCACATGACTGTTGATCTCCTGCTGGGCTGCAGAAACATTGGAGAAGTCGGTAGAAAATACCTCAGTCGCATAGAGGCTCTTGGCATCATCTAAGAACTGTGCCAGTGGCTTCAGCTGCTTCCCAATGAAGAGGGTATTTCCCATTTGTAATTCTAACTCTTTCTTTGGAAAATTCAGTGAACAGATCAGGTGCTGGAAGCCCTGCTGGATCTCTGCCATCGGGGTGTCTGTAAGGTTAAACCCCAAGCTTTCCAGTATTTGAGTTTTGGTGCTGTAGTAAGCCCCAAAGGAGAGCATGGCCAAAGCTGCAGAAATGCTCACAGGGGAAAAGAAGATGTTCCGATCTGGGGTCTCCATAGTGAACCTCCGGTACAGGTTAAATGCAAAGTCAGCATTGATGGATGACATCTTATAGAAAGTGGCATTTTGTTGGGAGGAATTGCAGGTGGTTACTTTGCCTTCAGATCTGTTAGGTGGTGCACAATGAAGTTCAAGTACCAAGAAAACCAGATAGAGGAACACTGGCATTTTGGAAGGAAGATAATCTATAAGAGATAAGGTGAGAGAACTACTGGGGGCTCTTAGCTGGATGAAAAGCCTTAGCCAGAAACATAATAATTGTCCATCATGATTAGTAAAACAATAGAAAATATTTAATGGTGTGCTCACCAGGGACTATGTGGAGGCCTCTCTCCTCTGAACAAATGAAGACACATCTAATAGGGACAGAGAGTAGGAAAGGTGGCTTGCTGGGGCCATCAATGGCATGGACTATCTTTCAAATGTACTAGCAACATATGAAAACTCTGTGAGGAAATTACATTTATGAAAAATTATTTTTTATTTCAACCAGAGGCAGCCTTTTAGAGAGGGAGGTATCCTTTGATAAAACTGGAACTCCCTCTGCTTATGTTAATTTTTGTAAATTAGAATTTTGGATTTTTTTAATTTAGCATTTTTCTTAAAATAAAATCTCCAAGAGATTAGATGAGAGAATATCTGTACATTCCTTTGGATAACAGACAAAGGAGAATAACTTTCACACAATATTTTGGTTGGGATGGAAGGTTTAAGGAGCCATGTACAAGATAATGAGCTGAAAGTAAAGCATCAATGCAATGCACAGAAGTCAAAGAAATATTTCCAAACAACAGAAAGATGAAAGTGTAACTTTTTGCAGTTTAGATCCCTCTCACCACCAGTATTATCTAAAGAGTTATTTCTAAATTACAAGACATCTTAACACTATTATTCTTACACTTACTCATGTTATTTTTTTATTATTAGAATAGAAGCCAAACAATATGGTGTAGTATTCTCTGAGCCTGGAAATGTACAAGGCAGTGGAGTAAAGATTTTGGCTGTGGAATCCAGTGACCATGGACATGAGTAATCAGAAGGAAAAGATCCATGGAGTCAGGACAGGAGTTCTTACGCAGTCCTCCATCCTTTTCCTGAGTGATCTCATCCACTCCTAGGAATTCATCTGCCACCACCCAAAACTACATACTCTAGTGCAGATGACTATCCTGTGTTACCAGATATTTGTCCAACTGCCTACTGGATATAGCCACCAGAATATTCCACACATGCCTCAGTTTCAATTTGGAAATCTCAAAGTTTCCAAAGGTAAATATAACATCTCCTTAGCTCTCAAGCCTGCTCCTTCATCTTCATTCTATATCACTATCTACTGAGACTCCCATGCCAGAAACCTCAGAGTCATCCTAGGGTCTTCCTTCATTCTTAGTACCTACATCTATTGAGTCATGATGCCTTCTGAGTACTACCTACTAAGTGTCTCTGAAAACATCTCCTTTCTCCTGCCACTGCCTCAGCTCATGGCCTCAACTACTTCACCAGCTCCTAGCAGGTTACGCTATCTCCAGTTTCTCCCACTCCAACCCCCTGCTTCTATGCCTCTATCTAATCTCTACATGTCATCAGAATCCTCTCTCTGTAAAAGTTGCAGAAGCTGGTAAGAGGTCAATTATCAGATGACCACACTTAGACCTTGGCCTCTGGAGCTAGGAATATGGAGCACATAGTTATCTGGGATTCTGACTTGCTGATAAAGATGTCCAAAGTTCCCAAAGAGAGAGAAAAAAAGTACTTACAGCACATGTCCAAGAAGCTACTTGCATCTCTCAGAAAGCAAAATCTTTCCATCTTTATAACATGCCCCGTATTGCAAAAGTAGAGCACACTTAGTTACTCATTAACCCCGGAATTAACCCTGGGATGATATTTTCAAAGCTGATACACAAAACCAAGGCCAAAAGGAACAAAGTGAAAAATGATAAAGATGGAACTTTGAATGATTGCTTTAGCTGCCAAATCCTTCATCTATAACAAAAGAGAAAGATAATTATCAGAGCTGGCAGGTCCAGATTCATGCTAGGAAATGTGTCTGTTCAGCAGGCAGGATGAAGACCATGGGCAAAACTGGCAAGAGGCAGAAGGATCAAGACCATTTTATGCATCAGGGCCAGTGTTGGGATTGGTAATCTTTTAAGGGAAAGTACATAAAGGCAGAGGCTGGATGAGCCTCTCTAACAGGTGCTATAGAAATTATTTATGCATTGACTTGAAGGAGATGATGTCAAACGTAGCTTCCAACTCTAGACTTCTGATGCTGCACACATCTATATCTGCTCAGGGAAACCAGCCCTATCCTCTGGTCACTAAAATTCCCTGTACCATATTCTGGGTCACAGAAATAAAAGAGGATGCAGAAGGAGCCAAGGAGAGTGGAATCAAAGACTTCATTGTCCAGTATTAACTGTGTACTGAACTGTGTGCTGCAAAGAAGCAGTGGGAGCAAAAAGCACTAGACTCAGTCAGAAGACCTGAGTTCCATCTTGCCTCTGCCGGTTTCTAGGTCTGGTGGTAGTAGTAGTAGTAGTAGTAGTAGTAGTAGTAGTAACAACAACTCTTGTTTATTGAGTATTTACCATATGCCCCAGGGCATGATGTGAAGCATCTAATTCCAGACACTGTTTCAGGACTATATTAAGGATGTGTACATGTTAAGTGAAGGCTGGGCTTTAGGGGAATAGAGACTAGTTTGAGATAAGCCTAGATCACAGTCTATGGGGGGATGTGGAATCCACATTAAACAGTGCATACTTTACATTGAGGGCATTAAAAAGCCACTGGGGGATTTTAATAAGACAGCGACTAGATAGAGGATAATTTTGCTGTAACATTGTTTCTTCTCAAACAGACAGAGTTCCTACTATGTGAAAAGTACCATACTCAGCACTGGGGTTTCAGAGGTAAATGTTCAATATCAGCCCTGAACCCAAGGGATCTTTCTAACTACCCATCTGAAAAGGAAAGGGCACACCTCACATATGGGATGGCCACAGGTTCATGTGTTTCACACCAAGGCAGTGGAAAGCTCAGATCTCCAGACACTGAAGTCAGTCTATGATCACTTCTGGTATAAACACATAGTATGCTCTCTCAACTATAGCCAGTCACTACAGAAGAAACAGTAAAAGACTATCCAGAAAGAAAACTTCTAAATCTGTGCCCTCTGGTGGCATAGTCAGACAATGGTAGAGCTTGTTTTCTTATGCATCTGATTCAGCTGAGCTTTGCTAGCTGGTAGTAATTATAGGATCTGTCTCTGATATATAAGAAGGGCAGCCCTGCCCTTGCAGACTCACCTGTTCTGTGCTCTAGAGTCCTATGCTTCTATCATGTCTTTGTTATGTAGTAAATGTAATTTGGGGCAAGTTTCTTAATGTCCCAGAACCTCAGTTTCTTCACCTCTATGGTGAAATGATAACAATCCCCACATCACGTGGTTATCAGCAGTACCAAGTGAAATGTAGAGGTGGTGTCCAGAAGCTCCTATACAGTGCTTGGCATATAACCAGGATTCAGCAAGTATTAATTCTCTTCCTTTTCATCTACTGTTCTTGATTCTCTTCCCCCACCCAAAGTCTCCACAGCCCCTGTACTCCATTCACCCCATTCCTAACTGCTGTTCAGTTCTGCTTTCTGGAAATACATTCTCCCTAAGATGAAATTGATTGATTGACTATGAAGGTGCAAGATCTTTTTTGAAATTTATATTTAAAACAATAATTTAAGTCTTGTGTAAAGCTGCTGAGGCTAACACATTGGATATAGAATCTCTAGGAAGTGTAACCATATCAATAAATTCAATCAGATCTAAAATTAAGTATCTCCCTCTTTGGATTAACACCATAACAATCCATTTTCACACAACTTGCTCAGAATTTTATTTTAGAAATTCCACAGTTCAAAGTTCCATAGTTTCAGAGTTCTTTTTTTAAGAGAGAGCTAACACACACATGTGAGATGTGGGAGGGGGAGTGGCAGAGGGATAGGGAGAGAAATCCCACGCAGGCTCCAGTCCAGTGTGGAGCCCAATGTGAGGTTTGATCTGACAACCCTGAGGTCATGACCTGAGCTGAAATCAAGAATCAGATGCTCAACCTACTGAGCCACCCAGTCACCCCTAGTTTCATAGTTCTTTTAATGTGTAAATATTTTTCTCTTACTTTTGAGTTGATATTTGATCCTACACCCCAGTTTGGGGGTAAATGGTGGTATCTTAGTCTAGTTGTATGTCTGGAGACATTAACGAGTGTGGGGTGGTGACAGTAGGAAAATTGGCTTCTTCTTGCAAATTAAATTTTACAAGCAAAGAATGTACTGTGTATTTACACAAAAGAGAGCCACATTGGACAAAGAGAGGGACTCTTTCTGTAGTCAAGAGGGGATCAATGGGCATTTTGAGCTTGAGGTATTAATTCTGTCAGTTTTCCTATTCTTAAATACTTACTCTTTTTATTTCAGTGACTAACTGACAAATATGACCTGTCAATGCTGGGAACTAAATGAAATCTGTAATTTGGTAATTCACAAGATCAAGTGCTAATTTAGCCTTCTAGCTACATCAGATAAGAAATTATAGGTTGGCAGAATAAGAGAATCCAAATTCACCTCATCCTATGGACATGCAAAGATAATAGATGAAAATGTTCCAAATCTGGGGGAAGGAAAGAGATACCCAATCAAGGAGGCACAGAGAGCTCCCAACCAAATCAACCAAAGGAGGTCCAGACTAAAATATACAGTAATTAAAATGACAATATTGTTAAAAGTACATACTCTCCAAAACAAACTAAAAATTTAATGCAATTCCTATCAAAATATCAACAGCACTTTTGACAGAACTAGAACAAAAAATCCTAGAATTTGTACAGAACCACACAAGACCCTGAATACCCAAAGCAATCAGGAGAAAGAAAAACAAACCTGAAGCTATCACAATTCCAGATTTCAAGTTATACTCCAAAGCTTTAGTAATCAAAACAGTATGGTACTGGCACAAAATAGACACATAGATCAATAGAACAAAAAAGAAACCCCAGAAATGAACCCACAACTATATGGTTAATTAATCCTTGACAAAACAGGAAAGAATATCCAAAGGGGAAAAGACAGTCTCTTCAACAAATGGTGTGGGAAAAACTGGACAACTATAAGCAAAATAAAAAAAAAATGAAACTGGACCATTTTCTTATACCATACAGAAAAATAAACCCAAAATGGATAAAAGACCTAAATGTGAGACATGAAACCATAAAAATCTTAGAGGAGAATACATGCAGTAACCTCTTTGACATCAGCTGTAACCACTTCTTTCTAGATATGTCTCCTGAGGCAAGGAAAACAAAAGCAAAAATAAACT
Organism: Callorhinus ursinus; assembly: GCF_003265705.2. Taxonomy (NCBI): domain Eukaryota; kingdom Metazoa; phylum Chordata; class Mammalia; order Carnivora; family Otariidae; genus Callorhinus; species Callorhinus ursinus. Next base: position 241,809 of record NW_027397157.1, on the reverse strand, counting down.
ACTGGGACTACATCAAAATCAAAAGCTTTTGCACACGAAGGGGAAAATCAACAAAACTAAAAGGCAACCAGTGGAATGGGAGAAGATATTTGTTTTGGATACTAACCCTGATAAAGAGTTATGATGTAACTAGGTTATCATTTCTCTAACTTGACAGATGATAAAATCGAGGCCTAGAAACATCAGGAACACAGCAAGGTCACATCAGGAAGACATTTATAAAACCAACATGAGACCTCAGACTGGGATTGTGACTCACTTTTATTGTCTTTATGAAGGAGTTCGATTAGAAGATTTCTACATTTCATTCCAAATTAAAACCAATGATTTATGGCAATATTATGCTCCCTTCCTTTGTAAGACCAGAGTAAAGTTAAAATCATTCATATTTGGTAGGAGTGATGAAGGGAATGTATCAATAATTATTTTCTAAAATGTGGTATTTTGAAAATAATTTACTATCCTATTTTTTGCAAAAAAAATTTCCATTAAAAACATTTTACTTTTCAAAATAAGAATGAAACAGTGTTTTACTTCTCCATAATTTTAAAAATTATTTACATTTGAGGTTTTGGCTTAGTGGGGCTGAAAGCAACAGAAAGTCTGAGACTGTTTGCTCAGAAATCACCATAGGAAGACTGCCCTTTTCAATATCTGTCATAGTTACCTTTAGAGAAATAGTCCTTCTCTTTTTACTCATTCTTTAGAGGCTCAGTGTGAATTTGACAATGTTTACAGTGAATAATCCTTTTAATGTACTATTGGATCCTACTGGCTAGTATCTTGGTGAGAATTTTTGCATCCATGTTCATCAGGGATATTGTTCTGTATTTCTCCTTTTTGGTGGGGTCCTTGTCTGGTTTAGGGATTAAGGTAATGGCCTCATAAAATGAATTTAGAAGTTTTCCTTCCATTTCTGTTTTTTGGAACAGTTTCAGAAGAATAGGTATTAATTCTTCTTTAAATGTTTGGTAGAATTCCCCTGGGAAGCCATCCTGCCCTGGGCTCTTGTTTGTTGGGAAACTTGATTACTGCTTCCATTTCCTTGCTGGTTATGGGTCTGCTCAGGTTTTCTATTTCTTCATGTTTCAGTTTTGGTAGTTTATATGTTTCTAGGAATGCATCCATTTCTTCCAGATTGCCTAATTTGTTGGCATATAGTTGCTCATAATATGTTCTTATAATTGTATTTCCTTGGTGTTGGTTGTGATCTCTCTTGTTTCATTCATGATTTTACTAATTTGGGCCCTTCCTCTTTTCTTTTTGAACGTCTGGCCAGGGGTTTATCAATCTTACTAATTTGGGAGAGTGTTTGCCCGATCCTGCGCAGTTCACAGTTTATGGCAACACTGAGCTGAAAGCGCACTCCTGGGCTTACTGATTGCAGCTGGCTTCCCCGCTCCAATGATGGGGAACTCTGCCACACTCAGGCACCCCTGTTCTTTCTGTAACCCCAGGGATCCTGAGACCACACTGTCTCACCTAGGGTTCTGCCTCCCTTCACCACCTGAGCACCTTTTAGGCAGAAATGTCCCTCGCCAGAGCAGACTTCTAAAAGTTCTAATTTTGGGCTCCACTGCTATATAACTTTCCAGTAGCCAGCTTACAGGGGCTACTGCCCCCCTTGGCTATTTTCCGATATATCCACTCAGCTTCACTTCTCCACACCTCCTATCCTGCAAAAAAGTGGTCATTTTTCTATTCGTAGAATTGCAGCAAATCTTTTCTTAGATCTCCAGTTTAATTCACAGGTGTTCAGAATGATATGATAGCTATGAAGCTGAAATCAAGGGACCAGAAGAATCTAGAGTCCCCTACTCTTTCACCATCTCCCCTCCTCTCTCACAAGTAGTGTTAATGATGCCAAATTGTCCAAATTCTCTGTCCCTCTCTTATGGGAGGTTATTACCATTATAGCTATTTGATTTATCCGCTTAAAAAAATATAACTGATTTCTATTGGTATGAGCCACCCAAGGAGGAAAACCAGAAACAAACCAAAGTACTCTCATATCTGGACACTGATTTGTCTGAAAACTAGACTATAAGAGTGGGGACTTGTGTGGGATTAAAGAGTAACTCATATAGTACTCTAGGGCCTAGAGGGAAGCTGAAGTCCACCATCACCCATTGGACCTCAAGCATGTCAATCATTGCTTCTCAACAAATGAGCTTTGAGCTCATGATGGAGGATGTGCCACTTTGTTAACCCTTCCAAGTCCCACCTTCCATCACCAGCCCAACCGAATCGTTCCTTGCCTTGTCCACTGCCACCTCAGGCACAGTCTTGTTTGGCTACTCCTTGGGCTGCCCCTTTGCGCTTCCTGTCACGGGGCTTCCATGGGCACCTTCACAAAGTGTTGTACCCTCTGAAGCCATCTTCTCTGCCACCCTCACCGCCTCCCGACAGGCCCTGCGGGCAACAGCCTCCCCTCAGGGGCAGTCATTTCAGCGGCCGCCATCTTCATGGCATTTGTCGCTGCAGCCCGATCAAAGCCCCAGTTGCACTGACTGGCGAGTCCCTCCTGCCATGTCTGCCACAAAGGAGCAAAGTCTGATCAGAGATGACCAGGACCCCAGAACCCTTGGGGTCCCGGTGTCCTCCTCAGAAGGGGTGGATGGAGTCGAGGAGGGTACAGCCTTCCTGGCTCCTGAAGGGTTTTCTGGAGCCCTTCCTGAGAAGGAAGGTGGGCAGAAGACTTCCCAGGCCATGGAAAAGAGCTGGGATGTAAAGCTGCTAGAAGAGGAGGAGGAGGGGGCAGAGGATGAGGAAGAAGAGAAAGAAGAGGAGCTCGAGTTCAGGGACCAGGACGACTATGAGTACCAGTCTCCAGAGTTCGAGTTTGAGTTTGGGAAGGAGGAGGAGTCTCAGTATGAGTCAGAAGAAGAGGAGAAAACGAGGAAGAGAATGGGGAGGAAGAGGAAGAGAGTGAAGAGGAGGAAGGCAATGGCCAAGATGGCGCAGAAGTCCCAGAAGTCACCATGGCTACTCCTCAGGCCCCCCATGACGAGCTTTTGGTCCCTCTTCAGGGCTCTGGTCCACTCCCTTCTACACCGTTCCCATGATAACGACCATGTCCTGGTCTGGCCCCACGCAGGCCGTGTGGTGGTCAGGCGCCACTCCCAGGAGCCTGAGGACCATGGAGAGGGACCGACGCCTCCAAAGGTGGAAGACCCAGGAGAAGAACCAGCTCCCCAGGATCAGGAGCATCCGAGAGAGGAAGCAGAGATCTGGGTGGGCGAGTAAGAGGCAAAGGGCAACTCCCCCTGGGGGCCGCAGGAAACAACCGAGGAGGCTGTATCCCAAAAGGCAGAGGAACCTGCAACAGAGGACCGGGTCAAAGACGGCAAGGGCCTGGGCGATTCCTCTGAGTCCTGGGAGGATGGGGCCTCTGCCCCCGACAAGGTCCAAGTTGGCAAGTGGCCGTCAAGTCCTCAGGCTCTTGCAGCCCCTGTTGGGGCACCCAGCTCAAAGGCAGGTGGTGCTCAGCACTTGCCTTTAGCAGATAAGCTGCGGGTCAAAGCTCTCAAAAACCTCCAGGTCTAATATGAACAAGTAGAAGCTCAATTCTATAGAGATTTTCACAATCTAGAGAAAAAGTATGCCACCTTCTACCAACCTTTGTTTGATAAGAGATCTGAGATTGTCGGGGCGCCTGGATGGCTCAGTCATTAAGCGTCTGCCTTCGGCTCAGGTCATGATCCCAGGGTCTTGGAATCGAGCCCCACATCGGGCTCCATGCTCTGCGGGAAGCCTGCTTCGCTTCTCCCTCTCCCACTCTTCCTGCTTATGTTCCCTCTCTCACTGTGTCTCTCTCTGTCAAATAAATAAATAAAATCTTTAAAAAAAAAAAAGAGATCTGAGATTGTCAATGCAATCCATGAGCCCACAGAAGGTGAATGTCAATGGCAAGTAGGTGTCCAGGAAGGTGCGTGGGAGGAAATGGAAAGAGAGCCTGTGCGAAAAGTGCAAACAAGTGGCATACCTCACTTTTGGTTGACAGCTTTTAAAAATGTGAAGATCCTTGGGAAGATGACCCCAAAAAATGATGAACTTGTACTAGAGCACTTGAAAGATGTAAAAATTAAATTTCCAGGGTTCAAGGAACCAATGAGCTTCACCATAGAATTTATCTTCAAGTCAAACGAATACTTTTTCAAAGAAGTCCTGACGAAAACATACGAAATGCGGTCAGACCCAGATGATTCTGATCCCTTCTTCTCCAAAGGGCCAGAAATTATCAGCAGCACAGGGTATGAGATCTACTGGAAAGAGGGGGAAAATGTCACCGTGAAAATGAGCAAGCTGTAGAAACATGAGGGTCACAAAAGCGTTGTATCCACCACTAGGAAGATGCCCAGCTATTCTTTCTTCACCTACTTCTATCCTCCTGATTCTCCTGAGGGCAGAGTACTCGATGTGCCACCGATTATAAATTGGGCTATTTTTTCCGTGAAGTTCTGGTCCCGAAGTCCATATTATTCTTCACCAATGAAGCCAGTGAATATAAGTATGAAAGCTCTGATGATGAGGCCCGAGAAGCTGGAGGTGAGGAAAAGAAAGTAGAAGTGATCAGAAATGAATAACCTGAAAAAGGACCTGAAAAGGATCTGGACCCAGAAGAGAGCAGTTCCTGAGAACCCAGGTATCTGTGTGTAGCTTTGTGTATCATCCAGCCATGCCTGACATAAAATCAATTATGCTTCTAAATTTTCTCAATGAAGTAAAGAACAAAATCAATGTCAAAAACTTAGTTCTGTGAGCCAGTTTAATGTTAATTTTGTATATTGGTATAGAATGCAGCATGTTCCGAAATGCACTTCATTCACAGTTTCAAGTCCTTTCAGTTGTAGCTGTAAGTCTTCAACAGGTGGGAAATGTGTCAGCCCTGGTAGCAGAGACCAATGTTTGTTTAGAACACAGTTACCAGAACATCTGGCTAAAGGAACGTAAATGAACACTAGCTGGGCTTTCATCATATAGCCACAGAAATATGGTCTCTTATACTAAGTAGGAGAGAATTCCTTTGAGAATGTGACTAACACAGGTATGGTAAGAATTTTATTTAGGACCACATTCAATGATTGATGCCTAACCGTTTGTTCAGTTGTAAATGTGTATATTTCAGGGGGCAGTGAAAAGAAAAAAAACAATAGTCATGGTAAAATTATTGTTTATCACTGGATTGGTAATTAACCTAGTATCCAACATATTCTGTCCTTTTCTTTAACTTTCTTCTTTTACAGGTATTGGAACTTGGGGTCTGGGAGGTAAAGGAGTGTTGTTTATGCATAGAGCACAGACTATTAAAATCAAAGCAGTGCCTAAATACCAGGATGTTGCCTCACAATGAAACAAACTAACCTTTTTGGTTTGGCAAATAGCCATTGAATTTGGTGTGTCACAGAATTGAGGACATCAGATTACACAAAAGCACCCTTTACCCAGGGGTCTGTGTTACAAGAGGGATACATGATTTCTCCTTTTAGCTGAAACATAGATAGGATTGCCTATTCTTAGGCTTAGAAAGTCACTGTTGCATTTTAATCCAGTTGAATTGTTAATTGTCTCTTATTTCATCTACAGTTCAGAGGCATAGAAAGACATGAACGAAGAAAGCCACAAGGAATTTTCTCTTCGAGGAATGGAAATTTTCTGATATTTATTTGTCTTTCAAAATTTTATCATCACTGGTTTTGTTCCAATTTCATCATATATTTGAGAGATATGACAGCATTTTGAAGTTGAAAATAAAAGTTTGTTTAAAATGAATAAGCTGCAGATTTTTTAGATATATTACAATGACTTAAATCTATCTTTGTATCTTTTTGTTTTGGCCCACGTATTATTGAAAGGAATCACTTTCAACCATTTGGTGAACCTGTTTAAGTTCTTTTAAAAAAATTATTCATTTATTTGACAGAGAGAGAGAGACAGTGAGAGAGGGAACACAAGCAGGGGGAGTGGGAGAGGGAGAAGCAGGCTTCCGACGGAGCAGGGAGCCCGATGTGGGGCTCGATCCCAGGACCCTGGGATCATGATCTGAGCCGAAAGCAGACGCTTAACGACTGAACCACCCAGGCACCCCTGTTTTAGGTTCTTTTATGCATCCTCCAATTAATTAAAAACTTTTAAACAATTTATATAAAGAAGGATGAAGTTGTCCCTACTGCATTCTTTTGAAGTACCTGACGAATGACCTAGCTTACCTGGAGACCAGATGGTGCTGGTTTGTACTGGGCTGATATGGACCAGCAGCATCAGCATCACCTGGGAACTTGTTAGAAATGCAAATCCTCGGGCCTCCCTCCATACCTTCTGAATTGGTAATTCTGGTGCTGGGCCAGCAGTCATAGTTTAGAAGTCCCCCCCCCCCAGGTGATTCTGAATCTCAATAAAGTTTGAGAACCATTCATTTCAAGCAAGGAATGAGGGGAAACCAAGCTTCATCTTTGGTAGGAGCCGCATTAATTCAGTGATGCGTCACTGTTTCAGGTAGACAGTAAGGTCTGAGCTGGGCATGAGAATGGAATTCTCCAGGGCTTGGGACACAGAGAAAGACCTCCTAGAAGGACAAACTTTGGGTAGTAGCAGGGCAAAATAATGGATAAGGGAACAAGCTCATTCCAGAAGAAACAAACACTGACACAATGTATAGGAGTTTTCAAACCATGCAAAACAAACATACATGGATTACGGTTACATATATATGTAATAAAAAGTAAGCTTTGGAAATGCATGCATATGTAGCATGCAGAAAGGCCTATAATGCAATGATAAAGAGCTTTTTTAGGATAATCGTTATGTCTTATGTAGAGGGATAGTGGAGAATTCAATTGGGGAGGGGCTGTCTTAATTTTCTACTTCTGTCATAACAAATTACACAGAGTAGGTGGCTTAAAACAGAACTTCATACCCTCACACTCTGGGGGCTGTTTCTGGCAGTTCTCTAGTTCTGGAGTTCTGATTTCAGGTGAAATCAGGTTGAGGATACAGCCACGTTTCCTTTGAAGGTCCAGGAGAGAATATTCCTTGCCTCTTCCAGATTCTGGTGACTCCTGAAATTCCTTCGCTTGTGGCAGCATAACTCCAATATGTGCCTCCATTTTCATATGACCTGCCCTGTGTTTCTGTGATGCAATTCTCCCTCTCCTTTCTCTTACTCTCACATTTGTCATTGGGTTTAGGCTCACTCTAAATCCAGGATGATTTCATCTTGTGTCCCTTAGTCTAGTTACATTTGCAAAACCCGGTTTCTAAATAAAGTCAGATTTACGGGGACCAGATATTAGGACTTGGAAAGTTCTTTTTGGAAGATGTAGTTTAACATACTACAGGTACACAATGGGCTCCAGTTGTATTTGTAATGTTGTATTTCTTGAGTAGGGTGGTGGGTAAATGGATGTAGTAGTGTCTATACCATAGACCGCGTAGGTCTGAAATATTTCCTAATAAAAATGACAATGAATTAAGGGGAAAGGGAGAAAATGGGCCTAAAATCTGGAAGCTGTTTAAGGAAAATGAAGTCTTAGTAGAGGACCAGAGGAAGGCCAGAAGTTTGATGGTAGAAGATCCTGTTTCTACATTTAGGTTAGGCTGCCTAGGTGCTTGTATTTGGCATCAATACCTCTTTCTTTCATATTCTGTGGTGGCACTCTCATGTTCTAACTAATATTAAAATTATATATGTGTGTCTATGTGTGTGTGTGTGTGTGTGTGTGTGTGTGTGTGTGTGTGTGTGTGTGTCTACTGCTCCACCCCTTTGGACACTGTACGGATTGTGAGATTCTGAATAATTGCAACCTTAGAAGTTTAATTTATCCTTCCTTCCCAGATATCAAGCACTCTGTTCTCTCCCTTCTTAGGTGCTCAATTAATGTCTACAAAGTGAAATAAATGTAACGCATCCTAAACTTTTTCTTTTCACCAACATTGGCATTTTAAAGATTTTATTTGAGAGAGAGGGAAATCACAGAGGGAGAGTGAGAAGGAAAAGCAGACTCCAGCTAAGCAGAGAGCCCAACGTGGAGCTCGATCCCAGGACCCTGAGATCATGAGCTGAGCCATAGGCAGATGCTTCACTAATTAAACCACCCAGGTGCCCCACCAGGGTTGGCATTTTAAAATGTATTATCACAGGGATGCCTGGGTGGTTCTGTCAGTTAAGCATCTGACTCAATTTCAGCTCAGGTTATGATCTCAGGGTTGTGAGATCAAGTCCTGCATCGGCCTCTGCACTTGGCAAGGAGTCTGCTTGGGACTCTTTCTCTCACTCTGCCCTTTCCTCCTTCTCTCTAAAATAAATAAATAAGTCTTTATAAAATAAATAAAATGTATTATCACATAGTAACTCTTATATGACCAGAACTACATAGTGAGACAAGGGTCAGGGCTCGTCATCAGCATTATTTAAATGGAAAGGACAGGGCAAATCGAGAACCGTCCATGAGTGTGATTTGAAGACCCTCAGTTTGTGTCTGATTAGTTAAATCATGCTGTACCAGTCATTAAATACAGCATTTTTCTTAGACCCTATCAAGAGAGGCCCATCTCCCAAACTTCATGCTTTGAAGACTCTCTTTGGTTCTCTTCCTGATCTGTTCTTCCCACAGGGCCAAAAGCCCAGTCTTGGGGCCAAAGGAATATATGTGCATTCTGTGTCCTAGCCCTCCTTGATATCATCCTCGAGATACCTGGGACACCTGAACTCTTCATCCAAATGGACCCAAGCCTGCTTCCAGCACCACCGTGCCCTTCACTGGGGCTGTTTGAGGACTAACTGCACTGTTGGAGTATGTACTTCTATGGAGAGGGGGCGTGGCTGTACATGAGGAACAGTTAATGAGTTGCTGGGTTCTCCACATACACACAGATGAGTCCTCAAAGGTGGGGGTAAAACTCAAGGTGGGAAGAGAAGGCAGACTGGCTAATGCCTGAGGCAGGCCTAGTCTAGAGCAATGGGCCTGGAGGGTTGGTGGTAGTCTTCCCACACTGAAGGCTCAAAAGGTAGAGCAGTCTATGGATTCAAAACCCAAACCGGACCTTTCAGGCCGTTATGAGGTTATATTTGGCAAGCCATATTTTGACAAATTATTGGTTAACTTAAACATTTCAAATAATTAGGAATATGGCATGTAGAACCCCATTTGAAGTTTTGCCCACAACTTTGCAAATTTTATAAATGTTATAGGTGGTTCATGTGAAACATTTGGTTTATTTTTTAATTTTTTAAAAATTTTTATTATGTTATGTTAGTCACCATATGTTACATCATTTGTTTTTGATGTAGTGTTCCATGATTCATTTTTTTCACGTAACACCCAGTGCTCCATGCAGTACATGCCCTCCTTAATACCCATCACTGGGCTAACCCATCCCCCCACCCCCCTCCCCTCTAAAACCCTCAGTTTGTTTTTCAGAGTCCATAGTCTCTCATGGATCGTCTCCCCCTCCGTTTCCCCCCCATTCATTTTTCCCTTCCTTCTCCTAATGCCCTCCATTCTATTCCTTGGTGTTCCACAAATAAGTGAAACCATATGATAATTGACTTTCTCTGCTTGACTTATTTCACTTAGCATTATCTCCTCCAGTCCCATCCATATTGATGTAGAAGTTGGGTATTCATCCTTTCTGATGGCTGAGTAATATTCCATTGTATATATGGACCACATCTTCTTTATCCATTCATCTGTTGAAGGGCGTCTCGGCTCTTTCCACAGTTTGGCTATTGCAGACATTGCTGCTATGAACACTGGGGTGCAACATTTGGTTTACTTTTACCTCATGAGCCATCAGGTCCTCTCTCTGGTGTTTTGTGCTGCTTCAAATGACTAGGTCAGAGGAAACAGATGGGGTCCCGGTTGTGCACTTGTCCCACTACCCCTGTCCTAATTGTGGTGTTTTTAATTTGAGTTCCCTTAAAATACAGGGAAGTATGACAAATACTTAAAACATACAGCTCAAGGAATGGGCCCTACCCATTCTTACCAAATGGACTGCATGTGTTCTCTGCTGCCGTTTGGTGGCTATCACTGGCATCTAATAGACGTTGTAATGTATTCCACTGATGGAATGCCAACCCTATGTGAGCGGGAGATTCTAGCCACAGAATGATAGTTCTTGAGTCCAAGATCCTCCACATTTTTGAATAATTGGGACCCTTACACCCAGACAATGCATTGCTATTCATGGTGAAGGAGATCTAAGAGTGCACTAATGGACATGGCATTCAGTGGCCACTTCATGAGCCTTTTCATGCTCATGCTTTTGGCATTTTGATGTGGAATGGGCTTTTAAAGAGGTGACTAATAAAGATTGCCAGAAGTTCCATTTCTGGCATGATAGCTTGAGGAGCTCTATGAATCTGCTCCCCAATGAAACTGAAAAAGATTTTTTTTAAAAAAATCAAACTAAATTATCTATAGATGGTCCTGAGGGCATATAGCATGTAAAGAAACATTTATTCAGGAATATCTAGGAAAATTTAGTAAGGACGGTGTGAGTCTGGTATTTGAGCAAAGACCTATACCCTCCCTTCCCCTGCTAAGCCAGCAAGACAGAAACTCCACTCCAGATTGGTACAATCAAGAAAACAGGGTCCCTTCTCCCCACGAGGCACCCAGAGTGATCTTTCCAGAAAAGGCAGAGCATCAGTGTTTCTCAAATTTTCCCAAGCTACCTGTTGCTGAGTCTAAGTCTAGGCAAGTACAGTCCAGACATGGAGGCTCCCATCTTCCGTGCAGTCTGCACTCATAGGATTACCTTGGATGCAGCACTGCTGAAAATATTGGGACCCCAATTTGGTAAGAGATTCCATCTTGGGTAAGGTAAGCCAAGATGACCGGAAACTACTGTCCCCTTCCACTGAAGGTCCAGATCCTAAAGCACGAGTGTCACTCGTTTAAAAGTTCACCATTCCCAGCTCCACACCTATAGCTCAGAGATTTTCTCCCAACAGAAGAAGCAGGCCGTTAAACAGAGGGCTCTGCCTCTCTTCCCAAGGAAAGTGAATCATTTTTGCAACAGACTATTGAAGAAGTTGAAGCCTATGGCCCTCTCACAATTAATGGAGTTTGTGGTTAAGAGAAATTAAGATGAAATTGGTAGAATTATTCAAACTAAAAGCTAACTGTAGGAAAGCTAGTTAACCAGAGAGAACCAGGGAAAGAGACAGCCAAGAAGAGCCCTACTGGGGTGAGAACAAATCTGAAACACTGACTTCAAAACTATCCCACCAAAGGAACCCAATTTTAATCAGATCAGTCTATTGAGCAATTTATACCCTGCCCAGGATTTGGTGATTACCAGCTGGTCAGGGAAAGAGACAACCAAAGGGAGCCTTGCAAAACAAAACCAACCAACCAAACAAACAAACAAACAAAAAACAGTCATCCTAGGGTAATTGCAGGCATATCAAAGTCTGTGCTTGGTCCTGAGGAGGAAAATCAGAGGTTTCATGGTTTGGGGGAGGGGAAAATAGACTTTGCCAAAACAATCCAAGCAGTCATTAAACAAATAAAAAAGCAAAGAAAAATAACAAGCACCAGAGGGGGATCCAGTAGAAGAGTGGCTACAACATATTACCTCAAATGTGCAGTTTCCCACAAAACATTAAGAGACATGTAAAGAAACAGGGAAGTCTGCCCCCAGTTTTGATTTACTCCTATTCACTTCATTGGTGAGAAAGGGATGCTCCACCCTAAATAGTATGGGATGGCCAAATGCACAGTGCCTGACACCAGACAGACGAAATAAAACTGAAGTTTATTAATCAATTATACAGTTCCAAAGGAAATCACGGCAGTCCAGGCAAGGCCACATGACAGTCGTTCTTGGAAACAGAGTTAATAAGCAGGGGCTGAGGGAGGCAGGCTTTGTAGAAACAAAAGGTTGAAGTGACCCTTAATTTTATGGGAGGATGTGATTGGTTTGAATAGTTTTGCGGTCTGGCAAGGAAGTGAAAACTATTAGGCTGAGGATTGGGTGGAGTGTAGCTGGTCTGGCTCTTAGAGGAGCTAGCTAGCTACACAGGACTTCCCGCTGGCTGGGGGGCATATTGGACAACGGCATAGGAACACAGAGCTAGGCTTTTGAGGCCACATGTCAAAGGAGCGCATAAAATTTTAAGCCTTCCAATATAGGGCTATACCATGGGGAAAAAATACTGGTCAAATGGAAATACCCGGCTTTCCCTGTGGGTCCTGTTTGTGCAGAACCCAGGTCAGTAAGTGAGAAATTGTGAATGGCTGAAGATGGTTCTATTGATGCTGCAGGCTAAGCAGGAAAGACAGCTTACATTGAGCAGTCAGGACCATCACTGGAGCCTGAGGATATATTTCTGGCATCAGAGTTTTACAGGAAGCACCCATAAAAGATGAGGCCAAGTGCAAGGAAAGCTTCTTAGCAATCAAACCAAATCCAAGCACAATGTCTTGCCAGAGCAACAAGGAAATATTCAGATTTTATGAAAGCCTGCCTTCAGGAGGAGAAAATCCACTAAAGAATGAAACTGGATGGTTGACATCAATTTATCAAAACATTATAGGTAGCATAAGCACAAGAGAGAAAAAACCATTGAAACAAAGTAGAATCGGACTTGACATGGATAATAATTTGACCACATCAACACCAAGAGCAGGAGAAAAGGCTAACAGGCATCTCGAAACCTGGTGGTTATGAAACGACAAATCAGCACGTAAAGCAAAATGGAAAATAGAACATAATCCTTCCCTCTGGCAATCTCTGATGGACTATATTATTGGGTCCATATTTTCTCATGTCTTCCACTTTTTTTTTTTTTTTACATTGAATAACTGACACATGAGAATCAGATTCTCTAGGACAGGCTGCACAACTGAAGAGATGGTAAAACCACTTGGTATGGAACAAGTGGGTAAGACCACTTCTGGTAGTACTGAATCAACTAATGGAGCAGTTAATTCAAATCAAGCTGTTCAAGTGAGGCTATCGGAGATGGTTTAGAAGAAGCAGAAGAAACAGTTCTTTGGGATATCTCACCCTTTAAGCCCCAGTAACTCTAGATAGCAGTTATTCATCAGCTCATGCAGAAGCCACCTATGAGTCAGACTGGAAAGTATTTGACCTTTATTATGTCATGCAATATGTTCTGCTACTAACAGAAGAACAACCTAATAGGAAATCTGCTTTTCTACTGAAAAAAAGAAGCACCCCAGAATTCTGCCTACTTTTAGATGTGTATAAAACACTACATGCCCAGTAGTCTAAAAGAGCCAGGAGATGCAGTCATTTCTAAGATATCATTGATCAGATTTCGGTTGGATTAAGATGATGCCTCCAGGAATCCAATGTCTCAGATTATAAGATTGCTCTTTTTAATATTCCTAAAACAGCGATAACGTCTAAATACGTTAGACTCTAAAAGGCAACTGATCAGGCACTGGCATTTCTGTGAACATTGTGTTCATTTACAAGGAACATATACAAAGGATTTATCCTTGAAAGACACCTTTCAAAAACTGTAATTGTTGACAAACCACTGCAAGCCTTTACATATCAGTTTTTTTTAATGGAATCATTATAGAAAGCTGGTTTGTAGATTAAAATCTCAATGTACTCCTAAAAGTGATTTCATTTCTGTAGAAGCTTGTAGTCTTGAATGAAGATTTTCAACCTCACATCAGAGGAAAATTTTGCTTGCATGATTTGCTGTCTCCAGATTAAATACAAATTCTTGTCAAATCAATTAAGGGAGAGAGAATACAGGGCCCTTTCCTTTTGGACTAAGGCAAAACATTGTTATTACCTTGAAATTATTCATTTTGTAGCCCATCTTGCTTTTCTGAATTGTGGCGGTCAGTGATAATCAATGGTTACAGAAAGAGACTTTATGCCAGATTGAATACATAGAGTAGGTAGGCTGAAACAAACAAGTCCTTGGAACTCATGCAACTCTGAAAATTTTATGTATGGAACATTTGTGGTTTATATAGAATTATGATTCTGCCACTAGTGCTTTTGACCTGTAGACACACAGGATTTTATAATTTAAAAAAAGATGAGATTGGACTTGTATTTCTTTGGTGTTCTAAGTGGATTTAAAACCACTTTTCTGTTACTTTAAGATTCTCATCTTAATAGAAATTGCCAATAAAAGTTGTTTTATTTTTCCTATTAGGGTTTATAACTATTTTTACATTTATTGACCTGCGTTAGATTAGAATTTCATTATGTGTTTTAGCTGAGGAAATTCATCACTATTTTAAAATGGTCAATTTTGTTTTTTACTATACACTTGAATGTCATTTGCCTACTTGTTCTGCCTGCATATTGTTTATTTAAAAATTATCTCTAATTTCAGTCTATGTAAGTTTCATTTAGAAAGATGTGCATTTACAATTTGTTTCCTAAGTATTTTACTGTAAGTGAAATCTTTTCAGAAATGAAGAGACTGAGTAGGTAAGAATGTATGAATAATACTCAAAAGATTTAAACCATTTTGATGACATATATCCCAAACGGTAATACGGGCACACAGATTTAATGGATAAAGGTATGCCTCAGACATCACTGTGCTTAGGAATCTTTAAGGAGAGTGACTTTGGCCACCGTTTGCACTAAATTTGGTTACTGCTCCCTGTAGTTCTCTCCAGGAGTGAAGCATTCTGCACAGTAACTCAATATTTTCACTTTATTTGCATGGGCTGAGAGTACTTCTGTTATGTTCTCCGTGATAATCAAGTTAAAACTCTGTGTAACAGTTCTAGTTACTAATATATTCTATACATAATCCTGTGGCATAGCACACATTCAAGCCATAAATGTACTTGATATGTCTTCACAGTGGTTTTCTCTGCTATAAGAAAGTGGTATTTAAGGCTTGATTCTCCAGTAGAGCTACCATGAGAGGTTGATACTTTTATAGTGATGTGTATTCTACTTTTAGGGAGGTTTTTTTTTTTTTTATTTAAACTTGAAGGTGCAATATGTAATAGATTAGTTTGTCTGTCAACTTTTAACTTGCCATAGGCTCAGGCTGCTTTTCTTTAAAGGGTGTCAACGAACAAAACTTTTTTCTAGAGAGAAGTTTGATGTTTTCTATGCTTGTTAAGAAAATATAGTATTAGAAATTAAGAGTGGACAAGTGGAAGTTGAGGAGTATTTCAAATAGTTAATATGTATATTAATTGCTTACTAGTAAAACTTGTACTTTTTACATATTAGATATAGTTTCATTTTCAAATGAATCCTAAAACAAGGAAAACATTTAACTTTGTATTCGTTATTTTAAAACCACAAGTTATAGCAATTTTCAGCGTGTTAATGATTTTCACATCTCATCAGTTTGAGCATTTTCTTACTAGAGTACCTATTGTATATGTAGTCAGCATGTATACTGAGGTGTTCAAAAATTAGCAAGTTCAACAAGTCTATTTTGAAGAAATTTCTTATTTATTAAAAAATAATTTTGGCAGATTTTCTCACTGAAATCATTTTGAAATTCAGGATGCCATTTTAAAAATTTACTTAAAGGTATTTTGCTTGCAGGAAATATTACAGATTTAACGATAATCATTGAAATGTATTTTTGTTAGGATATCTAGCCATCTTTATGTTTTTAGTCTCTGTATTTCTTGAAAAAAAGTATTTACATTGTTTTAAAAAAAGGAGCTGCCTATAAGAGTGAACTGATGTCAGATTTAACGAATAGTAATTACAAATTAACCACTGTATGTTCAGAGAACTAAAGGAACCACCATTAAAGAAGATACAAATGTATGTTGACAATGCCTCATCAAAAAAAAAAAAGATTATCAATGAAGAGATAGAAATTACATAAAAAGTCACCAAATGAATATTATGGAGTGAAAAATACAGTAACTGAAATGAAAAATTCACTGGAGGGATTCAACAGTAGATTAGAAAAATTCAGAATAAAGAATTAGCAAACTTGAAAACAGGTTGATCAAATAGCAGAGAAAAATAGAATAAATACAAGTGAACAGAATCTCAGAGACATTTGGGACAATGTTAATTATGCCAACATGACAAAGAGATGCCAAACAGACACATCACAGTAAAAATGTTGAAATCCAAACTCTAAGGGAAAATCTTGAAATCATCAAAAGACAACAACTTGTCACTTACAAGGGAATCCCAATAAGATGATGAAATGACTGCCCATCAGAAACAATGGAGGCCAGAAGGCAGAGAAATATAGTGTGTATAGAAGAAAACTGTCAACCAATAATGCTATGTCAAGCAATGTGATCTTCCAAAAATGAAAGTGAATTAAACACATGCCGGGAAAACATATACTTAAAGAATTTCTTGTGAGGACACCTGCCATATAAGAAATGTTAAGGGAAGTTCTTTAGGCTGACAGTGGGTGACCCCAGAGGGTAATTGGAATACACACACATGCACACACACAACAGAGCAACAGTAAGAGCAACTATGTACTTATAAAAGACAATATAGATGCATAATTATTCCCCTTTTTTCCTTAACTGATTTAAGTAGCAATTGTATGAAACAATATTGGGTGTAAAATATATAGAAATTTAATATATTTAATAACAGTGCAAAGGAGATGGGTTGGAGAAAAGTATTGGGCTTTATTCCATATGGTGACTTGAATTCCCGAACAAATGAAAAGAATCAGCTATGATAAATAAGAAGTTTAATATAACAAAATCTATGAATACATATTGTTCTCCTTTCTTCTCAGAATCCTTAAGAGACAAAGAATATAGAGCAATAATTATAACAATGTATTCTTGGGATTGCAACATTTATTATTTAACATGTATAAGAATAATACCGGAAAATAAGGTAGAGGGAATACAGCTATATAGAAGTAACACTTCTATTTTTTTTAAAGATTTTATTTATTTATTTGACAGAGAGAGACTAAGCGAGAGAGGGAACACAAGCGGGGGAGTGGGAGAGGGAGAAGCAGGCTTCCCACAGACCAGGGAGCCTGATGCGGGGCTCGATCCCAGGATCCTGGGATCATGACCTGAGCCGAAGGCAGCCGCCCAACGACTGAGCCACCCAGGTGCTCTATATCTAACTGGAATTAAGTTAATATAAATATGAAGCCAATGCTGAAAAGTTAAGACATATATGTTAAACCCTAGAACAACCACTAAAAATAACTCAAAAAATGTAATGAAAATGAAAAGTCTGGCTTCTGGATAAAAACTTATGTATGAGGCTGGGAAACTGGCAGAATAGCAGAACCCTAAGCTCACCTCATTCCATGGATAAAACAGGATAATACTCAAAGCAGTGCAATAGCTCAAAGACCCCGAAACTGGCAGAATAATTCCACAATTAAAGGTAGAGAAGAGGCCACATGGAAGAGGGTAGGAAGGGAGGAGACAAGTTGAGGAGCTAAATGGTCTTGTGGGACGGCCCTTGGGAGGGAGGGATGCTGCATACATGGAGAGGGGAGAGAAATAAACTATCACACTGGGTAGCCCACACAAAAAAGAAAAATTCCATAACATCTGTCTTTAAAAACCAGAGGGGCTGAATTTCATGAGCTCTTAAAACAGTGGGACTTTAAACCTGAAATTTTAAAAACCAGGGAGCTTAGGTCTGAGAGAGCCGGGAGGGTGAGAGGAAATTGAGTCCCTTCCCTTAAAGAGACAACATAATAAATGGCCCATGGAGATACACCACAGAAGCCGCAATTTGAAAAATGGCTGGGACTTATGGGAGGAAGAATTGTATGCATCTCCGTGCAGGTCCTGGAGGGACCGGGCTCACTGGGAAACTCTTCCAGGAACAAAGGAGCTGGCAGGTACCATCTTGTTCCCCTGTTCCCCAGCATAAACACATGGCCACCTGAAGGAAACAACATGGGGCCTACACTTGCTAACACTACTGTTCTGCCTCCCACCTAATGCTTAGGCATATTCACCACCTCAGCCAGGCCTACCTCAGGCCTGGCACTGCAGGTCCTCTACCCCAGAGGACCAGCACACAAAACTTGCAAACCCCGCATGTCCTTTCCCCATGCACATTGTGGATCCATCCATTTCAATAAGTTCTTGGCTGAAACCCATCCAAGTGGTACCACAATCCAAGAAGTATGCAAATAGAACTGAAAGGGGTCAGCATCACTGCAAAGTGACTCCTGCCCCTAGGAGAGGATAAGATAACCCCACATACCAGTCCGACTGCGGCCACAAAAGTGGGCTGGTGGCAGACAACTGGTCTGATTGCAGGCCCTGCCCACCAATGAAGGCTACTCAGAGAACAACACAGGGAAATTCCCTGCAGTTTGGTGTTACCAAATCTTGCAAATGCCTGGTCTGACTCACGCCCAAAGCACTCCCAGACTAGACCACTAACACTACAGGGACCAAAAACTGCCCACAACAGGCAAAGAGATCCACTGAAGAAAACCTGACTAAAGGAAACAGTGACTCAGCCACAGCAGCAAAGCACATGCAACACATCTAGTAGACCCTCTGAAGCACCAGGGAGCACTGCACTGCAGGGTATTATAGGACCTCTTCTTCATAAAAACTCTTACTTTCAAGAAGAAGAGACATTGCTGACTTTCCTAACACAGAGAAACAGACACAGAGAGGTAGACAAAATAAGGAGACAGAGGAATATTCCCAAATGAAAACAAAACAGGAAAAAATCACAGCAAGAGACCTAATCTTTTTGAGTGGAAAGAAAACACCATAACTAATAGTAGGGAAGCACAAAAGCAGTATAAATAAGTATATCCATAAAAATGGAGATAACTAATACGCCTGATAGAAAATTTATAGTAATGATCATAAAGATACTGTACTTGAGTGAAGAGTGGAGGACATAGGTGAGACCCTTAACAAGACATAAAAAAAGAGACAACCAGAGATGAAGAACACAGTTAATGAAATAAAAATACACTAGATGGCATAAATAGTAAGCCAGAGGAAGCAGAAGAATGAAGCAGCAACCTGGGGGACAGAGTAATGGAAAGTAATCGAGCTGAGTAGGTGAAAGAAAAAAAATAGGCAAAATGAGAATAGACTTAGGAAACTCAGCAACACCATCAGGTGTAATAACATTTGCATTACATGGATACCAGAAGATGAAGAGTGACAAAAAGGAGCAGAAAATTTATATGAAGAAATTATAGGGCACCTGGGAGGCTCAGATGGTTAAGCGTCTGCCTTTGCCTCAGATCATGATCCCAGGGTCCTGGGATCAAGTCCCGCATTGGGCTCCCTGCTCAGTGCAGAGCCTGCTTCTCCCTCTCCCTCTGCCATGCCCTCTGCTTATGCTCTTCTGTCTATCTCTCTGTCAAATAAATAAATAAAATCTTAAAAAAAAAAGAAATTATAGCTGAAAACTTCCTAAATCTGGGGAAGGAATCAGAAATCCAGATTTGGTAGGCACAGAGATCAACCACAAAATCAACTCAAAATGGTCCAAACGAAGACAGACAGTAATTAAAATGGCAAAAAGTAGAGATAAAGAGAGAATTTTAAAAGCAGAAAGAGAAAAGACAGTTATATACAAGGGAAACACCATAAGGGTATTAACAGATATCTCAGCAGAAGCTTCAGGCCAGAAGAGAGTGGCATGATATATTCAAGGAAAGCAAAAATATATGCAGCCAAGAATACTCTATCCAGCAAGGCTATCATTCAGAATAGAAGGAGAGCTAAAGAGTTCGTCAGACAAACAAAAATTTAAGGGCTTCATTAACACTAAACCAGCCCTACAAAAAATATTAAAGGGACTCTTTGAGTAGAAAGAAAAGACCATAACTAATAGTAGGGAAGCACAAAAGCAGTATAAATAAGTATATCCATAAAAATCAGTCAAGGCACTCACAAAATAAAAGGATGTAAAGTATGACACCATATATCTAAAATGTTGGGAGTAGAGGAGTAAAGAATGGGTTCAAGCTGAACTGACCATCAATTTAATATAAAGTGCTATATGCAGAAGAGGTTATATACAAACCTAGTGGTAACCACAAATCAAAAACAGTAAGAGATATAAAAAAAAAAGCAAAGAATCCAAATATATCAATAAAGTAAGCCACCTAATCATGAGAGATGAGATCAAGGAAGAAAAGAACGGAGAAGAACTACAAAAACAACCATAAAACAAGTAACAAAATAGCAATAAATATATACCTATCATAACTACTTTGAATGAAAATGGACTAAAGACTCCAATCAAAACACGTAGGATGACAGAATAGATAAAAAGCAAGACACATCTATATGCTGCCTTCAAGAGACTCATTTCAGACCCAAGGACACATGAAGATTGAAAGTGAAGAGATGGAAAAGTACTTATGCAAATGAATTTTCAGACAAAATAGACTTTAAAACAAAGACTATAAGAAGAGACAAAGAAAGACACAATATAATCATAAAGCCTTAAACAAGAAACTATAACAATTGTAAATACTTATGCACCCAACATAAGAACACCCAAATACAAAAAGCAGTTAATAACAAATGTAAAGGAATTAATCGATAGTAATACTATAATAGTATGGGACTTTAACACCCCATTTACATCAATGGACAGATAATCCATTTAGAAAACCATCAAGGAGGGCGCCTGAGTGGCTCAGTTGGTTAAGCGGCTGCCTTCGGCTCAGGTCGTGATCCTGGAGTCCCGGGATCGAGTCCCGCGCCGGGCTCCCTGCTCAGCAGGGAGTCTGCTTCTCCCTCTGACCCTCCCCCCTCTCATACTCTATCTCATTCTCTCTCTCAAATAAACAAATAAAATCTTTAAAAAAAAAAAGAAAACAATCAAGGAAACAGTGGTTTTGAATGACACATTGGACCAGATGGATCTTATAGATATATTCAAAACATTCCAACCAAAAACAGCAGAATAAACATTCTTTCCAAGTGCATATGGACCATTCTTCAGAATGGGTCACATATTAGACCAGAAAACAAGTCTCAAGAAATTCAAAAACATCCACATCATACCATGTGTCTTTTCTAAGATACTGTGAACCTAGAAATCAACCACAAGAAAAAAATTTGGAAAGAGCATAAATACATTGAGATTAAATAACATGTTACTAAGCAATGAAGGGATCAGACAGGAAATCAAAGAGAAAATTAAAAAATACATGGAGACAAATGAAAATGAAAATGAAAATGAAAATGAAGATACATTGGTCCAACATCGTTGGGATGCAGCAAAAGCTTTCCTAAGAAGAAAGTTTATAGCAATAGAAGCCTACCTTAAAAGTAAGAAACATCTCAAATAAATAACCTGACCTTACACCTAAAGAAGCTATAAAAAGAAGAAGAACAACAACAACAAAAAAAAAAACCCTAAAATCAGAACAGGGAAAGAAATAATAAAAATTAGAAAATAAATAAAGAAAATAGAAACTAAAACAAACAAACAAACAATAGAACAGATCAATGAAACTAGGAGCTAATTCTTTCAAAAGATGAACAAAATTGGGGCGTCTAAGTGGCTCAGTCATTAAGCGTCTGCCTTCAGCTCAGGTCATGATCCCAGGGTCCTGGGATCGAGCCCCACATCGAGCTCCCTGCTCAGCGGGAAGTTCTCACTCTCCCACTCCCCCTGCTTGTGTTCCCTCTCTTGCTGTCTCTCTGTCTGTCAAATAAATAAAAACTTTTAAAAAAATGAAAAAATTAGTAAAGTTTTAGCCAGAAGCATCAAAAAGAGAGCTAGGACTCAAGTAAAGAAAATCATAAAGGAAGAGAAATAAGAAACAATACCACATAAATACAAAGAATTATGAGAAAATATTATGAAAAATTATTTTAAAAAGGGAAGCAAACCAAGAAACAGACTTTAAACTACAGGGAACAAACTGAGGGTTACTGGAGGGGAGGTGGGTGGGGGGATGGGTGAAATAGGTAATGGGTATTAAGGAGGGCATTTGTTGTGATGAGCACCGGGTGTTATATATAAGTCATGATTCACTAAATTCTATACCTGAAACTAATACTACACTGTATGTTAGCTAGCTGAAATTTTAAGTAAAAATTTGGAGAAAGAAAAAGAAAAGAAAAATTTTATGCCAACAAATTGGCAAGCTAGAAGAAATGTATAAATTTCCAGAAACATAAAACCTACCACAACTGAAGCAGGAAGACATAGAAAACTTGAACAGACTGATTACCAGCAATGTAACTGAATCACTAATCAAAAAATTCCCACCCAACAAAAGTCCAGGACCAGATGGATGCACAGGTGAATTCTACCAAACATTAAAAGAAGAGTTAATGCATGTATCTATTCTTCTCAAAATATTCCAAAAAAAAAATAGAAGACAAAGGAGAAATTCCAAATTCATTCCATGAAGTGAACATTACCCTGATAACAAAACCAGAAAAAGACACTACAAAAAAAGAGAACAAACCAATATCTCTGATGAACATGGGTCCAAAAATCCTCAACAAAATATTAGAAATTTGATAAAAAATTTGTTGGCTAATTGAATTTAAATTAAAAAAATATTAGTAATTTAAATCCACCAATATATTAAAAAATCACTCACCACACTCAAATGGGTTTCATTCCCTGAATGCAAGCGTGGTTCAATATTCACAAATCAATCAACCTGATACATCACATCAATAAGAGGAAGGATAAAAACCACATGACCATTTCAATAGATGCAGAAAAAGCCTTTGTTGTACTTCGGTAAAACATCCATTCGTGATAAAAACCCTCAACAATGTAAGTCTAGAGGGAACATACCTCAGCATAATAATGGTCATATATGAAAAACCCACAGCTAACATCATAGTCAATGGTGAAAAACAGAGGTTCTCCCCTAAGGTCAGAAACAAGACAAGGATGTCCAGTTTCATGACTTTTATTCAACATAGTACTGGAAGTCCTAGCCATAGGAATCAGACAATAAAAAGGAATAAAAGGCATCCAACTTGGTAAGTTTCCACTATTTACAGATGACATGATATTATACATAGACATCTCTAAAGACTCCACGAAGAAACTACTAGAACTGAAAAATGAATTCAGAAAGGTCACAGAATACAAAATGAATATATAGAAATCTGTTACATTTCTATACACTAATAATTAGGGAGCAGAAAGTAAAATTAAGAAAATGATCTCATTTATAACTGCACTGAAATTAATGAAATACCTAGGAATAAACTTAACCAAAGAGGTGAAAGACCTATACTCAGAAAACTACAAAGGACTCATGAAAGAAATTAAAGATGACACAAACTAACGGAAAGATATACCATGCTCATGAATTGGAAGAACAAGTATTGTTAAAATGTCCATACTACCCAAAACAATCTACAGATTTAATGCAATCCTTATCAAAATATCAACAGCATTTATCACAGAACAAGAACCAACAATCCTAACATTTGTATGGAAGTACAAAGACCCTGAATAGCTGAAGCAATATTGAAAAAGTAGAACAAAACTGGAGGTATCATAATTCCAGGCTTCAAGTTCTATTACAAAGCTGTAATAATCTAAAAGGTATGATACTGGCACAAATATAGACACATAGATCAATGGAACAGAATAGAAAATCTTTGACAAAGGACGTAAGAATATGCACTGTGAAAAGGACCGTCTCTTCAACAAATTTTGTTGGGAAACCTGGACAGCTCTGTGCAAAAGAATGAAACTAGACCACTTTCTTACACCATAAACAAAAATAAACTCAAAGTGTATAAGGACCTAAATATGAGTCATGAATCCATAAAAATTCTAGAACAGAGCACAGGCAATAATGTCTCTAACATTGGCTATAGCAACATCTTTCTAGATATGTCTCCTGAGCAAGGAAAATGAAAGCAAAATAAACCATTGGGACTTCATTAAAATAAAAAGGTTCCGAGCTGCAAAGGAAACAATCAACAAAACTAAAAGAAAACCTATGGAATGGGAGCAGATATTTGCAAATGACATATCTGATAAAGGGTTAGTATCCAAAATATAAAAAGAACTGATACGGGGGTGGAGCAAGATGGCAGAGGAGTAGGAGACCTGGATTTCATCTGGTCCCAGGAATTCAGCTGGATAGGGATCCAACCATTCTGAACACCTACGAACCCAACAGGAGATCGAAGAAAAGAATAGCAACAACTCTCTGAACAGAAAAGTGACCACTTTCTGGAAGGTAGGATGTGCGGAGAAGTGAATCTGAGGGGATATTCGGGAGGATAGACGGTGGGAGAGGGGGCCTCCGTCACTGGCAAGTGATAGAGCTGCAGAGCACAAAACCGGAACTTTTTAAGAAGTCCGCTCCGCTGAGGGACGTCGCTCCAGTGGCTAAGCAGGGGGTG
Source organism: Callorhinus ursinus (assembly GCF_003265705.2). Classification (NCBI taxonomy): domain Eukaryota; kingdom Metazoa; phylum Chordata; class Mammalia; order Carnivora; family Otariidae; genus Callorhinus; species Callorhinus ursinus. The sequence goes on along the minus strand of NW_027397157.1, from coordinate 217,522 downwards.
GAACCCTCGTGGGACAGTGTGGTCTCAGGACCCCTGGGGTCACAGAAAGACCAGGGTTGCCTGAGTGTGGCAGAGCTCCCAGGGGTCTGAGCAGGGAGCCGGCTGCAGAGACGGAGCTGAAGCGCGTGCTCTCAGCTTGGGGTTGCCATAAACCATGATCCACGGCACAGTCGGGCCACTGCTCCTCCAGCAGGGACCCAACAAGCGGCAGATCCAGGGAGACTCCCCTTCCTCCCCTGGGAGGCGCTGCACGGGAGCGCACCACAGGGATCTGCTGGGTTTGGAGACTCCACACCAAGTCGGGTGCCCAGAGATAGAAACACACGGTCACAGGCCGGGTGAGCACGGAGTGTGGCCGGAGACCGGGGAGACGGGAGTGACTGACTGCTTTTCTCTGGGGGCTCACTGAGGAGCGGGGCCCCGAGTTCTCGACTCCTCCGGGGTGGAGACTGGGAAGCTGCGATTCTCACTGTTGTCCTGCAAAGCTGTATGGAATGCTTGCAGGGAACAAAAGCTCCCGAGAGCAAACCCGAGCAGATTACTTAGCCCGGACCCGACAAGGGTGGGGCAATTCCGCCTCTGGCAAAGACATTTGGGAACCACGGCACCAGGTCCCTCCCCCAGAAGATCAGCAAGAACAGCCAGCCAAGACCAAGTTTACCGATCAATGAGAATGGCAGAACTGCAGAGCGAGGAGAATAATGCATATAGAATCCATGGCTTTTTTTTACCATGATCCTTCAATCTTTCAAAGTTAATTTTTTAACCATTTTTTTTTAATTTTTTCCCTTTTTCAAACAACATCTTATCAATCCCTTTAAGAAAAGCATTTTTATTTTTCATTTTTAGAGTCACATTCTACCCCTTCATATTAGTTACCCTGATTTTTGGCATATATATATATAAGTTGTTCTCTCTTTAAAATTTTGTGATACACTTTCTTCTAATAGATCAAAATATACCCTAAATCACTAGTGTATGGCTTTTTTCTAGTCTCCTGCCTGATCACATTCTCTCTTTTTTTTCCTTTTTTTTAAGACCTCTTCTTTCTTTTTTCAAACAACTTCTTATCAATTCCTTTTATAAAATTTTTTTATAATTTTCATCTTTACAGTCATATTCCATCGTGTCATAGTATCAACCCTTATTTTTGTACATATATAAGTTTTTCTTTCTTTAAAATTTTGGGAGGCACTTTCTTCTAACAGACCAAAATATACCCAAAATCTAGTGTGTGGCACTGATCAATGCACCAGCCTGATCATATTTGATCATATTCTGTTTTTTTTTTTTCTTTTGTTCTGTTTTTGTTTGTTTTTATCTTTTTTCTTTTTTCTTTTTTCTTGTTCTTTTTTCTTTCTTTCCCTTTCTTTTCCCCCAGTTTCAGGTCTTTTCTGATTTGTTTAGAGTATATTTTCTGGGGACTCTGTTACCCTGGCAACATTTTGTATTCTCATTCATCTATTCTCCTCTGGACAAAATGACAAGATGAAAAAATCACCTCAACAGAAAGAACAAGAGGTAGTACGGACTGCCAGGGACCTACTCAATACAGACATTAGTATGATGTTGGACCTAGAGTTCAAAATCATGATTTTTTAAAGATACTAGCTGGGCTTTAAAAAAGCGTGGAAGTTATTAGAGAAACCCTCTCTGGAGAAATAAAAGAATTAAAATCTAAACAAGTCGAAATCAAAAAGGCTATTTATGAGGTGCAATCAAAAATGGGGCCCTAACTGCTAGGATACATGAGGCAGAAGAGAGAATCAGTGATATAGACCAAATGATGGAAAAAAAAGATGAGAAAAAGAGATGAACAACTACTGGATCACGAGGGCAGAATTAGAGAGATAAGTGATACCATAAGACAAAACAACGTTAGAAAAATTGGGATCCCAGAAAAAGAGAGAGAGGGGCAGAAGGTATATTTGAGCAAATTAGAGCAGAGAACTACCCTAATTTTGGGAAGGAAACAGGCATCAAAATCCAGGAGGCCCAGAGAACCCCTCTCAAAATCAATAAAAATAGGTCAACAACCTGACATCTAATAGTAAAACTTACGAGACTAAGAGACAAAGAGAAAACCCTGAAAGCAGCTCAGGAGAAGAGATCTGTAAGCTACAATGGTAGAAACATTAGATTGACAACACACCTATCCACAGAGACTTGGCAGGCCAGAAAGGACAGGCATGATATATTCAGAGCACTAAATGAGAAAAATATGCTGCCAAGAATACTATATCCAGCTAGGCTGTCACTGAAAATAGAAGGAGAGATTAAAAGCATCCAGGACAAACAAAAACTAAGGGAATTTGGAAACATGAAACCAGCCCTACAAGAAATATTGAAAGTGGTCCTCTAAGCAGAGAGAGCCTAAAAGCAACATAGACCAGAAAGGAACACAGACAATATACAGTAACAGTCACCTTACAGGCAATACAATGGCACTAAATTCATATCTTTCAATAGAGAGAATCTAAGTGGGCTAAATGCCCCACTCCAAAGACACAGGCTGTCAGATTGGATTAAAAAACAAGGCCCATCAATATGCTGTCTGTAAGAGACTCATTTTAGACCCAAAGACATCCCCAAATTGAAAGTGAAGGGGTGGAAAAGCATTTACCATGCTAATGGACACCAAAAGAAAGCTGGGGTGGCAATCCGTATACCAGACAAATTAGATTTTAAAACAAACACTGTAATAAGAGATGAGGAAGGACACTATATCCTACTTAAAGGGTCTATCCAACAGAAGATCTAACAAATGTAAATATCTATGCCCCTAACATGGGAGCAGCAAATTATATAAGGCAATTAATAACAAAAGCAAAGAAACACATTGACAACAGTACAATAAGAGTGGGGGACTTTAACACCCCCCTGACTGAAATGGACAGATCATCTAAGCAAAAGATCAACAAGGAAATAAAGACTTTAAATGACCCACTGGACCGAATGGACTTCACAGACATGTTCAGAATATTCCATCCCAAAGCAATGGAATACACATTCTTCTCTAGTGCCCATGGAACATTCTCCAGATCACATCCTAGGTCACAAATCAGGTCTCAACTGGTACCAAAAGATTGGAATTATTCCCTGCATATTTTCAGACGACAATGCTTTGAAACTAGAATCAGTCACAAGAAGAAAGTCGGAAAGAACTCAAATACATGGAGGCTAAAGAGCATCCTACTAAAGAATGAATGGGTCAAACAAGAAATTAAAGAAGAATTTTAAAAATTCATGGAAACCAATGAAAATGAAAACACAACAGTTCAAAATCTTTGGGATACAGCAAAGGCAGTCCTAAGAGGAAAGTATATAGCAATACAAGCATTTCTCAAGAAACAAGAAAGGTCTCAAATACAACCTAACCCTAACCTAAAGGAGCTAGAGAAAGAACAGCAAATAAAGACTAAACCCAGCAGGAGAAGAGAAATAATAAAGATCAGAGCAGAAATCAATGAAATAGAAACCAAAAGAACAGTAGAACAGATCAAAGAAACTAGGAGCTGGTTCTTTGAAAGAATTAATAAGATTGATAAACCCCTGGCCAGACTTATCAAAAAGAAAAGAGAAATGACCCAAATCAACAAAATCATGAATGAAAGAGGAGCGATCACAACCAACACCAAAGAAATACAATTATAAGAACATATTATGAGCAACTCTATGCCAGCAAATTAGATAACCTGGAAAAAATGGATGCATTCCTAGAGATGCATTAACTACCAAAACTGAACCAGGAAGAAATAGAAAACAGAGACCTGGCAGGCCAGAAAGGACAGGCAGTCATCAAATTGAAGCAGTCATCAAAAATCTCCCAAACAAACAAAAGCTCAGGGCCACATGGCTTCCCAGGGAAATTCTCCCAAACATTTAAGGAAGAATTAATACCTATTCTTCTGAAACTGTTCCAAAAAATAAGAAGGAAAATTTCCAAACTCGTTTTATGAGGCCACCATTACCTTGATCCCCAAACCAGATAAAGACCTCATCCAAAAGGAGAATTACAGACCAATAGCCTTGATGAACATGGATGCAAAAATTCTCACCAAAACACTACCCAATAGGATCCAACAGTACATTAAAAGGATTATTCACCACGACCAGGCGGGATTTATCCCTGGCCTGCAAGGTTGGTTCAACATCTGCAAATCAATCAACATGATACAATACATTAACAAAAGAAAGAAGAAGAATCATATGATCCTCTCAATAGATGCAGAAAAAGCATTTGACAAAGTACAGCATCCTTTCTTGATCAAAACTCTTCGGAGTATAGGGATAGAGGGTACATACCTCAATATCATAAAAGCCATCTATGAAAAACATACAGCAAATATCATTCTCAATGTGGAAAAGCTGAGAGCTTTCCCCCTAAGGTCAGGAACATGGCAGGGATGTCCACTATCACCACTCTTATTCAACATATTATTAGAAGTCCTAGCCACAGTAATCAGACAACAACAACAACAACAACAAAATAAAAGAATCCAAATCGGCAAAGAAGAAGTCAAACTCTCAGTGTTTCCAGATGATATGATACTTTATGTGGAAAACCCAAAAGACTACACCCCAAAAGTGCTAGAACTCATACAGGAATTCAGTCAAGTGGCAGGATATAAAATCAAGGCACAGAAATTAGTGGCATTCCTTACACCAACGACAAGACAGAAGAAAGAGAAATTAAGGAGTCAATCCCATTTATAACTGGACCCAAAACCAAAAGATACCTAGGAATAAATCTAACCAAAGAGGTAAAGACTCTATACTCAGAAAACTATAAAATACTCATGAAAGTAATTGAGGAAGACACAAAGAAATGGAAAAACGTTCCATGCTCATGGATTGGAAGAATATTGAGGAGATGTCAATGCTACCTAAAGCAATCTACACATTCAATGCAATCCCTATCAAAATACCATCCACTTTTTTCAAAGAAATGGAACAAATAATCCTAAAATTTGTATGGAACAAGAGAAGACCCCGAATAGCCAGAGGAACGTTCAAAAAGAAAAGCAAAGCTGGCGCCACCACAATTCCGGACTTGAAGCTCTATTACAAAGCTGTCATCATCAAGACAGTATGGTCCTGGCACAAAAACAGACACATAGATCAATGTAACAGAATAGAGAGCCCAGAAATGGACCCTCAACTCTATGGTCAACTAATCTTCACAAAAGCAGGAAAGAATTTCCAATGGAAAAAAGACATTCTCTTCAACAAATGGTGTTGGGAAAATTGGACAGCCACATGCAGAAGAATGAAACTGGACCATTTCCTTACACCACACGGAAAAATAGACTCAAAATGGTTGAAAGACCTAAATGTGAGACAGGAGTCCATCAAAAGTCTAAAGGAGAACACAGGTAGCCACCTCTTCGACCTCAGCCACAGCAACTTCTTCCTAGAACCATTGCCAAAGTCAAGGGAAGCAAGGGCAAAAATGAACTCTTGTGACTTCATCAAGATAAAAAGCTTTTGCACAGCAAAGGAAACAGTCAACAAAACCCAAAGACAACTGACAGAATGGGAGAAGATATTTGCAAATGACATATCAGATAAAGGGCTAGTATCCAAAATCTATAAAGAACTTATCAAACTCAACACCCAAAGAACAAATGATCCAATCAAGAAATGGGCAGAAGACATGAACAGACATTTTCCAAAGAACACATCCAAATGGCCAACAGACACATGAAAAAGTGCTCAAAATCGCTGGGCATCAGGGAAATCCAAATCAAAACCTGAATGAGTACCACCTCACACCAGTCTGAATGGCTAAAATTAACAAGTCAGGAAATGACAGATGTTGGTGGGGATGTCGAGAAAGGGGAACCCTCCTACACTATTGGTGGGAATGTAAGCTGGTGCAGCCACTCTGGAAAACATTATGGAGGTTCCTCAAAAAGTTGAAAATAGAGCTACCATAAGAACCAGCAATTGCACTACTGGGTATTTACCCCAAAGATACAAATGTAGGGATCTGAAGGGTTATGTACACCCCTATGTTTATAGCAGCAATGTCCATAATAGCCAAACTATGGAAAGGGCCAAGATGTCCATCGACAGATGAATGGATTTGAAGATGTGGTGTATACACATACAATGGAATATTATGCAGCCATCAAAAGGAATGAGATCTTGCCATTTGCAATGACGTGGATGGAACTGGAGCGTATTATGCTGAGCGAAATAAGTCAATCAGGGAAAGACATGTATCATATGACCTCACTGATATGAGGAATTCTTGATCTCAGGAAACAAACTGAGTGTTGCTGGAATGGGGGGTGGGTGGGAGGGTTGGGCCGGCTGGGTGATAGACACCGGGGAAGGTATGTGCTATGGTGAGCGCTGTGAATTGTGCAAGACTATTGAATCACAGATCTGTACCTCTGAAAAAATGCAATATATGTTAAGAAAAAAAAAGAAGAAGATTGCAGGAGGGGAAGAATGAAGGGGGGGGAATCAGAGGGGGAGGCAAACCAGGAGAGACGATGGACTCTGAAAAACAAACTGAGGGTTCTAGAGGGGTTGGGGGTGGGAGAATGTGTTAGCCTGGTGATGGGTATTAAAGAGGGCACGTTCTGCATGGATCACTGGGTGTTATGCACAAACAATGAATCATGGAATATTATATCAAAAACTAATGATGTAATGTATGGTGATTAACATAACAATAAAAGGGGACATAACATAACATATACATAACACATAACATAATAATAAAAATTAAGAAGGAACTGATACAAGTCACCACCCAGAAAATAATCTATTTAAAAAATGGATAGAAGACATGAAGAGACATCTCTCCAAAGAAGACATTCTGATGGCCAACAGACACATGAAAAGATGCTGAACATCACTCATCCTCATCAAAACCACAATGAGATATCATCTCACTCCTATCAGAATGGCTCAAATAAAAAACACAAGAAACAAGTGTTGGCAAGGATGTGGAGAAATAGGAATCCTTCTTTACTGTTGGTGGAAATGCAAACTGTACAGACACTGTGGAAAATAGTAGGGAGCTTCCTCAAAAAAATTAAAAGTAGAACTACCATATGATCCAGTAATCACAGTCCTGGGTATTTACCCAAAAAATACAAAAACACTAATTGGAAAGGATATATACATCCCTATGTTTATTGTGGCATTATTTGCAATAACCAAATTATGGATGCAGCCCAAGTGTCCATCAACAGATGAATGGATAAAGATGTGGTGTATAATATATACAATGGAATATTATTTAGCCATAACAGAACGAAGTCTTGCCACTTGCAACAACATGGATGGAGGTGGAGATTGAAATGCTAAGCGATATCAGTCAAAGAAAGACAAATACTATAGGACTCCACTCACATGTGGAATTTTCAGGACACTGAGGGAAAAAAAAGAAACAAAACAAATGTAACAATGGGATAAAAAAAAGAGACAAACCAAAAGACAGACTCTCAAAAAAGAGACAAACAGATGTTTACCAGAGGGGAGGTGGGTGCAGGGATGGGTGAAATAGGTGTTGGGGATTAAGGGTACACTTACCTTGATGAGCACGGAATAATATATGGAACAGTTGAATCACTATATCATACACCTGAAATGAATATAACACTGTATTTTAACTACACTGGAATTGAAATTTAAAAAAGTAAAAAGAAACAAAACAAATGAACAAATGAAAAAAAGAGACAAACCAAAAAAAGGCTCTTAACTATAGAGAACAAACAAGTGGTGACCCGTGGGGGAGGTAGGTAGGGAAAGGGTGAAATAGGTGAAGGGCATTAAGGAGAACACTTACCTTGATGAGCACAGAGTAATATATAGAATTGTTGAATCATTATATTATACACCCCAAAACGAATTTAACACTGTATTTTAATTATACTGGAATAAAAAAAACCTTAAGTGTGATTTTTGAGGCCTGTCTATAGGCAATTATAAAGTCTTTACATGGCAGACCTCACAAGAGATTCCTGCTCTTCCCAAACCAGATTTGTACAACCAATGAACTGAAGTCTCTAAAGGGAGTTATTGTCAAGAAATCAGGTTCTCCTGGTTTTCTATGCTCTTAGAGCTGCATTCCTAGCCCAGGTACCTCCATTTAGAGTCCTCTTGATCACTTGCCTGGGCAGAGGCCTTCCTCGAGTACCTCAGCTGAAGTCTCTTTAGAGGGGATGGAGAGGGAAGGAACCCTGGAGACACTTTTTCTTCTCTCTCAATCAGTACTCATTGCACTCTCAGCCCTTCCCCTTTCCAGCATTCCTGAGATCCTGCATCCATAAAACTGCAGGATCATTTTTTCAGGGGTCCCTCCACAGTGGAACAATCCTCACTTTTGTATTCATTCATCTGACTCTGTACTGGTGCTGGTCCGTGGGCAAAAATGAAACAGAGAGGAGTCAGCACTCTCTCCAGTTTAGATTTTACTTTCCTTATGGCAGTAAGTGATTGAAGGCTTGAGTGTTACTTTCATTTTGGCTTGCTGTCTAAAGCATCTACTCTGGCAGATCAGTTTTCTCTCCATCTCAGCTGAGCTCCTGACAAATTCATGTAGTGAGCCAGGCAATTAACCACAGTGCCATTTTGGAGAAGCAGAAAGCCTGCAGATCCCATGAGGTACCTTTGGAAAATATTTACAGAATCTGCAGGGCATATCAGAAGGGTGCTAGCAGATAATTTCCAGAGTCTGAATGTCCCGTGGGGCACATTGTCAGCCATGCTATGGGTCTTGAGGAGTGCTAGAGGAAGCCATGCAACATTCTTAGAAGGTGTTAGCAGATTTTTAATAGAAACTTTTCAGTTCTGGGGGAGATCTCTTTGGTCTCTGACTTTCCAGCCTATCTTGCCTGGTGGGTCAGATAAGTGATCCAACAGAGGGGTTCGAATAAAGCCAGGCAAGCAGTATCCTAGCCACTGCTTAAGGCTCTCCAACAATGGGACCAGAGATGGGGGTGGGAGGCTCTCACGTAAGCTGAGTAACTCCAAGTATGTTACTGGTGCCAATAAACACCCTGCAGTGAGCAAGTTGTTGAAACTTCAAGAGAAAAGACAGTGCAGTACCCTTCACTATTGCTTTGTCCAGCAGCCCTGAAGAGAAACTGAGTTAGAAACTTAATTAGATTCCTCCAGACATAATCTGGCTAATGTTAATGAATGGAGAGTAGCACAGTGTGGGGTGTCTTACTAACACCCCCCTCCTTCAGAGTGCCCTTACAGCAGCTGTTGCTGGGATAACAGAATGCAAACAGCAGCAGCAAAAGCAGCTGCAGCCTTCTGGTTGCTGCCCCCCCTTCAGAGAAGCCTGGGATCTCCTCGAACAGCCCTACCCAGCATGCTCCCGGGAATCTCAGCTAGGAAACAGCTGTCCTTCCAAGTCAGGTGCTTCACCCACTCTCTGCCACCTCTCCCTCTCCAGAAATCTTTTGGCCAAATGCAGGAAGGTGGCCATGCTGGTACCTGTGAATGATGCAGTTCCTGTTCCCTCTACTTCTCCCTGTGGGCCTCAGGATAAATCAAAAGGCCCAGCAGCTTTTGTCTAGTTGTCTCAGCTTTCTTTTTTTTCTTCTTTTTTTTTTATAATTTTTAAAATTGAGGTATGACTGACATATGACAGTAGGTTGATTTCACGGGCACAACATAATGATTCAATATTTGTTTACATTGTGAAATGACCACCACAATAAGCCTACTTAATATCCATCATTTTACATAGTTACAAAATTTTTTTCCTTGTGATGAGAACTTACAGGGTTTAGTTCCTTAGCAACTTTAATATATGCAATACAGTATTATTAACTATAATCACCATGTACATTACATCTCCATGACTTATTTCTTTTATACCTGGAATTCTGTACCTTTTGTCCCCCTTCAACCATTTTTTCTACCGCCCCTCCCCCCCCACACACATTGCCACTGGCAACCACCAATCTGTGGTGTGTATCTCTGAACTTGTTTTTTGTTTGTTTTAATTTTGTTTTTGTTTTTGTATCCCACATATAAATGAGATCATACTGTCTGTTTGTCTGATTTATTTCACTTAGCCTAATGCCCTAGAGGTCCATCTATGGTGTCACAAATGCCAAGAATTCACCTTATATGGCTGAATAATATTCCATTGTGTATATATGCCACATATTCCTTATCCATCTCTCCATCGATGGATACTCAGGTTGTTTCCATAGCTTGGCTATTGTAAATAATGCTGCAATGAACATGGAAGTGAATATATCTTTTTGAGTTAGTGTTTTCATTTTCTTCAGTTGAATGCCCAGGAGTATAATTGCTGAATCATATCATAGTTATATTTTTATTTTTTTGAGGAACCTCCGTACTGTCTTCTATAATGCCTGCACCAATTTACATTCCCATCAACAGTGCACAAGGGTTCCCCTTTCTCCACATCTTTGCCAAAACTTGCTGTTTCTTGTCTTTTTTATAATACCCATTCTAATAGGGGTAAGGTGATACGTTGCTGTGATTTTGATTTCCATTTCCCTGATGATTAGTGAAATTGAGCACATCTTCACTTGCCTGTTGGCAATCTCTATATCTTCTTTGGAAAAATGTCTACTCAGATCTCCTGCCCATTTTTTTTCTGCTTTTATCTATTATTTATTTTTATTTTTTATTATGTTATGTTTGTCACCATACAGTACTTCGTTTTTGATGTAGTGTTCCATGATTAATTGTCCTGCCCATTTTTTAATGAGATTGGTTGTTGTTTTGTTTTGTTTGCTATTGAGTCATATGAGTTCTTTATATATTTTGGATATTAAACCTTTATCATATATATAATTTGTAATTTTTTTTTCCTAGTCAGGAGTTTGTCTTTTCATTTTGTTGATGGTTTTCCTTGCCTTGTAGAAAATTTTTTAGTTTTAGGTAGTCCTATTTGTTTATTTTTACTTTTATAGCCTTTGCTTTTGGAGTCAGGTCCAAGAAATCATTGCCAAGGCCAATGTCAAGGGACTTACTGCCCATGTTTTCTTTTAGGAGTTTTACGATTGCAGGCCTTATGTTCAAATCTTTAATCCATTTTGCGTTAATTTTTGTGTATGGTATAAAAGGGTGGTCCAGTTTTATTCTTTAGCATGTGGCTGTCTAGTTTCCCCAGTACCATTTATTAAAATAACTGTCCTGTCCCTGCTGTATCTTCTTGGCTCTTTTGTCTTAGATTAATTGCCCATATATGTGTAGGTTTATTTCTGGACTCTTTATTCTGTTCCATTGATCTATGTGCTGTTTTTATGCCAGTACAGTTTTGATTATTAAAGCTCTGTAAATATACTTTGGAATCTGGGAGTGTGATGCGCCCAGCTTTGTTCTTTCTCAAGATTGCTTTGTCTATTCATGGTCTTTTGTGGTTTCATATAAATTTTAGTATTTTTTGTTCTACTTCTGTGAAAAATGCCATTGTAATTTTGATAAGGATTTCATTAAACTTATATAGATATCTTTGGGTAGTATGAATATTTTAACAATACTCATTCTTGGAGTCCATGAGCATGGACTATCTTCTCATTTATTTGTGTTTTCTTCCATTTCTTTTATAAAAGTCTAATAGTGTACAGGATTTTCATCTCTTTGCATAAATTTATTTCTAGGTATTTTATTGGTTTTGGTGCAATTGTAAATGAAATTGTTTTCTTAATTTCTCTTTCTGATAGTTCATTATTGTTATAAAGAAATGCAACAGATTTTTGTATGCTGATTTTGTATCCTGCAACCCTATTGAGTTTTTTTATTAGTTCTAACAGTTTTTTGATGGAATCTTTAGAGGTTTCTATATATATCATGCCATTTGCAAATAGTGACAGTTTTACTTCTTCGTTTCTATTTGGATGACTTGTATTTCTTTTTCTTTCCTAATTGCTCTTGCAGGGACTTCCAATATTATGTTAAATAAAAGTGGCCAGAGTGGGCATACTTGTCTTATTCCTGATCTTAGAGGAGAAGCTTTCTGCTTTTCACCATTAAATCTAAGGTTAGGGGTGCCTGGGTGGCTCAGATGGTTAAGCATCTGCCTTCAGCTCAGGTCATGATCCCAGGGTCCTGGGATGGAGTCCCACATTGGGCTCCCTGCTCCGCGGGAAGCCTGCTTCTCCCTCTGCCTCTCTCTCTCTCTCTCTGTCTCATGAATAAATAAATAAAATCTTTAAAATAAATAAATAGATAAATCTAAGGTTAGCTGTAGGTTTTTCATATATGGCCTTTATTATGTTAAGGTACACTACAACTGAACCCACTTTATTGAGAAATTTTATCACAAATGCATGTTGAATTTTGTCAAATGCATTTTATGCAGGTATTAAGATAATCATATGATTTTTATCCTTCATTTTATTAGTGTGGTGTATCACATTGATTGATTTGTGGATGTTGAAATGTCTTTGCATTCCTGGTATAAATCGCACTCACTCATGATGTATAATCTTTTTAATATATTACTGAATTTTGTTTGCTAATATTTTCTTGAGGATTTTTGCACTCATATTCATCAGGGATATTGACCTATAATTTTATTTTCTCTTGGTTTCTTTGGTTTTGGCATTAGGGTAATGCTGACCTGTTAGAACACGTCTTGAAGCATTTCCTCTTCTATTTTTGGAAAAGCTTGAGAATGATTGATATTAATTCTTCTTTGAATGTTTGTTAGAATTTGCCAGTGAATCTGTCTGGTCCTGGACTTTTGTTTTTGGGGAGGTTTTTGTTTACTGATTCAATCTCTTTACTAGTAATCTGTCTCTTCACATATTCTTTTTTTTATTGTTTAATCTTAGAAGGTTGTATATTCTAGAGATTTGTCTATATTTTTCTAAGTTGTCAAATTTGATCTTGAATAATTTTCCATAGTAGTCCCTTATATAAGATCCTTTGTGGTATCAATTGTAACATTTCCTCTTTCATTTGTGAATTTGTTTGAGTCCTCTCTCTTTTTCTCTTGATAAGTCTACCTAAAGGTTTATCTTTTGTTTATCTTTTCAAAGAACCAGCTCTTAGTTTCATCATTCTTTTCTTTTGTCTCTTTAGTCTCTATGTTGTTTATTTCTGCTCTGATCTTTGTTAATATTTTCTACTATGAACTTCATTTTTTTCTTCTATTTCTTGAGGTGTAAAGTCAGGTTGTTTCTTTTAGATTTTTCTTGTTTCATGAGGTAAGCATTTATTACTATGAACCTCCTTCTTAGAACTGTTTTTGCTGCATCCCACAGATTTTGGTGTGTGCTATTTCAATCTGCATTTGTCCCAATGTAATTTTTTGCTTCTTATTTGATTTATTTTTTTTATTTTGTACTTTCTTATAGTTTCCATCTCTTTACTGAGGTTCTCACTGTGTTCATTTTTCTCCTGAGTTCAGTGAACATCTTTATGATGATTACTTTGAACTCTTTCTCAAGTAATTTAATTATCTCCATTTCATTAAGTTTTTTTTCCCTGAGGATTTGTCTTGTTATTTCATTTGGAATATATTCCTCTGTTTCATCATTTTGCTTGACCCTTTGTGTTAGCTTCTTTGCATTCAATGAAACAACCACCTCTCCCAATCTTGAAGTAGTGCCTTTGTGTAGGAAATGAATCTTGTCATTCAATTCTGCCTTAGCTCTTTGATGACTCTCAAAACTTTATGATTGACCAAGCAGCCTATTATATTTTTAATATTTTCCAGTAGCTGAGGGTGTGCCAAGACCTATTAGTGTCCCAAAGGAGAGGATCTCAGTCAGCATCTAGATTCAGACTGATTGGAAGCCAGAACTTCAGGTAACAGCTTTTAAAGTATGCAAATATATACAGTTCTATAATACCGCAGACATAAACTCCACTGGCCATTAGAGCCAGGAAATCTGGAGGTGTCCCATCGGTGGCAGTTGTAAAAATTGGGGCTCCAGACAAGTGTATAAGCTATTTCCTGAGAGATACCAGTGAGTTGTTCCAAGGCAGAGGGAGAGCACATAGATGTCATCCATTGGCCTATGTTCACTGACAGCAATTCTGTAGACCTCTAGGTGTGAGCCAAACCTGAAGCCTGCTCCTCAAGCCAAAGCTCCAGGACAAACAAATAAGCCTCTTTCATAGAAAGACTGGGGATGTGTTTCAGTCTGTTTTCTGTGCAATCCCTTCTGGGTGGTAGCCTGCCATGTATTGTCTCTTGGATTGTTACTGTCCCATTGGATCTAGAAACACAAGCTTCCCTGGCCACCAGAGCCAGGTGGTCAAGGGGCATCTCCTGGGCAGTAGCCATAAAAAAAATAGGTTACCAAACATATAAACCGGCATACTAGACTTGTGTAGGAGTTCCCCTGTGAAGGCTACTGGTGCTCTGGAGCAAGCAGAGGGAGAATGTGAAGATAGCACCCACCCTCTGATATCTGTGGAAAGGATTGTATTATAGTTAGCCTTTATATGTGTGTTTAATTCAAAGTCTATCCTTCAGGGTGGAACTATACTCATAGGCTTCTTCCACAGAAACTGAGCTCCTGGATCTGTTGCCTCTTGCTGTGCCCTGGGAGTGGTAGCTATTTCAAAACTCTTTTTTCCATTGTTTAGAGTCCTGTGGGACCTGTGAACATAAGTCTTGATGGCCACAAGATCCAGGCCATGTAGATGTGTCCCCTAATAGTAGCTGCAAAATCAAGGAACCAGACAAAGGTATAAACTTCTTTTGGAAGATACCAGCAAGTTGGACAAGGCTGAAAGAGAGTGAAAAGATTGCATTCACCAACCTCTGTTCCCTGAAATCACTTCTTAGGCCACTAGATGTGTGTCAAATCAGAAGCCTACCCCTCAGACCAAAGTTCATGGACAAGCAAATAGCCATCTTTCACAGAAAGACCAGAGTGTATTTTAGTCTCCTATCTATGCAATGCCCTCAGGCTGGTAGACTGCCAAGAATGGTCCTTGGGATTGTTTCAATCCCATAGGACCCAGGAACACAAACTGCCCTGTCCTCCAGGGCCTGGCCATTAAGGGGCATTCCCTGAGTGGTAGTTGCAAAAATTAGGGTACCAGATGCATATAAAAGCTCCCTTCTGTGAGATACTGGTGATTGAGAGAGTAGGAAGATGGCACCCACTGGCTATAGTGAGGCAGAGGGGGAGTAAAAAGATGGTACTCACTGAACAAAGAAAAAAGGTGGGGGAGGACGATACCCTTTGGCTAGAGCAAAGCGGAGGGAGAGTGCTAATATGATGCCCACCAGTCTCTGTCCCCAGAGAGTGTTCTGCAGACTCTTAGATATGTGTATTAAATTAGATGCCTACTCCTCATGTCAACACTTTAATATACACACATAAGCCTATTTAATTTAAGGTCTCAGTGCAGCTGCCTCTGAACTAGGCCCTGGGTTGGTTGAGCCCAACTGCATGAGCCCTTTAAGAAGTGTTTCTCAGTTCACTACAGTCTTGTGGGTCTTGTGGATACAGTTCCATTCGTTTTCAAAGCCAGCTATTTTAGGAACTTTTCTCTCAGGTTCAGGTCTTAAAAACTGGGGTCACTGATGTGGGGTTCAAACACTTTGCTTCTCAGAGAGAAGCTCTGGGTTTTGAGTTCCCTCTCAATTTGTAGGTTGCCATGCTGGGGTAGGGTTTTATGGTGAAATTGTGTTCCAGCCTCTTCTTACTACTTTGATGTATTTTTCTTCTCTTGCCCAATGTATAGTTGTTGCTCAGCCACTCTTTAAGTCATTTTCAGAGGAAATTTTTCCATGTGTTGTTGTAGACTCAATGTGTCTGTGGGAGGAAGTGAATTAAGGATCTTCCTACATCACCATCTTGAACTGGAACTTGACCTCTCAGCTTTCTTTTTCTTTTTTTAAATTTTATTTTATTATGTTATGTTAGTCACCATACAATACATCATTAGTTTTTGATGTAGTGATCCAGGATTCACTCTTTTCATATAACACCCAGTGCTCCATGCGGTATGTGCCCTCCTTAATACCCATCACCAGGCTAACCCATCCCCCCACCCCTCTCCCCTCTAAAACACTCAGTTTGTTTCTCAGAGTCCATAGTCTATTATGGTTCATCTCTCCCTCTGATTTCCCCCCATTCATTTTTCCCTTCCTTCTCCTAATGTCCTAATGCTATTCCTTATGTTCCACAAATAAGTGAAACCATATAATTGACTTTCTCTGCTTGACTTATTTCACTTAACATAATCTCCTCCAGTCCCATCCATGTTGATATAAAAGTTGGGTATTCATGCTTTCTGATGGCTGAGTAATATTCCATTGTATATATGGACCACATCTTCTTTATCCGTTCATCTGTTGAAGGGCATCTCGGCTCTTTCCACAATTTGGCTATTGCGGACATTGCTGCCATGAACATTGGGGTGACTATGGCCCTTCTTTTCACTACATCTGTGTCTTTGGGGTACTCTAGGAACTACAGAACACTCGTGAAAGAAATTGAAGACACAAAAAGATGGAAAAACATTCCATGCTCATGGATCAGAAGAATAAACATTGTTAAAATGTTTATGCTACCCAGAGCAATCTATACCTTCAGTGCCATCCTGATCAAAATTCCAATGACATTTTTCAAATTGCTGGAACAAAAAATCCTAAAATTTGTATGGAATCAGGAAAGACCCCGAATCACCAAGGAAATGTTGAAAAAGAAAAACAAAGCTGGGGGCATCACGTTGCCCAATTTCAAGTTATATTACAAAGCAGTGATCACCAAGACAACATGATACTGGCACAAAAACAGACATATAGACCAATGGAACAGAATAGAGAGCCCAGATATCGACCCTCAACTCTATGGTCAAATAATCTTCGACAAAGCAGGAAAAAAATATGCAATGGGAAAAAAGACAGTCTCTTCAATAAATGGTGCTGGGAAAATTGGACAGCCACATGCAGAAGAATGAAACTCGACCATTCTCTAACACCATACATAAAGATAAACTCAAAATGGATGAAAGACCTGAATGTGAGACAGGAATCCATCAACATCCTAGAGGAGAACATAGGCAGTAACCTCTTTGACATCGGCTACAGCAACTTCTTTCAAGATACATCTCCAAAGTCTAGTGAAACAAAAGCAAAAATGAACTTTTGGGACTTCAAGATAAAAAGCTTCTGCACAGCAAAGGGAACAGTTGACCTCTCAGCTCTGAAATGCAAACAAGACTAGGAGTCAAGCCAATGTTGCTCTTTACACAGTGAAACCAGAGTTCTTATGCCAAGGTTAAAGTTTAATATATGAAAAAAGTTAAACTCCTTGCCCTTCTAGGTATCATTTCATAGGTGACTGTGGTCCCCACAGTCCCTGGCACCAAGGTGAGAGAAAAGTTGATAATACCCTCTGTTTTGGAATCTAAAGCCATCACCATGAAGACCCTTGCCCAAGCTGGGCTGTAGGCGGGTCTCTTAGGGCTCCTAAGAAACCTCAATTTTAATGGCCCCCACTAATGAATGTTATTGATATATTATTTATGTACATCCCTGCTAGTCTTTCCCTCAAGCTCTGATGGGAATTGCTACAGTTACTGCCATTTTAGTGAGACATGTGGAAGACCATAAACTTATGCAACTCATGGGTTTTAGCTAATGGCCTAGACATTTTCTAGGGCACTGGCAAGCCTCAGACTTGCATAAAAAACATGCCGCCCCCCCCCGTGATGCAGAGACATTTAAATAAAAATCAGTTCTCTTAAAAAGCTTTTTGTTGTTCATGTGGATGCTCACCAGAAAGGCCCCAAATGCTAATGAGGGAAAAAAATCTAAATGAGCAGACTATGCTTATTAAATACTGAGACTAAGATGTCCTCTGCTTTAGAGCAAGTAGATGCATGATAAATTGCCTCTTGAATCCACAAGAAGATGGTGCACAGAAATTCAGACACAATCTTAGACTTGGTCCACATGCATGGAATGCCACTGCCATCAGAAAATGGTGAAGCAACATGGAATAGTTGTCCCACCTGCCAAACACTAGCCAAGCCTAAAAACACTGCACAAGGACAGATCCCCACACCTATGTGCCAGGACATTCTTAACAGATTAAGCATACTGAGCCTCTAGTTTCACTGGATCCTGACTGCTGTTGACACTTTCTCTGAGATTTGGCCTAGCCATCTCTGTGTATTGCATTGACTTGAGCCATATTATCCAGGACCTACAAAGACACATTTGTTTCCTTTTTGTATTTTCTGAACACATTGTGTCTAATGATGGCTCCAGATTCATAAGACAAACTACTTATCAGTGCACCCAGTCATGGGGTACATGATATGAATCTCCATGCTTTATATCACTCCCAAGCCACAGAGGTGATTGGGCAATTTGAAGGACAATTAAAGGATAGGCTTAAGCAGCTGATGTGATGGTACAGGATCATCCTAGCTTGTTCTACATATCCCAGGTGAGTAGTCTGGGATATCAACACAGCAATTCCCTCCTAAAATCACCTGTCATTTGTGTAATTTGTTTGATCAGGCTGTCTGCTCCTTTCCTTCAACTGTGTATGCTTCTTTTATAGTATTGACACTTTGGTCTCTATAATAGACCCTACAAGGGCCTTCCATATCCTCTTACTCTTTTCTAAATACCTAAATAGATGGGAAATAAAAATAGACATTAAATATGTACTGGTTTATTATAAAAGATACAACTCAGGAGTAGTGAAGTGGAAGAAATGCATGAGCTGAGACATGGGTTAGTTGTATGAAGCTTCCATGCCTTCTGTAGGTATGCCACATTCCCACCACTTCAGTGTGTTCACCAACCTAGAAGTTTTCCACATTATGTAGTTTAGGGGTTTTTAGTGGAAATTTAATTATGTAGGCATGATTGATCAAATCGTTGGCCAGTGGTGATTGAGGTCAATCTCCAATCTCTCTTCCCTCCCTAGAAATGAGTTGGGGGGTGGTTAAAAGTTCTAACCCTCTAATCATGGCTTGGTATTTCTAGTGACCAGCCCCTATCTAGGGTCCAGTTAAGTCACCTCAATAGCATAAACTCAAGTATAGCTGAAAGGAGCTTGTTATGAAAAATAAAAGAAGTTTATATCACTCCTATCACTCGGGAAACTCCAAGGGTTTAAGGAGCTCTGTGACAGGAACTGGAGACAAAGAGCAAATATATATTTTTCATTACACCACACTTGTGCAACTTTCTTGCCCTTCAGAACTTGCTCAAGCCAAATCTTCCAATTTCCAGCTATACTACTGTCATTCATTGATGAAATGCTGCTGTTCACCTCCAACTTTATGGTTTAATGGATAAAGCAACATTCAGCTCATCACGGGCAGTTTAGGTCACATTAGTGTTTGGTGCCCATGGTCAAGCAAATGGTTTGTTCTAAAATTCAGGATCAGGGACCCCTGGGTGGCTCAGTCAGTTAAGTGTCTGCCTTCAACTCAGGTCATGATCCCAGGGTCCTGGGATTGAGTCCCACATTGGGCTCCCTGCTCAGCGGGGAGCCTGCTTCTCCTTCTGTTTGCCTCTCTCCCTGTTTGTGTGCTCTCTCTCTCTCTGACAAATAAATAAAATCTTAAAAAAACAAAATAAAATTCAGGATCAGACAAGAAGCTGCTCTCAAAAAGGCAGTGATGAAGAAAAATCTCAGTGGGCAAGACTTTAAGCAGCGCACAGATTGCTCATTTTCCCTAGAAGGAAATATGAAGATATTTGCATCTACTCTAATTCATGAATATTGATTAAAGGTTCACCTGGATGTTTGGGGACATGAAAAGGTCATGACTGGAAAATAGGCGATAAGGATGTCTGAAAAATAGGTATGAGTGTAACTCTCTGCAAATGGTCATAAAGCATGGATATTTGTGTCTCATGTGAATGCTCACCAAAGAGCAACATCAGCAGAGTAGAAGTTTAATAACCAGATGCATTAGATGATGCATCCTGTGGATGTCAATAAACTGCTTTCCCCAACTGTTTCTATCCTTGCCTGATGAGCTCATAAAGTAGTCATGCCAACTGGGATAAAATTTATGCATGGGTCAGAAACATGGACCTCCACTCACCAAGATCAACATTGCTACAGTTACAGCAGATACCAACACTGAGATTCAAACATGGTACAATTCCTCAGAGGGACTAATAAACTGCCTGATTTTAGCTTGATTACATTGCACCACTTCCATCCTAAAAGAAGCTTTGTTTTGTTCTCACAGGAATAGACATTGACTCTAAATATGGCTTTGACTTTCTTACCTGTAATGTTTGTACAAAAAATACCATCTGTGGACTATAGACTGCCTGATCTGTGATCATGGTATTCCTTATTTTTTTATTTTAATTCCAGTATAGTTAACATGCAGTATTATATTAGTTTCAGGGGTACAATATAGTGATTAAGCAATACCATATATTACTCAGTGGTCCTCAAAATAATTGTACCCTTAATCCCCTTCACCTATTCCATATATTCCCTCCTCTCCACCTCCCTTCTGGTAACCATCAGTTTGTTCTCTATTTTTAAGAGTCTGTTTTTGCTTTGTCTCTTTTTTCATTTGTTCATTTGTTTTGTTTCCCCAATTCCACATAGGAGCAAAATCATATGGTATTTGTCTTTCTCTGACTGACTTACTTAGCTTAACATTATACTCTCCAGCACCATCCATGTTGTTGCAAAAGGAAAGATTTCATTCTTTTTATGGCTAAATTTTGTGTGTGTGTATATATATATATATATATATATATATATATATATATATATATATATAATTGATATATAATTATATTTATTATTATAATTACGGAGGCAGCCCAAGTGTCCATCAATAGATGAATGGATAAAGGTAAAGATCTTTTTTCTTTTGTTCTTTTGTATGGCTTCTTAAATTCCACATATGACTGAAATCATTTGGTATTTGTCTTTCTTTGATTTTTGTTGCTTAGCATTGAACTCTCTAGATCCATCCATGTTGTTGCAAATGGCAATATTTGATTATTTTTGTGGCTGCATAATGTGTATATATATACCACATCTTCTTTATCCATTCATCTATCAGTGGACACTGGGCTGCTTCCATGGTCTGGCTATTGCAAAAATGTTACAGTAAATATAGGGGTGCATGTGTTCCTTTGAATCGATGCTTTTGTATTCTTTGGGTAAATATCCAGTAGTGTAATTGCTGGATCATAATGTAATTCTATATAGTTTGTTCTTTCTTTCTTTCTTTCCTTTTTAATTTTTTTTTATTTTTTAGAAAGAGAGCTTGCATGAGTGGGGAGGAGGCACAGAGGGAGAGGGAGAGAGAGAATCTTTTTATTTTTTAAGATTTTATTTATTTATTTGACAAAGAGACACAGCAAGAGAGGGAAGACAAGTAGGGGGAGAGGGAGAGGGAGAAGCAAACTCCCCACCCAGCAGGGAGCCTGATGCGGGGCTCGAGCCCAGGACCCTGGGAGTGTGACCTGAACCAAAGGCAGGTGCTTAACGACTGAGCCACCCAGGGACCCCTGGAGAGAGAGAATCTTAAGCAGGTTCTCCACCTAGTGTGGAACCTGATGTGGGGCTCAATCCCATGACCCTGAGATCATGACCTGAACTGAAATCAAGAATCAGATGGTTAACGGACTGAGTCATCCAATCTCCCCTATATATTTAATTTTTTTGAGGAACTCCCATACTGTTTTCCATAGTGGCTGTGCCTGTTTGCACTCCCACCAACAGTGCACAGGGTTCCTTTTTCTCCACATCCTCATCAACACTTACTGTTTCTTGTGTTGTTGACTTTAGCCATTCTGATAGATGTGAAGTGATATCTAATTGCGGTTTTGATTTGCATTTCCCTGATGACGAGTAATGATGAGCATCTTTTCATGTGTCTGAGGGCCATCTGTATGTCTTTTGTGGGGAAATGTCTATGTCTTCTGCCCATTTTTAATTGGATTATTTGTTTTTCTGGTATGGAGTTATATAAGTTCTTTATATATTTTGGATACTGAGTCTTTATCAGAATTGTCATTTGCAAATATCTTCTCCCATTCTATAGGGTTTTTTTTAGTTTTGTTGTTTCCTTTACTGTGTAGAAGCTTTTTATTTTGATGTAGTCCCAATAGTTTATTTTTGCTTTTGTTTCCCTTGAGTCAAGAGACATATTGAGAAAGATGTTGTTATGGCTAACATCAGATAAATTACTACCGGTGCTGTCTTCTAAGATTTTAATAGTTTCAGGTGTCACATTTAGGTCCTTAATCCATTTTGAGTTTATTTGTGTGTATAATGTAAGAACATTGTCCAGGTTCATTCTTTTGCATGTGACTGGCCAGTTTTCCCAACACCATTTGTTAAAGAGACTATTTCCTACTGCACATTCTTGCTTACTTTGATAAAGATTAATTGACTATATATTTGTGGGTTTATTTCTGGGCTCTCTATTCTGTTCCATTGATCTAGGTGTCTATTTCTGTGCCAGTACCGTACTGTCTTGATCACTAAAGCTTTGTAATATAATTTGAAGTCTAGAATTCTGATGCCTCCAGCTTTGTTTTTCTTTTTCAAGATTTGGCTATTTGGGGTCTTTTGTGGTTCCATAAAATCTTAGGAATGTTCTAGTTCTTTGAAAAGTGCTGTTGGCATATTGATAAGGATTGCATTAAATTTGTAGATTGCTTTCAGTTGCATGGGCATTTTAACAATATTTGTTCATTCAATCCACGAGCATGGAATGTCTTCCCATTTGCCTTGTCTTCAATTTCTTTCATCAATGTGTTATAGTTTTCAGAGTACAGGTCTTTCACCTTCTTGGTTATGTTGATTTCTAGATATTTTAATAATTTTGTGAAATTGTAAATGGGATTGTTTTCTTAAATTCTCTTTCTGCTGCTTCATTAATTTTTATTTAAATTCAGTTAAGCAACATATCCCTCATCCCCCCACCCACCTCCCCTGCAGCAATCCTCAGGTTCTTTCCCATAGTTAAGAGTCTCATGGTTTATCTCCCTCTCTGATGACTTCCCATTCAGTTTTCCCTCCCTTCCCCTATGATCCTCTGCACTGTTTCTTATATTCATCATATGAGTGAAATCATATGATAATTGCCTTTCTCTGAGTGACTTATTTCATTCAGCATAAAACCCTCCAGTTCCATCCATGTCAGGTAAACGGTAAGACTTCATTATTAATGCATGCAAATGCAACAGATTTCTCTACATTGATTTTGTATCCTGTGATCTTGCTGAATTCATTTATCAGTTCTAAGTTTTTTGGTGGAATCTCTAGGGTTTGCTATATATAGTAGCATGTCATCTCAGAATAGTAAAGGTTTTACTTCCTTGTGAATTTGGATGCCTTTTATTTATTTTGTTGTCTGACTATTGTGGCTAAGACTTCCAGTACTATGCTGAAGAAAAGTGGTGACAGGGGACATTCTTCTCTTGTTTCTGACCTTGAGGGAAAAGCTCTGTTTTTCATCATTGAGTATGATGTTAGCTATGGGTTTTTCATATATGACCTTTATTATGTTGGGATATGTTCTCTCTAAACCTACTTTGTTGAGGGCTTTTATCATGAATGGATTTTGTTCCTAGTCAAGTGTCTTTGTCTATTGAAATGATTATATGGTTTTTATCTTTCTCTTGTTGATGTGATGTGTCACACCAACTGATTTGGGAATATTGAAGCACCCTTGCATCCAAGAATAAATCTCTCTGATGCATGATTTCTTTAATGTATTGTTGAATTCAGTTTGCTAATATTTTGTTGAGTATTTTTGCATCTATGTTCATCAGAGATATTGGCCTATAGTTCATTTTATTTTGTGATGTCATTATCCAGTTTTGCTATCATGGTAATGCTGGCTTCGTAAAATGAATTTCAGAGTTTTCCTTCACCTATATTTTGGAAATGTTTCATTAGAATAGGTATTAACTCATCTTTAAATGTTGGTTAAAATTCATCTATGAAGCTCTATGGTCCTGGACTTTTGTTTGTTGGAAGATTTTTTATTGATTTATTTTTATTGTTGGCAGTCTCTTCAAGTTTTCTATTTCTTCCTGCTTCAGTTTTGGCAAGTTATATGTTTCTAGGAATTTATCCATTTCTTCTAGGTTGTCCAATATGTTGGCATGTAATTTTTCATAATATTCTTTTACAAATTTTTGTGTTTCTGTGGTGTCAGTTGTTATTTCTCCTCTTTCCTTTCTAACTTTGTTCCTTTGACTTCTGTCTCTTTCTTTTTTATTATGTTATGTTAGTCATCATTAGTTTTTGATGTAGTGTTCCATGATTCATTATTGACGTATAACACCCAGTGCTCATTACAACAAGTACCCTCCTTAATACCCATTACCAGGCTAACCCATCCCCCACCCCTTCCCATATGAAACCATCAGATTGTTTCCCAGAGTCCATAGTCTCTCATGGTTTGTCTCCCCCTCTGATTTTCCCCCCTTCAGCTTTCCCTCCCTTCCCCTAATGTCCTCCATGTTATTCCTTATGTTCCACAAATGAGTGAAACCATATGATAATTTTCTTTCTCTGCTTGACTTATTTCACTTAGCATAATACCCTCCATTCCATCCATATTGATGCAAATGGTGAGTATTCATCTTTTCTGATGGCTGAGTAATATTCCATTGTATATATGAACCACATCATCTTTAGCCATTCAACTGTTGAAGGACATCTTAGCTCCTTCCACAGTTTGGCTACTGTGGACTTTGCTGCTATGAATATTGGGGTGCATGTGCCCCTTCTTTTCACTACATCTGTATCTTTGGAGTAAATACCCAGTGGTGCAATTGATGGGTCATAGGGTAGCTCTACTTTTAAATTTTGGAGGAACTTCCATACTGTTTTCCAAAATGGCTGTACCAACTTGCATTCCCACCAAGAGTGTAGACATGTTCCCCTTTCTCCACATCCTCTCCAACATTTGTTGTTTCCTGCCTTGTTTTGCCATTCTAACTGGTGTAAGGTGGTATCTCAATGTGGTTTTGATTTGAGTTTCCCTGATGGCTAATGATGTTGAACATTTTTTCCTGTGTCTGTTAGCCATTTGTATGTCTTCTTTGGAGAAATCTCTGTTCATGTCTTCTGCCCATTTTTTGACTTGACTATTTGTATTTTGGGTGTTGAGTTTGAGAAGTTCTTTATAGATCTTGGATACCAGCCCTTTGTCTGTAGTGTCATTTGCAAATATCTTCTCCCATTTTGTGGGTTGCCTCTTAGTTTTGTTGATTGTTTCCTTTGCTGTGCAGAAGGTTTTTATCTTGATGAAGTCCCAAAAGTTCATTTTTGCTTTTGTTTCTCTTGCTTTTGGAGATGTGTCATGAAAGAAGTTGCTGTGGCTGATGTTGAAGAGGTTACTGCCTATGTTCTCCTCTAGGATGTTGATGGATTCCTGTCTCACATTGAGGTCTTTCATCCATTTTGAGTTTATCTTTGTGTATGGTGTAAGAGAATGGTCGAGTTTCATTCTTCTGTATATAGCTGTCCAATTTTCCCAGCACCATTTATTGAAGAGTCTATCTTCTTTCCATTTGATATTTTTTCCTGATTTGTTGAAGATTAGTTGACCACAGAGTTGAGGGTCCATATCTGGGCTCTCTATTCTGTTCCATTGATCTATCTGTCTGTTTTTTGTGCTAATACCATGCTGTCTTGGTGATCACAGTTTTGGAATATAGCATGAAATCAGGCAAAGTGATACCTCCAGCTTTGTTTTTCTTTTTCAACATTTCCTTGGTGATTTGGTGTCTTTTCTGGTTCCATACAAATTTTAAGATTTTTTATTCCAGCTATTTGAAAAATGCCAAATTATATTTTGATAGGGATGGTGTTGAAAGTATAGATTGCTCTGGGCATCATACACATTTTAAGAATGATTATGCTTCCAATCCATGAGCATGGAATGTTTTTCCATATTTTTGTGTCTTCTTCAATTTCTTCCATGAGTATTCTGTAGTTTCTAGAGTACAGATCCTTTACCTCTTTGGTTAAGTTTATTCCAAGGTATTTTATGGTTTTTGGTCCTATTGTAAATGGATTCAATTCCCTAATTTCTCTTTCTACAGTTACATTGTTAGTGTATAGGAAAGTAACTGATTTCTGTGCACTGATTTTGTATCCTGCCACATTACTGAATTGCTATATGAGTTCTAGTAATTTAAGGGTGGAGTCTTTTGGGTTATCCACATAAAATATAATGTCATCTGCAAAGAGAGAGAGTTTGACTTCTTCTTTGCCAATTTGAATATCTTTTATTTCTTTTTTTTATCTGATTGTTGATGCTAGGACTTCTAGTACTACGTTGAACAATAGTGGCGAGAGTGGGCATCCTTGTCATGTTCCTGATCTTAAGGGAAAATCTCTCAGCTTTTCCCCATTGACAATGTTATTCGTTGTGGGATTTTCATAGATGGTGTTTATGAAATTGAGGAATATCCCCACTATCCCTACACTCTGACGAGTTTTAATCAGGAAAGAATGCTGTATTTTGTCAAATGCTTTTTCTGCATCAATTGAGAAGATCATATGGTTTTTGTCTTTTCTTTTACTAATGTGTTCTCTCACATTGATTGATTTGTGAATGTTGAACCACCTGTGCTTCCCAAGAATAAATCCCACCTGGTCGTGATGGATAATCTTTTTAATGTACTGTTGGATCCTATTGGCTAGGATCTTGTTGAGAATTTTGGCATCCATATTTATCAGGGATATTGGTCTGTAATTCTCCTTTTTTATGGGGTCTTTCCTGGTTTGGAAATCAAGGTAATGCTGGACTGATAGAATGATTTTGGAAGTTTTCCTTCTGTTTCTATTTTTTTGAAACAGCTTCAGGAGAATAGGTATTATTTCTTCTTTAAATGTTTGGTAGAATTCCCCTCGGAAGCCATCTGGTCCTGGACTCTTGTTTTTGGGAGGTTTTTGATCACTGCTTCAATTTTGTTACTGGTTATTGGTCTATTCAGATTGTCAACTTCTTCCTGTTTCAGTCTTGGTAGTTTATAGGTTTCCAGGAAGGCATCCATTTCTTCCAGGTTGCTTAATTTATTGGTATATAGTTGCTGATAATACTTTCTAATAATTGTTTCTATTTCCTTGGTATTCATCATGATCTCTCCCGTTTCACTCATAATTTTATTAATTTGGGTCCTTTCTCTTTTCTTTGGATAATTCTGGCCAGAGGTTTATCAATCTTGTTAATTCTTTCAAAGAACATGCTTCTAGTGTTGTTGATCTGCTCTACTGTGTTTCTGGTTTCTATTTCATTGATCTCTGCTTGAATCTTTATTATTTCTCTTCTGCTTGGTTTAGGTTTTATTTGCTCTTCTTTCTCCAGTTCCTTTAGGTGCAAGCTTAGCTGGTGCATTTGGGATTTTTCTACTTCTTTGAGCGAGGCTTGGAAGGCTATGTATTTCCCCCTTAGGACTGACTTTGCAGTATCCCATAGGTTTTGGACGGATGTGATTTGTTCTCATTGGTTTCCATGAAATGTTTAAGTTCTTCTTTATTTTCCTGGTTGACCCAAACAGTCTTTAGCAGGCTGGTCTTTAGCTTCCAAGTGTTTGAATTCCTTTCAAATTTTTTCTTGTGATTGAGTTCCAATTTCAAAGCACTGTGGTCTGAAAATATGCAGGAATAATCTCAATCTTTTGGTACTGGTTGAAACCTGATTTGTGACCCAGTATGTGATCTATTCTGGAGAAAGTTCCATGTGTATTCGAGAAGAACGAGTATTCTGTTGTTTTAGGGTGGAATGTTCTGTATATATCTATGAAGTCCATCTGGTCCAGTGTGTTATTCAAAGCTCTTGTTTCTTTGTTGATCTTCTGCTTAGATAATCTATTGATGAGAATGGAGAGTTGAAGTCTCCTACTATTAAAGTATTATTATCAATATGATTCTTTATTTTGGTTAACAGCTGGCTTATGTAGATGGCTGTTCCCATGTTGGGGGCATAGTTATTTACAATTGTTAGATCTTCTTGCTGGATAGACCCTTTAAGAATGATATAATGTCCCTCTGTATCTGTTACTACAGTCTTTAGCTTAAAATCTAATTTGTCTGATATGAGAATTGTTACCCTTGCTTTCCTTTGAGGTCAGTTGGCATGAAAAATGGTTCTCCATCCCATCACTTTCAGTCTGGATGTATCTTTAGGTTCAAAATAAGTCTCCTGTAGACAGCATATGGATGGGTCATGTTTTTTTATCCAAACTCCAACCCTGTGCCATTTCATGGGAGCATTTAGGCCATTCACATTGAAAGTGATTATTGAAAGATATGATTTTAGTGCCATCGTGTTGCCTGTGAAGTCCCTGTTTCTATAGATTATCTCTGTAAATTTCTGGTTTGCACTACTCTTGAGTTCTTTCTTCTTTTCTAGAACTCCCCCTTAATATTTCTTGCAGGACTAGCTTGGTGGTCACAGGTTCTTTCAGTTTCTGCCAGTCCTGGAAGCTCTTTTTCTCTCCATCCATTCTGAATGACAGCCTTGGTGGATAAAGTATCCTTGGCTGCATGTTCTTCTCATTTAGTACCCTGAATATGTCTTGCCAGCCCTTTCTGGCTTGCCAGGTCTCTGTGGACAGGTCTGACCTTATCCTGATATTCCTCCCTCTGTATGTAAGGAATCTCTTCCCCCTAGCTGTTTTCAAGATTGTTTCCTTGGGTCAAAGATTTGCTAGGTTTATTATTATATGTCGAGGCATAGATCTGTTCTCTTTGATCTTGGGAGGGATCCTGTCTGCCTCTAGGACACAAATGTTTGTTTCCTTCCCCAGATTAGGGACATTCTCAGCTACAATTTGTTCAAATATATATTCTAGACCTCTCTCTCTCTCCACCCCCTCAGGGATCCCAATAATTCTGACATTGGAACGTTTCATGGAGTCATTAATCTCTCTCAGTCGGATCTCTTGGGTTTTAAGCTGTTTTACCCAGGCCCCCTTGGTTTCCTTCTTTTCTATCATTTTCTAGCTCACTAAATCATTCTTCTGATTCATTTACCCTGGTAGTCAGTATCCAGTTTAGACTGCATTTCATTCATAACATTTTTAAGTTTGGCCTGATTAGATCTCATTTTTGCCCTTAGAGATTCTGTATTGTCGCAAATATTTTTCTCAAGCCTAGATATCAACTTCATAATTGTTACTCTGAGGTCTATCTCTGACATCTTGCTTATATCCATATCCATTAGGTCTTTGGCAGAGGCCATAGTCTCTGATTGTTTTCTTTGTTGGGGGTTCCTCCTCTTAGTCATTCTGTTGGGGGGTGGTTGAGAGAATGTACAGAGTCCAAAGTATTAACCACGACCCAAGCAAGATGCACCTGTTTCATAGGGATTTTAGGGTTGTCCTCTTGTTCTTCCAGCCTATCTTCTGGGGGAGGGGCCTGCTGCGCTGTTACTCAAGCAACCCTGCTTGGACAAAGTTGTTCTGACCCCTGTGGCGGGGGTGGGCTCAGTGAAAACCGGTTTTTTGAGATTTTGTTCTCTGGAGGCTTTCCCTGGCAGCTTTCCACTTCTCTTCTGAGAGTCAGAGCAGAAGTGACCATACTGAAACCTCTGTCCCAGAACAGAGAAATTGCAGTCTGCTCTTCACTGAGCTCTCCAGGACACACAGTCTCCATTTCTGTCTGTGCTGCTAAAAACTGCATCCTCCCCGGTTGTGCACCCCACAGCAACTCTCCCAGAGGTCAATCCCAGGGCCGGGCATGTATCTGCCCTTTGTGCTTCTAAAACTGTGAGCCGCTCCCAGTTCATGTGCACATGCCTGAAACTCCTGGATCCTCTCTGGGGGCTGGACTAAAGTCCTTTCCCCGCTGCTACCTGTCTGCGAGTGTGTGCCCGGTGCCCAGTGCGTGACACTTTTGCACTCAGGTGTTATATCACCTTTTGCTGTCAGCTTATGGAGTCTCCCTCCCCCTTCTGTTTATCTTCCAATATCTGCCCACAGAATCAGGCTTCGATCTCTGTACCTCGAGACTGACAGAGATTTCCTGCTTGTAGAGGTCCAAGTATATATTCTTATATCTCAGGCTGATTTCCTGGGTTTTCAGAATGGTTTGGTAGCTTTCCAGCTAAATTCTGGGGACCAGTTGAAATAGGGTCCTCTACTCTTCCGCCATCTTCCCTCCGACAAGTGAAGGACTTCTTGAGCAATTTTTTACGTGGTTTTTTTTTTTTTTTTACCCTTCGTTGACGTTACTTTAGCAGTACCTCCAAGCTAACCCCGGTGGGATGAGCAGGTTCTGGCATCCAAAGGGCCCATTAGAGAAGTGTTTTAAAATCCTTGAACAACGATTGCCTGAAATACTGCCACAATTACAATGATTTCTGGATGCTGCTCTGCTACAAATCTGCCATTAGATCACCAGATTATTATAAAAGGTTATAACTCAGGAACAGCCAGATGGAAGAGATGCATAGGGCGAGGTAGGGGGAAAGGGTGGAGAGCTTTCAAACCCTCTCTGGGTGCACCACACTCCACAAATCTCCACGTGTTCACCAACCTTTCTCTCACTTTCTTTCTTTCTTTTCTTTTCTGATGAGTGTGCCTAGAGATTTATCAATTTTCTTGATCTTTTCAAAGAACCAGCTCCTGGTTTCATTGATCTGTTCTATTGTTTTTGTTTTTGTTTTTTAGTTTCTATATCATTTATATCTGCTCTGATCTTTATTATTTTCTTCCCTGCTGGTTTGGCATTTTGTTTGTTCTTTTTCTAGCTCTTAGGTATAAGGTTATAATGTTTATTTGAGCTTTTTAGCTTCTTGAGGTAGGACTGTATTGCCAAAAGTTCCCTCTTAGAAGAATTTTGCTGCATCCCAAATATTTTGGACCATTGTGTTTTCATTTTCATTTGTTTCCATGTAATTTTTGATTTCTTCTTTGATTTCTTGATTGACCTATTCATTGTTTAGTATAATGTTATATAACCTCCATTTATTTGTGCTCTTTCCAGATTTTTTCTTGTGGTTGATTTCTAGTCTCATAGCCTTGTGGCCAAAAAAGATACATGGTATGAATTTGTGTGGTTTTTTTAATTTATTGATACTTGATTTGTGGCCTAATATGTGATCTATTCTGGAGAATGTATATTCTGCTGTTTTAAGATGTAATGTTCTTTTTTTTTTTTTTGATGTAATGTTCTGAAGATATGTGTTAAATCCATCTGGTTTAGGGTGTCATTCAAAGCCACTGTGTCTTTGTTGATTTTTTGTTTGGATGATCTGTCCATTGATGTAAGTGGTGTATTAACATCTGCAACTACTATTGTTTTACTATTGATTAGTTCCATTAAGTTTGTTCTTAACTGTTTTATGTAATTCGGTGCATATTTACAATTGTTATATCTTCTTGTTGGATTGCTCCCTTTATGATTTTATAGGGTTTTTCTTTATCTCTTGTTACAGTATTTTTTTTAAAGTCTATTTTGTCTGATATAAGTATTCTTACCTTGGCTTTCTTTTCACACCCAATTGCATGATTAATGCTTCTTCATTCCCTCATTTTCAATCTGTGTGTGTCTTTAGGTCTGAAATGAATCTCTAGTAGTTAGCATATAAATGAGTCTTGCTTTTTTGTCCATTCTGTCAGCCTATGTCTTGTGATTGGAGCAGTTACATTTATATTCAAAGTAATTATTCATAAGTATGTATTTATTTCCATCTTGTTACTTGTTTTATGGTTGTTTCTGAGGTTCTTCTCTGGTCCTTTCTCCTCTTGCTCTCTTCTCCCATGGTTTGCTGGCTTTCTTTACTCATATACTTGGGTCCCTTTCTCTTTACTTTTTGCATTTCTAATACTTTTTTTATTGTATTTACCTTTTTTTGTAAATAACATCTTCTGCATATAGCAGTCTATATTAAGGTTATGGTCACTTCACTTTGAATCCATTCTTTACTTCTCTCCTCCTGACATTTTAGCTATATGATGTCATAGTTTATGTCCTTTTATTTTGTGAGTCCCTTGGCTGATTTTACAGATAAACTGTTTTTGAGAGAGAGAGACAGAGAGCATGAGGGGGACTGCAGAAGAAGGGGAGAGAGAGAATCTTAAGCAGGTTTCATGTCCAGGGCAGAACCTGATGCAGGACTCTATATCATAACCCTGATATCATGACCTGAGCCAAAATCAAGAGTCAGATGCTTAACTGACTAAGCTACTCAAGCACCCCACAGATATACTTCTTCTACTGCATTTTTGCCTCCTGCTTTTCTTACTCTTATGGTCTTTCCTTTCCACTCAGAGAGTCCCCTTTAACATTACTTGAAGGGCTGCTTTAGTTGTCAAGAATTCCTTCAACTTTTGTTTGTTTTGGAAACTCTTATCTCTCCTTCTATTCTGAATTATAGCCTTGCTGGATAAAATATTCTTGGCTGCAGACTTTTCCCATTCAGAACTTTGAATTTATCATGCACTCCTCCGCCCTGCAAAGTTTCTGCTGAAAAATACACTAACAGCCTTATCCGGTTTCCCTTGAATGTAACTGTCTTTTCTCTTGCTGCTTTTAAAATTCTCTATTTAGCACTACTATTTGTCATTTTAATTACTATGTGTCTTGTGTACCTCCTTGTGTTGATTTTGATGGGGGATCTCTGTGACTCCTGGATCTTGATATCTGTTTCTTTCCCCAGATTTGGGAAGTTTTCAGCTACTATTTCTTCAAATAAATTTTCTGCCCCTTTTTTTATCTTCTTCTGGGATCCCTGTAATGTGAATGTTATTATGCCTGATGGATTTGCTGAGTCCTCTAAGTCTATCCTCATTTTGCATATTTTTCACTCCTCTGCTTAGCTTACTTTCCATTACTCTGTCCTTCAAGTCACTAATTCATTTTTCTGCTTCATCTAGCCTGCTATTTATTCCATCTAGTGTATTTTTAATTTCATTTATTATGTTCTTCTTTGTGTTAAGGGTCTCACTGATGTCCTCCACTCTTTTCTCAAGTCCAGTGAGTATTTTTATGGTCATTACTTTAAATTATCTATCAGGCATAATACTTACCTCCATTTCACTTAGATCTCTTAGTATAGTTTTGTCATGTTCTTTCATTTGGGACTTATTCCTCTTCTCATTTTGTCTGTCTATGTCTTTTTTTGTGTTAGGAAGTTAATCTGTCTTCTGCTCTTGAAAGTAATGGCCTTGTGAAGAAGAGATCCTGTAGTGTCCTGCAGTGCAGTGTTCCTGTTCACTGAAAACTGGTTCTTTAGTGGTGTCTCCTATGTGTGTTTTGTGCATCATGCTGTTGTGTCTTGGCTGCCCTTTCTCTCAGTCCAGTAGTTTGCATTTTTTCTCTTTGCCTGTTGTGGGTGGTGTTTAATCACTGGGGTGTTAGTGGACCAATTTTAATAAGTGCATTCTGGTTTTCTGTGGGAAGGGTAGCACTGCCACTACTGCTGCCACCATTGGGACTGAGGCTCCACAAAGTGTGCAGGCTGGGAAACGTGGTGTTGGCAAGTTTTGCACAGGCCTTCTGGAGGAAGGGACCAGCAGTGCCAGTACTGAGGCAAGCATGACTGGAAAAGGCAGATCTGCTAAAGCCCAGGTCAGCAGGGCTTGGTGTAAGCAAGTTAGGTAGTGAATCTTGGCACCCTGCTCATTCCTGCAGATTGCCACAGTTTTATGCTATGGTAAAAGGGAGGGAGATGGCACCTGCCAGTTCCTTTGTTCTTGGTGAAGTTCCTCAGCAAATCCTGCACCTTCTGGACTTACTCTGAGACTAGTAAATAACTCTGCCTCCTGTATGCCTTGTATATTTTCCAAATTTCTATGCTATATATCTGCAGCTGTTTATTATGCTATCTCTTTAACAGTGGAGATTCAGCTTCCTATTGCCCTCCAGGCTCTCTCAGAACCAAGCCTACTGAATTTTAAAATTCTAGGCTTTAAGTCCCATTGTTTGTAAGAACTCCCAAAATTTGGATCCTCTAGTTTTCAAAGCCAAGTGCTGTGGGAATTTGTCATCTCTGTGAGGGATTCCCAGTATGATAGTTTGTTTCTCTCCTCTCTACATGCCCACAGTGTCCCTCCCTCTCTCCTATGGACAGCCCCAAACAGTTTAGCCCCCCACTGTGTCTCGTCCATTCCCACTTTCTTCAATGTGACCTATTCTCTATCTTCAGTTGTGGAGTTTGTTCTCTCAGTCTTTGGGTCATTCTTTTGATTATTTACACTGATATGAGTGTTACCTAGTTGTATCCATGGGACAAGGTGAGCTTAGGATCCTCCTACTCTGCCATTTTCCTCCATCCTTATTCCTACAATTATGTAATTTTACACAGCATCTCTTCTGACTCAAATAT
This sequence comes from Callorhinus ursinus, assembly GCF_003265705.2. Classification (NCBI taxonomy): domain Eukaryota; kingdom Metazoa; phylum Chordata; class Mammalia; order Carnivora; family Otariidae; genus Callorhinus; species Callorhinus ursinus. The sequence continues at coordinate 183,283 of NW_027397157.1, read as the reverse complement.
TCATTCCACAGCAACAACAAAAAATATGACAATGGGCTGATATTCATGAGATTCTCCAGTCTGACCAGGTTTCTCATCACCTGAAGCAGCTGGCCTGATAGAGAGTGGAATGGACTTTTGATGACTCAGTTATAGAGCCATCCAGGTGACAACATCCAGTAGGGTAAAACATGTCCTCTGTTATGTGATACATGCTCTAAATCAGCATCCAAAATGTGGTGCTGTTTCTTCCACAGCCTGAGGAATCAAGAAGTGAAAATGTAGATGTATCTTCTCATTGTTCCCGTAGCACACTTCTTGCTTCCCATTCCTATGAACTAGGCTCTCCTGGTTTGAATGTCTTACTTCAAATGGATGAATGCTTCCACCAGGGGGTGCAACAATGGCTCCATTGAAATTGTAGTGAGATTGCCACCTGGTCACCTTGGGTTATTTATGCCATTGAATCAATAGGAAAAGAAGGGGATTATAGTACTGGTTGGTATGGTAGATCCTGTCTATCAAGAAGAAATTTCATTGCTACACAAAATGGGAGTTTGTAATGCAAGAGTTTTCCTAACCCTAACCCTCATAGTACCCCTACGTCCTGTGACTAAAGTCAATGGAAAACTACAACAATCCACACAAACAGGAGGGCTAATGGTCCAGACCATCCAGGAATGAAGAATTAGTTCACTCCAACAACCAAAGAACATTGACTACCTTGCTATAAGGGGCTTGCTGAGGGCAATGGAAATATGTAATGAGGAATGGAAGAAGATAGTTGAAAATATCAGTTTGGCCACCAGAGCAGTTGCAAAACCTAGGACTATAATAGCTATGAGTATTTCTTTCTTATTTTGATACCTATATATCCGTGTTTATACTAAACCATTTTCTTCTACCCTCTTTTACCTCTATTCTTTCTTATTTACAAAAGATGTGTTAATTATGGTTTTTATTTCAGTGGGACAAATTACAGGATGTTAAAAGGAACAGAGAGGAAGAATGAGCATCACCCTACCTGGGTAAAGGAATTTTGTATCATCTTTTATGGAGAAGGTGAGCATGTTCTCAGTTGTACATGGGATAGATGCATCATGATAGGCAGAAACATGGCTTTGCTCTTTAGTTAGTAGTGTGAGTAGGTGCCAAGTTGACAAGGGCTGGACTGTGAAAGCTCTGTTACGTGTCTATCTGGTTAAGTAAAACTACATTTCCCAGGATCCTTTATTTTGCATGCTTTCAGTTAGGGTTGGCCTCTGTAAAATTTTGTCTAAGATCTGGAAAGCAGAAATGAAATAGTAGTCATGTTTCACTCTTGGAAGAATGAGGTATATCAGGAACCATGTTGTGGATCACTCACTTTTTTGTGCATCTGCTGCTTCCCCTTGGCAATGGTTGCAGCCAGGCTCATAGCTTCAGCTACCAGAGTCATACCCCTCCAGGTTCTCTAATTTCTGGGCCAGGTTTAATGGCAATTTTGCAACAAGAGTTCTATTTCTCCTGCATGTCATGCATGGAAGAGGTTTTCAGACTTGAGAAGAGATAAAGTCTGACCTGGAGTTCAATAAAAGAAAAGATACAGGTTCCATCTTATTAGCATATTTCAGTTTTCCCTACATTTCTCAGTTCATTTTCATTCTTACTTCCTGACCATGTGTCCTGTGAGTTGAGGATTAGCATCAGACCAAAGAAACAGCTGAACCAAGATTGTTTCACCAGTTTCTACAGTAGTGCAAAGTCAAATATCTATTATAATTCCCTTCTATCAGAGAGTCAAGGATGCTCTAAGAAGACAAAGGCATTTTGAGGAGGCAAAGTGAAATTTGTCCTATCCAAATAGGGGTCTGCTGCATATGGTTTGATGTCTACCTTAAGTACTCCCTTCTTTCTTGAGAAGAGCCCACCCACTGTGACCCCTTCTGATTCTTTCAACTACATAGGTTATAGTCAATATATTACATATAAGGATACTTTAGTTATGGATCCACGTCATATTTACCCTTTTCTCCACGCCACATTTTGAGCCTATTTTTTTCCTGGGACTATGGAACTTCTTTCTCAGTCCCTGAAAATGTTTTCAATTAATGGTGGAAGGGGCATGCTTGTGACAGCTTGGTCTGGTCCTTTCAGATTCTTCCAATTAAGGCCATTGACTTTCTCTGTGGATGGTTAATTAACTTTCAAGTGTCATGTTTCTCCCCAAGCTGGATAGAAAATAAGCAATCCTGTCTTAAATGCAAAATAGACATCAGGAAATCTTGATTAGATACTTGACTCTGTCACTAATTTGTGTGACCTTTGGCAAGTCAATTAGGTGCACTGTGCCATTGATTTTTCCTTTTTTCTTGTTAGTTACTTTACTACATTCCCTTCCAAATTTAAATCAGTGTTTTTTGATATTGCCATGCTCCCTTCTTAAAGTGGGACCAGAGACAAAATTAAATACACTGAAAGTGTGTTGGAATGATAAAAAAGGATTTCTCAGTGTTATTTTCTAAAATGTGATGTTTCTTAGTTCATTTGCTATGTTTTCTTTTCAAAAATATTATTCGGAGTTATATAATATTTTGCCTTTCTTTTTTTAAAGGTATGTATGTATGTATGTATTTAATTTATTTATTGAGAGAGTGGGGGGAGGAGCAGAGGGACAAACAGACTCTGTGCTGAGTCTGGAGCCCAACGCGGGGCTCTATCTCACCACCGTGAGATCATGACCTGAGCCAAAACCAGGAGTCGGTCGCTCAATTGACTAAGCCATGAAGCACCCCAACATTTTGCTTTTCTGAATAAATATGAAAAAGTTCTTGATTTATTCATCATTGTAAAGGTTCTTTGCACTTGATTTCTTTGTTAGTGTGTCTGAATGCAACAGAAAGTCTTAGTTTACTCAGATTATCCTAGCAAGGTGACTTTTAATGTCTTTCATGGTTGTCTGTAATTAAGTGTCCTCTTTTCTGTATTAATATTGTAGAAGCTTGATGTGAAACAACAGCATTTATTAAACACTTTCCTGCTCCTTTTTTAAAAATATTTTTTCAACCCTATTCTGACTGAATTCATTTTAACTTTATTAAGCAGCTTTAATAATGTTAGTATGTCCAGGATTTTTTCTCTCTCTTCTTGGAGATTTTTATCACTGCTGAACTATACAGTTTTTTTTTATGATTCTGTCCCTACTGACATGAGTTGTCCCTAGATGGAAATTGGGGGATAGGGATCACAGTTCTTGGGCTGCAGAGGACAGTCATATTGGAACTCTATAGTTTGCTGAAAATAGTGGAATTAAATGGACGGGACTTGCATGGGTCTAAAAAATAACTCAGACCTCTAAGGTCTCAAAGATGGAGTTTTGAAACTAGAACAAAAGGGCCTTGATCACTCACTGGACCCCAGGCATGCCAATCCTCACTTCCCAGCAAATGAATTTAGAGCTTGCAAAGACAAAGGGGGCCTTTTGTTGACCCTTCCAAGCTCTGCCTCCTTTCATCTACCCACCTGATATTTCCCACCTTCTCCAATGCCATCTCAGGTGCAGTCTTGGTTGGCCCTTCCTCCAGCAGCCCTCCTGCCCTTTCTGTGGTAGAGCTTCCACAACTTTAAAGACTGTTGTGCCCTCTGCATCCATCTTCTTTGTTGCCCCCACTGCCTCCAGGCAGGTCCCTCTGTCAATAACTTCCCTTAGGAAGCAGTCACCTTGGTAGTTGCCAACTTCACCATAGTCATCACAGCAACCAGATCAGCACTCAGGCCCAAACACAGACTGGAGCATCCCTGTTGCCATGTCTGCCACAGAAGAACAAGACCCAGCACAAGGTGGCCAAGACAGAGCTGATAGTGAGGCAGACCATGACCCCTGACTACTCGAGTTATCTGGTTCCTGCAGAGGGGTCAGATGGAATTTTGGAGGTTATGGAAGCCTGGCTTCCCAGGAAGTTGCAAGAACACTTCAGGAAGAAAAGACTGGGTAGGAGGCCTCCCAGCCCATAGTTGAACAGGGATGTCCAGTCAGCAGGGGGGGGAGTCAAGAGAAGGACAATGAGGAAATGGTGGAAGAGGAAGAGGAAGAGAACTATGATGGTGAGGAGGAGGAAGATGAAGATGAAAGAGAATACCACCACAAAGAGGTACAGGAAGAGGGTGCCAAAGTCATCCTTATAGGGACCAATGAGTTCCCCACAGCACAGTTTTGGTCCTTCTTTCAGGATCTCATCTGTTCCATTCTACAACTTATACACTATAATGACCACCTCTTGGTTCAACCCCATGCACGTCACATGTTGGTAAAGCATGGTACCTGGGAACCAGAGGATCCAGGAGAGGGACCAGAACCTCCTGAGTCCAAAGACCTAGAAGAGGGAATAGAGAACTGGGAGGGTGAGTACCTGATAGAAGGAAACTGCGCCCAAGTGTCCAAGGAAACTGCCTAGGGGCTACATGCTAGAAGGCAGAGAACCAGAGGATGCCAAGGTCCAGGAGAGGAAGTCCCCAGTTCAGAGGTATTCTATGACATGGGGGCCTGTGCAGCCAGAGACTGAAACTAGCAAGTGGCAGCAGTGTTCTCAGACCCTTGCATCCCCTGTTGGGGCACCCAGCTCAAAGGCAGGCAGTGCTCAGCACTTGCCTTGAGTGGTTAAGCTGTGGGTCAAAGCTCTCAAAAACCTCCAGGTCTAATATGCACAGGTAGAAGCTCAATTCTACAGAGATTTTCACGATCAAGAGAAAAAGTATGCCTCCTTCTACAAACCTTTGTTTGATAAGAGATCTGAGATCATCAATGCAATCCATGAGCCCATAGAAGGTGAATGTCAGTGGCAAGTAGGTGTCCAGGAAGGTTCATGGGGGGAAATGGAAAGAGAGCCTGCGGGAAAAGGGCAAACAAACGGCATACCTCACTTTTGGTTGATGGCTTTTAAAAATGTGAAGATCCTTGGGAGGATGATCCAAAAAAATGATGAACTTGTACTAGAGCACTTGAAAGATGTAAAAAATAAATTTTCAGCATTCAAAGAACCAATGAGCTTCACCATAGAATTTATCTTTAAGTCAAATGAATATTTTTTCAATGAATTCCTGACAAAAACATACCAAATGCAATCAGACCCAGATGATTCTGATCCCTTCTTCTCCAAAGGGCCAGAAATTATCAGCAGCACGGGGTGTGAGATCTACTGGAAAGAGGGGAAACATGTCACCGTGAAAAAGAGCAAGCTGAAGAAACGTGAGGGCCGCAGGAGTATCGTATCCACCACTAGGAAGATGCCCAGCTATTCTTTCTTCACCTACTTCTATCCTCCCGATTCTCCTGAGGGCAGAATATTCGATGTCACCACCGATTATAGATTGGGTTATTTTTTCCGTGAAGTTCTGGTCCCAAAGTCTGTATTATTCTTCACTAATGAAACCAGTGAATATAAGTATGAAAGCTCTGATGATGAGGCCCGAGAAGCTGGAGGTGAGGAAAAGAAAGTAGAAGTGATCAGAAATGAAGAACCTGAAAAAGGGCCTGAGAAAGATCTGGACCCAGAAGAGAGCGGTTCCTGAGAACCCAGGTATCTGTGTGTAGCTTTGTGTATCATCCATCCATTCCTGACATACATTACTGATAGGTGAAAGTGAGGAGGAGAAAAGAAAGGATAAAAATGGAAACGAGAAAGACCTGAAAAAGACCCAGATTCAGTAGGGTACAGCCTGGGAGAATCCATGTTGAGTATCATCCAACCATTACTGTCATACACATGCTATATTCTTACATTTTTCTCAGTAAACTTAATAATTAAAAAATATTTTAAATTTACTTTTATAAACCATTTTTATTGTTAAAAATTTACACATATACTAAATCATATAGAAAGCAAGACTTCCTGAAATGTATTTCTTTCACAAGCATACTACTCTTAGAGCTGAAACTCTAAGACTTCTACAGGTGGGAAATTTCAGACCTGGTAGTTGATATCATATTTGTTTAGAATGCAGTTACTAGAACAAGTAGCTAAAGTGACTGAAACATACACTAAATGGGCCTTCATCATTGGTGACCACTTAATTGCAGTCTCATGTACTAACTAGGAGACAATGCCTTGGAGAATGTGGCTACCTAAAAAAATTGTAAAAAATGAATTTCAACGGGTGCCTTGGTGGTTCAGTCAATTGAGCATCCAACTCTTTTTTTTTAAGATTTTATTTATTTATTCATGAGAGACAGGAGGAGAGAGAGAGAGAGAGAAGTAGAGGGAGAAGCAGGCTCCCAAGGAGCAGGAAGCCCGATGCGGGACTCGATCCCAGGACCCTGGGATCATGACCTGAGCCGAAGGCAGATGTTTAACCATCTGAGCCACCCAGGCGCCCTGAGCATCCAATTCTTGATTTCAACTCAGGTCATGATCTCAGGGTTGTGAGATCGAGCCCCACATAGGGCTCCATGCTCAGCAGGGAGTCTGCCTGGGATTCTTTCCCTCTCCCCCCTCTGTCTGCTCCTCCCCCCACTTGCTCTTTCTCTCTCTCCCTCTCTCAAATAAATAAATAAATCTTTAAAAATGAATCTCAAGTAGGACTACAGTTAAAGATTAATTCCTAAGTATTCATTCAGTTTTAAGTTTTTGTGTTTCATGTGACAGTGAAAAGAAAAAGTAAGATTTTGGTTATCACAGAATTGTTAATTTAACTTATATCTCATCTATTCTTTTATTTCCCTCTTTTCTTTCTCCTTTAACAGATATGCACAAAAAGCCTGGGAGGTTAAGAGATTATGGTTTATGAAAAGAGCAAAGGCTTTTAAGGTGGAAAGACTTGTTTATATACCAAAAAGTTCTTCTCCCACCCTCCACCAAAAAAACCCCAAAATTTTTGGTGTTTGGCAAGTGGGAGATGAGGTTGGTGTGATCAGATGATTGAAGACATCAAATGATGTGGTGTTGGTGGGTCGGTTGGCGTGTCACTCAACGTTGGTGTCCGTGCCGTTGAACTGCCGGCTATGGCTGAACTAGATCCGTTTGGCGCTCCTGCCGGCGCTCCCAGCGGCCCCGCGCTAGGGAACCGGGTGGTCGGTGCGGGTGAAAAAGACCCGTCCGCGGCCTTCTTGGTGCAGCAAGAGAGCGAGATTGCGGGCATCGAGAACGACGAGGCCTTCGCCAACCTGGACGGCGGTGCCCCCGGGGCCCAGCTGCATGGCGAGCCGCCAGGGGGTCCGGATGCCCTGGATGGAATGATGAATGGCAAGTACTACCAGGAGAGTAATGGTCCAACAGACAGTTACACAACTATTTCACAAGTGGATCGATTGCAGTCAGAGCCTGAAAGTATCCGTAAATGGAGAGAAGAGCAAACGGAACGCTTGGAAGCCCTTGATGCCAATTCTCGGAAGCAAGAAGCAGAGTGGAAAGAAAAAGCAATAAAGGAGCTAGAAGAGTGGTATGCGAGGCAGGACGAGCAGCTACAGAAAACAAAAGCAAACAACAGGACAGCAGAAGAAGCCTTTGTAAACGATATAGACGAGTCGTCCGCAGGCACTGAGTGGGAACGGGTGGCCTGGCTGTGTGACTTTAACCCCAAGTCCAGCAAGCAGGCCAAAGATATCTCCCGCATGTGCTCTGTCCTCATCTCCCTCAAGCAGGCCCCCTTGGTGCACTGAAGAGCAACCCTGTGGAAACACTACATCCGCAAGATCTTAATCCTACTCAGTGAAGCTCTTCACAGTAATTGGATTATGTTGAGTTCTTTTGGACCAAACCTTTTTGTCTTTAGAGTTGATCATTGTTTGTTATTGCATGATTCCTTCAGCTCTGTTCTCACTGGCAGCCAGAGAGGAGGGGGAGGAGTGGCGGGGAAAGCCTCCCAAAGTTAGCCTCAACCTCTACTTTTGTGCATTATTCTGAGAATAAATTTGTTTCCAAAAAAAAAAGGGGTCTAGGGCACCTGGGTGGCTCAGTTGGTTAAGCGACTGCCTTTGGCTCAGGTCATGATCCTGGAGTCCCCGGATCCAGTCCTGCATCAGGCTCCCTGCTCAGCAGGGAGTCTGCTTCTCCCTCTGACCCTCTTCCCTCTTGTGCTCTCTATCTCTCATTCTCTCTCTCAGATAAATAAATAAAATCTTAAAAAAAAGGTTCTAGGTTGCAAGAGGAACATTGCATTGTTTTCTCTTGTTGAGACAACAGACATACATATGATTGACTATTCTTAGATTTAGAAAGTCACTGGTGTAAAGTAATTGTATTCAATTATTAATATTCTCTTTTTTCTTCTTACAGCGTGAAAGCATAGACATATCTTATTGTACTGTATGCATCCTTCTTCTTGTGATGATGTGAAATGGTGAAGTGCCTACATGATAAGATGAAGTGAGGTGAATGACATAGGCATTGTGACATAGCGTTAGGCTACTATTGGCCTTTTGATGATTTGTCAAAAAAGGATAATCTGCTTCCAGAATGCAGTTGACCACAGGTAACTAAAACCGTGGAAAGTGAAACCACAGATAAAAGGGGATTACTGTATATAAGTATATCTAATCAACACATTGTACACCTTAAACGTACATATATTATGTCAATTGTATCTTAATAAAGTAGGAAAAAAATAAAAAGGAAAAGCAATGATAATGATATAGGTAGGTCCTTAGTAGGTCAGTAGTCCCTCGCAAGGCAACTCAGGTAAGACCATTACAGGTTTTTCATGCTACAGGATCCTGATCTGCTCAGACATGAGTTTAAAGGCTGCTACTAATAGCCAAGGGAGAACAGCAGAATTTAGGATTTCAAGGAGTTTAGCTTCACCCTGATCCTCCTGTACATCGCTATCTAAATTTTCATTGTTTAATCTCTTCCCTATTATTGTTCTAACTTTAACAACCCATGAGGTTGGAAAATAAATTTGCATCATCCTTCAGCACTCCACGAGATTATACTTTAGTTTTACTTTTCAGAAATCTCAGCCTCATGACTGCAAAAGATAATGATATAAGTACTCTATTTTTTAGAGAACTCATAGATGGGATTTGGTTCCCTATCCAAAATTTGATCTGGGAATTTAAAGCCCTGAATGCATCATTTTCTTTCTCAAGTTCTCTGAAATGTGTAGAAGCAAACAACCACCCCATTATAATCCTTATTTTCACTGAAGTGTTCGATAGCTGCAAGTATATTTTGGTTACCCAAAGTCTTTCCATGTACATTCATTTGCTTCTAGGTGCCTACAGGTGATAATATAAAAAACTATTTTGCTGATGTACACCATGAACTATCATTGTCCAGGTTAGACTCACCTGCTTCTCACCTGTGTGGCTTTGGGCACATGCCTGAGAGTGAACTTTTCCTCACACCCTTGCTAGCGGCCTAGTAAATCATCCCAAATAGGTTTAAAAAGTGGAATAACTTTATCCTCTCAGTCTTTTATTTCTGAAGATAGTTCTCCTTTTTGTGATTTTTCCTACCAAGGGTGGTAAAAACTGTCTTGCTTGGCTACATATATAATCTTATCCTGAATGGCTCTTCTTTTGTGGGTTCCAGAGGTATGACATGGCTTCATCTTGTTTAGAGTACTCAGGCCTGAACAAAGATGGACTTTTCTTATTAATCTTATTAATTAAAAATTAAAATTAATGTTTGTATTGACCTCCCCAAGTCAATCAAAGCCATACCATGGTTCTGTCTCTCTAACTGGAGTAACTCAAATTTGTGTAACAGCATGCTTATTTATGTACTCTGATGGTGAGTTTGTGAGGTCTTCTGCACAGCTACTTACTTGTTTGTTTGCTAGTTTCATTGTAGAATGATCAAAAGTTACTTAATTCCACACATCATTAACTCCACACATCATTATCCATTTGCAAGGTATAGGTTTTAGCACTTCCTGAGGAATGTAATTTCCCAAATATGACAGGCTCAGTCTACTTGTGGTCAAAACAACATAGTGTACTTTGTTAGAGTTTGTTTCTATTCTCCAGAAGCTTAACTTTTTTTCTCCACTTTCATCATACATGTTTGTCCAATGATTACACCATTTGGACTTAGCATTGCCTCAGTATTGGTTTGTTTTCTCTGAACCTGCGTAGCTCATCCTCATTAAGTTGTTTCGTCCTTGTTAGAGTTCTGGTGACTGTTGTAACTGGGCAATTTTCACTCTATATGAATCTCTGTCTAATAAAAAATTTACTCACATTATTACATAGGTTCTACTTTCTCATCTGAGTCTTCTTTATCTCCAGGTTTTAACTTTTTTCTTACTTTTTTCATCCATTCATTTCTAGCTTTGAAAAAAATATGTGAATATTGAGAAGTGTTTTAAGGCAGTGCTTGCAAAGGTGCCATAGAAAGGATATGTTAATGGTGTGTGTGTGTGTGTGTATATATATATATATATACATATATATATATATATATATATGTTAATCTTGTGACCCAGCCACATTTAAATTGTTATGTTGCATGGGATAAAATAATTTATGCCTGGAGGTCTAGATATTGAACACAATTATGCACTGAAGTTTTATTCTGTATACCATGATCTGATAGTGGGAATTCCTAATGACCCAATCTTTGCAGATTTTAATGTGTATGTTTGCTTGGGGATTTAGACTGAGGTCCCAAGGTCTATTGGCAAGCTACTCAGACCTGAGGCCTTTAGGGAAGGTCATCAGACATATCTAAGACATGCCTCCATTTTCTCATCTTTGAGTCTTGGGATCATTCATGGCAACTGGGTGTTGGGATTGGATTTGGGGCTTTGTGGGCTTTAAGAACTATTCCACCCTAGGTATCTGTTATGGCCATCTTTAAAAGGGATTGAAACCCAGGTCTGTGTGTCTGTTGGAACGGACAAAACTATAAATGTTCCTTTGTGTCCTCCATAACCCACTGTTGGAAAAGCTTTTTTTCTTCAATGCTTTTTTTTTTTTGAGAATTGTTATTACCTTCAACATTTTATTTACTAATTCATTAATTTGATTAGGAAGGCTATAAATGGCTGATGTTTAGATTAAGGGTCTATCTGTGAGGATGAATTTGTATTTTCTAGTTTGCTTAGAAACCTAACAATAACTTTATCAGAACTTTATAATGACATTCTGTTTTCTATGACACCTAGGTTATGCCCATATAACCTGAAACAGAAATATATATGTAATAGTGTATTTACAGGCAGGAAAAGGAGGAATACCTACATTCACACTAGGTCTATTGAGTGTCCACCATTATTATGAGTTTTGTATTTTTTTAAAGGGGGCGATAACTGGGGCCAAGGGTCATCTGATCCTTTCTCTTGCATGGGGGAAGCTGGTTGCTCCTGCCAAAGAAAGATTGACATTCTAATTGTGTACTGTATACTTCTTATTCTGTGATTTAAGATGACATGACACATGTGATGGGAGGGTCTGGTGATTTTTGAGTTCCAGAAATAGAGTTTTCCAAACATATTTTTTTTTTAAAGATTTTTTTTATTTATTTATTCATGAGAGACAGAGAGAGAGAGAGAGAGAGAGAGAGAGAGAGAGAGAGGGAGAGGCAGAGGGAGAAGCAGGCTCCCAAGGAGCAGGGAGCCCGATGCGGGACTCGATCCCAGGACCCTGGGATCATGACCTGAGCCGAAGGCAGACGCTTAACCATCTGAGCCACCCAGGCGCCCTCCAAACATATTTTAATAACCCTAATCTCTTCCGCCCCTTCTCACCCCATCTCTGGTGGAGGTAGCTGATTCCTGTTGTTACTTCCTCTGTGCGAACTCAATGTCTCTTTCTTTTTATTCCCTTTCATGATTCCAACTTTTTATTTTTTTAAAGATTTTGTTTATTTATTTTAGAGAGAGAGAAAGCATGTGAATGAGGGAGAGCACAAGGGGGGTGAGGGGCAGAGGGAGAAGCACACTACCCACTGAGCAGGAAGCCTGATATGGGGCTCAATCCGGGAACTCTGGGACCATGACCTGAGCTGAAGGCAGACGTTTAACTGACTGAGCCACTCAGGCTCCCCTGATTCCAACTTTTTAAAACAACCTATCATTAAAACCTATTTAAATAACTGTTGTGTGTTATTTTTTTTCTTTGCATTTGATTTTCACTAATTTCACCATAATGTGTTTAGGTGTGATGTTCTATGTATTTGCTTTGGAGTTTGTAGCATTTCTTGAATCTTTGGATGCCTTTCAATAATTTAGAAATTCTCTGCTATTTTCATTTCCTATATTTCTTCCATTCATTCTATATTCCCTCTCATTCTGAGACAGTAATTACATCTCCCTTTATCCTTTTGCATCAAGGTTGTTATGTCTAAGGCATAAGACCTTAATTCAGGCAGGTGATTCAAAGCTGGGATTCAATCTTTGAGAGGGCTGATCAATTTCCAGTTAATTTTTACTCTTAGTACCTAGTTCTTCTTAATGCTTTACTGAAATTTTTAGGCATTCATAGAGCTTTTTCTCTGTATCAGACCCAAAAATCCAGTTTTTGTTTCTCAAGCCTCATTATGCTGCTGGAACCTCTGCTCAGCTCTAAAATCTCTTAGATGTTGCTTTCAAAATCTGCAAATATCTTATGGGGAAACACCTTGCCAAATTCAGGTCTCACCACTTCATGTTCTTTTGGGATTCTTTTCTCCTGCAGTTTGGCTGCCTCACTAGTTTTCTTATACTTTAAAACAGGTAGTTTTTTTTATTATTATGTTTTGTTAATCACCATACATTACATCATAGTTTTTGATGCAGTGTTCCATGATTCATTGTTTGCATATAACACCCAGTGCTCCATTCAGTACATGCTCTCTTTAATACCCATCACCAGGCTAACCCATCCCCCCACCCGCCTCCCCTCTAGAACTCTCAGTTTGTTTCTCAGAGCCCATAGTTTCTCACGGTTCGTCTCCCCCTCCAGGTAGTTTTTATCCTTTTTTCTTCTTCCTCATATGTTTTTCTCAAGAAGTTAGGTTGTCATTTCCAAAACCAGAAATCTAAGTAGGCTAATTTTATTATTTTTATTGAAGTATGATTAATATACAGTGTTATAATAGTTTCAGGTGCATGATATAATGATTCAACAATTCTATACATTAATCCGTGCTCATCATGATAAGTGTACTCTTAATCCCCTTCACCTACCTCACCCATTCCCTTACCCACTTCCCCTCCGGCAACCACCAGTTTATTCTCTGTATTTAAGAGTCTGCTGTTTTGTCTCTTTTTTTCTTGTTTCATTTGTTTTGTTTCTTAAATTCCACATAGGGCTAAAATCATATGGTATTTGTCTTCTCTGTATGACCTTTTCACTTAGCATTTTACTCTCTAGATCCATCAATGTCATTGCAAATGGCAAAACTTCATTTTTTTTAATGGCTTACTAATATTCACATCTTCTTTATCCATTCATCTATGGATGGACACTTGGGTTGCCGTGTCTTGGGAGCTACTGTAAAGAATGCTGCAATAAACATAAGGGTGCATATATCTTTTCAAATTAGTGTTTTAATTTCTTTGGATAAATACCCAGTAGTGGGATTATTGGATCATATGGTAATTCTATTTTTAATTTTTGGAGGAAGCTCCATACTGTTTTCCATAATGATCCCTAGATAGGCTAACTTTAAATTTCTATAAAGACTGCTGATTTCCCTTTCAAGGTGCTCTATTGAGTTCCCTACTTAGGTTATGCAAGTTATGTGTGTACTCATTTCTATACATCCTAATCAAGATGTAATATTATGAAGCTTTAAAAATATTTAACCTAATAGATGCTATGTAGTACACCACTGCTGTTTTAATATACATGCTTTCCAATTACTATTAATGTTAAGCAAATTTTCATGGCTTTTTGGGCACTTGCTTCTCTAACTTTTTTTTTGAAAGTTATAATATGTTTGATTATTCTCTGAAATTGTTCCAATTCATGATCACTTGGTCTGCAGACAATATTTCCTGCATAGTTCCCATCTTTATGTACATATAATTTATCTTTGTTGTATTCAAAATATTTTTGCTACATTCCCAGATATATAGTCTTAAATGAATGCATTTGGTTGTTAATGATTAATTTACAAGTTGTGTTCAAAAATGGTAAACTGGATGATATAAAACTTTTGGTATTTTAGGGTATATTTTGTAGATGTCTTGCCAAATTTTGTCAATATTCTAATATGTATGTGTAAAAAATGTGAATTCTCTTTCTCCCTGATACAAAGTTCTACACATATCTATAAAATCATGCTTGCTATTTGTGTTTTCTGCCCATCTGTATTCTTACATAATTTTGTTTTTTATATCTCTTATTTTCTGAGCAAATTATGTTATAATCTCTCAGGATGACCATGTCAGCTTTTATAGTTTTATCACTCACTGTTTTAAATATTTAAATCTTTAATTGTAGGGGCACCTGGGTGGCTCAGTTGGTTAAGTGGCTGCCTTTGGCTCAGGTCATGATCCCAGGGTCCTGGGATCAAGTCCCACATCAGGCTTCCTGCTCAGCAGAAAGCCTGCTTCTCCCTCTTTCTCTCTGTCTTCCTCTCTACCTACTTGTGCTCTGTATCTCTCTGTCAAATAAATAAATAAAATCTTTAAAAAAATAAATTTTATAAGTTCATAAAGCATTATATATTGCCTTCTGGTGGTTTATTACTTTAAACATTTGACAAAATATCACAACATTTTTATGGCAAAGTAAAAGCATTAAGAACCAAGAACTATTGGGCACCTGGGTGGCTCAGTTGGTTAGGCGACTGCCTTCGGCTCAGATCATGATCCTGGAGTCCTAGGATCGAGTCCCGCATTGGGCTCCCCGCTCAGCGGGGAGTCTGCTTCTCCCTCTGACCTTCCCCCCCTCCTGCTCTCTCTCTCTCTCATTGTCTCTCACAAATAAATAAAATCTTTAAAAAAAAAGAACCAAGAACTATTTGCATACACATATAATTTAGATATATATATATACATATCTCTAAAATATATCATTTTATTTATAAAATTATTAAAAATTTTATAAGTAAAATAATAAGTAAAAATAAATAAATTTTGTAAATAAATTAATTAAAATATTTTACAAAAATATTTTCTATTTTAGAGTACATGTGCAGGTGGGGAGGAGGGGCAGTGGGAGAAGAGAGAGAATCTTAAGCAGGCTCTATGTCCAGCACAGAGCCTGATGTGGGGCTCAATCTCACAACCCTGAGATCATGACCTGAGCCAAAATCAAGAGCCAGATGCTTAACCGAATGAGCCCCCAGGCAGGCCAAGAATGATATTTTTAAAGAGAATATTAATAACTTAGTTTTTATTATAATAAAAAGATTTGTTAAATCTTATTTTTAGAAAATATTTCTGTGAAGGATCTCTGCTTTTCCAAAGGCTGGTATCAAAGTAAGAGCAGGAAGTTTCTGGCATTGGGGTAAAGGAGAAAAAAGAAGGAACCCCTACACTGGAGTCATGGCTATATTTGGGAATGGGATTAAAGTAAGTGCTGTTATTTTGAAGCAATTCATCATCAGTATTTTCCCTTGTACATATACTTTTAAATCTACAGAAGCAGGGGGGCCTAGGTGGCTCAGTCATTAAGCATCTGCCTTCAGCTCAGGTCATGATCCCAGGGTGCTGGGATCGAGCCCCACATCTGGCTCCCTGCTCAGCAGGGAGCCTCCGTTTCGTTCTCCTGCACTCCCCCTGCTTGTGTTCCTGCTCTCGCTATCTTTCTGTCAAATAAATAAATAAAATCTTTTAAAAAAATAAAAATAAATCTACAGAGGTGGAAGTGATGATTGGAATATATTTTCTAATTTAAGAATCCTAAATTTTTTCCCTAGAGAAATTCAGGCTACTTTACAACAGGCATAACTTTTTCAATTAGAAAGCAATGGTGGTAGAGTTAGAAAGCATGACAGAAATGAGGACATTTTTTGTGGGGTGGGAGGAAATTACATAACATAAAATTCAACATTTTAACCATTTTAAAGTACACAACTCAGTGACTTTAGTACATTCACAATATTGTGCAACCATTTTTGTTTTCTAGTTTGAATACAGTTTCATCTTGTATCCTGCAGTTTTACTAAATTTGTTTATTAGCTATACTAGGGTTCTTTGTGAAAATTTAAGGAATTTTTATAGCATATCATCTGTAAATAGAAATAGTTTTACTTCTTTTCCAACTTGAATCTCATTAATTTTCTTTTCCTTGCTTAGTTGTTCTGGCTAGAGCTTCCAGTAAAATGTTGAATAAAGTGGTAAAAGTGGGCATCCTTGTCTTGTTCCTAATCATAGGATCCATTGTTGTGATGATAGCTGTGAGTTTTTCCATGTTAAGAAGGGTCCCTTTTATTCCTCATTTGTTGAATGTTTTTAAAATGAAGGGTGATAGATTTTGTCAAATGCTTTCCTGCACCAATTACAATGATCATTGGGATTTATCTTCATTCTATTACTTAAGGTTACCTATTGTTGTTGGTTTTTTTTAAAGATTTTATTTATTTATTTGAGAGAGAGAATGAGATAGAGAAAGAGAGCATGAGAGGGGGGAGGGTCCGAGGGAGAAGCAGACTCCCTGCTGAGTAGGGAGTCTGATGTGGGACTCGATCCCGGGACTACAGGATCATGACCTGAGCCGAAGGCAGTCGCTTAACAAACTGAGCCACTCAGGCGCCCCCCTATTGTTGTTTTTCATGTGATTAACTACCCTTGCATTCTGGGATAAATCCCAGGATTTGGTCATGGTTTATAATCCATTTAACATGCACCTGGATTCAGTTTACTAGTATTTTGTTGAGGATTTTTGCATCCATATTCATGAGAAATATTGGCGTATAGTTTTCTTTTTTTGTAATGTTCTCATATGATTTTGTTATCAGGTTTAGCCTCACAGAATGTTAGGAAGTGTTCCCTTCTCTTCAAATTTTTGGAAGAATTTGAGAAGAATTGGTGTTATTTTTTCTTTAAATGTTTGGTAGAACCCTCCATTGAAGCCATCTATTGCTGGGATTTTCTTCTTTGGAGATCTTTGATTAGTATTTACTCTCTTAATTTGTTATAGACATATTAAGATTTTCCACTTCTCGAATCAGTTGTGTTAGTCTGTGTGATTCTAAAAATGTTTCCATTCCATTTATCTAATTAACTGGTTTGTAATTGTTCATGATAATCTCTCTTATCCTTTTTATTTTCTGTAGTTTAGTGTTAATGTCCTGAATTTCACTTCTGATTTCATTAAGTTGAATGTTCTCTTTTTTTTCTAGTCAGTCTAGCTAAAGATTTCTTAAATTTGTTGATTTATTAAAGAACACAGTTTTGGTTTTGTTGTTTCTCTCTCTTGTTTTTCTATTCTTCACTTCAATTATACCCAGTATAAACTTATTATTTCTGTCCTTCTGCTATTTTGGGAGTATAGTTTGTTCTTATTTTTCTGTTTCCTTGAGGCATTAAGTTAGGTTAATATCCAAAATCTATGAAGAAATTATAAAACTCAACACCCAAAAAATGAATAATCCAATTAAAAATGGGGAGAATAGACATTTTTTCAAAGAAGACATCCAGATGGCCAATAGACACATGAAAAAGTGCTCAACATGACTCAACATCAGGGAAATGCAAGTCAAAACTACAGTGAGGGGGGAGGGGGCAAGATGGCAGAGGAGTAGGAGACCTGGATTTCATCTGGTCCCAGGAATTCAGCTGGATAGGGATCAAACCATTCTGAACATCAACGAACTCAACAGGAGATCGAAGAAAGGAATAGCAACAACTCTTTGAACAGAAAGCCGACCACTTTCTGGAAGGTAGGATGTGTGGAGAAGTGCATACGAGGCGATATTCGGGAGGATAGATGGCGGGGGAGGGAGCCGCCCTCGGCTGCTTCTGGCAAGTGATAGAGCCGCAGAGCACAAAATCGGAACTTTTAAGAAGTTGGCTCCACTGAGGGACGTTGCTCCAGTGGCTAAGCAGGGGGTGGAACCCTCGCTGGGACAGTGTGGTCTCAGGACCCTCGGGGTCACAGAAAGACCAGGGTTGCCTGAGTGCAGCAGAGCTACCAGGTATCGGAGCAGGGGAGTCGGCTGCAGAGACAGAGCCAGGCACAGGCTCTCAGTTCAGGGTTGCCATAAACCGTGATCCACGGCACAGTCGGGTCACTGCTCCTCCAGCAGGGACCCCAAGCAGCAGACCTGGGAAGACTACCCTTCCTCCCCCAGGAGAAGTGGTGCAGGAGTGCACCACAGGGACCTGCTGGGTTTGGAGACTCCACATGGAGTTGTGTGACAGAGATAGAAATGCTCGGTCATGGGCCAGGTGAGCGTGGAGTGCGGCCAGAGACCAGGGAGACGGGAGGGATTGACTGCTTTTCTCTGGGGGCTCACTGAGGAGTGAGGCCCTGAGTTCTCGGATGCTCTGGGGCAGAGATTGGGAGGCCGCCATTTTCACTCTCGTCCTCTGAAGCTGTACGGAAAGCATGCAGGGAACAAAACCTCACTAGAGCAAACCCGAGCAGATTACTTAGCCCCGACCTGGCAAGGGCGAGGCAATTCTGCCTCCAGCAAAGACATTTGGGAACCATGGCAACAGGCCCCTCCCCCAGAAGATCAGCAAGAACAGCCAGCCAAGACCAAGTTTACCAATCAATGAGAACGGCAGAATGCCAGCCCTAGGGGAATACTGCACATAGAATTCATGGCTTTTTCCCGTGATCTTTTAGTCTTTCAAACTTCTTTTTTTTTTAACTTCTTTTTTTGGAATTTTTCTTTTTCTCTTTTTCAACCAACATGTTATCAATCCCTTTTTTAAAAATACTTTTTTATTTTTCATTTTTAGAGTCATATTCTATCCCTTCCTAGTAGTTACCCTTATTTTTGGTACATATATATAAGTTGTTCTCTCTTTAAAATTTTGAGATACAGTTTCTTCTAAGAGATGAAAATATACCTTAAATCTCTAGCATATGGCTTTGTTCTAGTCTCCTCCCTGATCACATTCTCTCCCCTTTTTTTTAAATCCTCTTCTTTCTTTTTTCAACCAACTTCTTATCTTATCAATTTCTTTTATAAAACCTTTTATAATTTTCAACTTTACATTCATATTCCATCTCTTCATCGTATTAACCCTTATTTCTGTACATATAAAAGTTTTTCTTTCTTTAAAATTGTGGGAGGCACTTTCTTCTAACAGACCAAAATACGCCCAAAATCTAGTGTGTGGCACTGAACTATGCACCAGCCTGATCATATTTGATCATATTCTCTTTTTTAGTTTTGTGTTTGTTTGATTTTATCTTTTTCTTTTTTCTTTCTTTCCCCCAGTTTCAGGTCTTTTCTGATTTGTTTAGTGTATATTTTCTGGGGTCATTGTTTCCCTGTTAGCATTTTGTTCTCTCATTTATTTTCTCCACTAGACAAAATGACAAGACGGAAAAAATCACCTCAACAACAACAACAACAAAAAAAACAAGAGGCACTACTGGCTGCCAGGAACCTAATCAATACAGACATTAGTCAGATGTTGGAACTAGAGTTCAGAATGATGATTTTAAAGATACTAGCTGGGCTTGAAGAAAACATGTAAGTTATTAGAGAAACCCTTTCTGGAGAAATAAAAGAACTAAAATCTAACCAAGTCGAAATAAAAAAGGCTATTAATTGGGTGCAATCAAAAATGGAGGCTCTAACTGCTAGGATAAATGAGACAGAAGAGAGAATTAGGGATATAGAAGACCAAATGATGGGGAAAAAAAGAAGCTGAGAAAAAGAGATAAACTACTGGATCACGAGGGCAGAATACGAGAGATAAGTGATACCATAAGACAAAACAACATTAGAATAATTGGGATCCCAGAAGAAGAACAAAGCGAGAGAGGAGCAGAAGGTATATTGGAGCAAATTATAGCAAAGAACTTCCCTAATTTGGGGAAGGAAACAGGCATAAAAATCCAGGAGGAAGAGAGAATCCCTCTCAAAATCAATAAAAATGGGTCAACACCTCGACATCTAATAGTAAAACTTATGAGTCTCAGAGACAAAGAGAAAAATCCTGAAAGCAGCTCGGGAGAAGAGATCTGTAAGCTACAATGGGAGAAACATTACACTGGAAACAGACTTATCCACAGAGACTGGCAGGCCAGAAAGGACTTGCATGATATATTCAGAGCACTAAAAGAAAAATATGCAGCCAAGAATACTATATCCGGCTAAGCTGTCATTGAAAATAGAAGGAGAGATAAAAAGTTTCCAGGACAAACAAGAACTAAAGGAATTTGCAAACATAAAACCAGCCAGACAAGAAATATTGGAAGAGGTCCTCCAAGCAAAGAGAGAGCCTAAAAGCAACATAGACCAGAAAGGAACAGAGACAATATACAGTAACAGTCACCTTACAGGCAATACAATGGCACTAAATTCATACCTTTCAGTAGTTACCCTGAATGTAAATGGGCTAAATGCCCCAATCAAAAGACACAGGCTATCAGATTGGATTAAAAAAACAAGACCCATTGATATGCTATCTGCTCTTGCAGATAGACTCATTTTAGGCCCAAATACACCCCCAGATTGAAAGTGAAGGGGTGGAAAACAATTTACAATGCTAAGGGACACCAAAAGAAAGCTGGGTGGCAACCCTTATATCAGACAAATTAGATTTTAAACCAAAGACTAATAAGAGATGAGGAAGGATACTATATCCTACTTAAAGGGTCTATCCAACGAGAAGATCGAACAATTGTAAATATCTATGCCCTAATATGGGAGCAGCTAATTATATGAGCCAATTAATAACAAAAGCAAAGAAACATATCGACAACAATACAATAATAGCGGGGGACTTTAAAACCCTCCTCACTGAAATGGACTGATCATCTAAGTAAAAGAACAAAAGGAAATAAAGACCTTAAATGACACACTGAACCAAATGGACTTCGCAGATATATTCAGAACATTCCATCCCAAAGCAGCAGAATACACATTCTTCTCCAGTGCCCATGGAACATTCTCCAGAATAGATCACATCCTAGGTCACAAATCAGGTCTCAACTGGTACCAAAAGACTGGGATCATTACCTGCATATTTTCAGACCACAATGCTTTGAAACTACAGCTCAATCACAAGAGGAAAGTCGGAAAGAACTCAAATACATGGAGGCTAAAGAGCATCCTACTCAAGAATGAATGGGTCAACCAGTAAATTAAAGAAGAATTATAAAAATTCATGGAAACCAATGAAAATGTAAACACAACTGTTCAAAATTTTTGGGATGCAGCAAAGGCAGTCCTAAGAGGAAAATATATAGCAATACAAGCATTTCTCAAGAAACAAGAAATGTCTCAAATATACAACCTAACCCTACACCTGAAGGAGCTGGAGAAAGAACAGCAAATAAAGCCTAAACCCAGCAGGAGAAGAGAAATAAAGATCAGAGCAGAAATCAATGAAATAGAAACCAAAAGGACAGTAGAACAGATCAACGAAACTAGGAGCTTGTTCATTGAAAGATTTAACAAGATTGATAAACCCCTGGCCAGACTTATCAAAAAGAAAGGAGAAATGACCCAAATAAATAAAATCATGAATGAAAGAGGAGAGATCACAAGCAACACCAAAGAAATACAAACAATTATAAGAACATATTATGAGCAACTATATGCCAGAAAATAGATAATCTGGAAGAAATGGATGCATTCCTAGAGCTCTATCAACTACCAAAACTGAACCAGGAAGAAATAGAAAACCTGAACAGACCTATAACCACTAAGGAAATCAAAGCCCTCATCAAAAATCTAACAAACAAAAGCCCAGGGCCAGATGGCTTCCCAGGGAAATTCTACCAAACATTTAAAAAAGAATTAACACCTATCCTTCTCAAACTCTTCCAACAAATAGAATGGAAGGAAAACTTCCAAACTCATTTTATGAGGCCACCATTACCTTGATCCCCAAACCAGACAAAGACCCCATCCAAAAGGAGAATTACAGACCAATATCCTTGATGAACATGGATGCAAAAATTCTCACCAAAATACTAGCCAATAGGATTCAACAGTACATTAAAAGGATTATTCATCACAACCAAGTGGGATTTATCCCTGGGCTGCAAGGTTGGTTCACCATCTGCAAATCAGTCAATGTGATACAATATATTAATAAAAGAAAGAACAAGAACCATATGATCCTCTCAATAGATGCAGAAAAAGCATTTGACAAAGTACAGCATCCTTTCTTGACCAAAACTCTTCAGAGTATAGGGATAGAGGGTACATACCTCAATACCATAAAGGCCATCTATGAAAAGCGACAGCGAATGTCATTCTCAATGGGGAAAAACTGAGAACTTTCCCCCTAAGTTCAGGAACACGGCAGGGATGTCCACTATCACCCCTGCTATTCAACATAGTATTAGATAGAAGTCCTAGCCACAGCAATCAGACAACAAGAAGAAATAAAAGGCATCCAAACCAGCAAGGAAGAAGTCAAACTCTCACTCTTTGCAGATGATATGATACTGTATGTGGAAAACCCAAAAGACTCCACCCCAAAACTGCTAGAACTCATACAGGAATTCAGTCAAGTGGCAGGATATAAAATCCATGCACAGAAATCAGTGGCATTCCTATACACCAACAACAAGACAAAAGAGAGATAAATTAAGGAGTTGATCCCATTTACAATTGCACCCGTAACCATAAGATACATAGGAATAAATCTAACCAAAGAGGCAAAGAAACTGTACTCAGAAAACTATAAAATACTCATGAAAGAAATTGAGGAAGACACAAAAAATGGAAAAACGTTCCGTGCGCATGGATTGGAAGAAAAAATATTGTGAAGATGTCAATGCTACCTATAGCAATCTACACATTCAATGCAATCCCTATCAAAATACCATCCACTTTTTTTGAAGAAATTTAACTAATAATCCTAAAATTTGTATGGATCAGAAAAGACCCCGAATAGCCAGAAGAATGTTGAAAAAGAAAAAGCAAAGCTGGCGGCATCACAATTCCTGACTTCAAGCTCTGTTACAAAGCTGTAATCATCAAGACAGTATGGTACTGGCACAAACACAGACACATAGATCAATGGGACAGAATAGAGAGCCCAGAAATGGACTCTCAACTCTATGGTCAACTAATCTTCGACAAAGCAGGAGAGAACGTCCAATGGAAAAAAGAGAGTCTCTTCAACAAATGGTGTTGGGAAAATTGGACAGCCACATGCAGAAGAATGAAACTGGACCATTTCTTTACACCACACACAAAAATAGACTCAAAATGGTTGAAAGTCCCTAATGTGAGACAGGAGTCCATCAAGATCCTAAAGGAGAACACAGGCAGCAACCTCTTTGACCTCAGCCGCAGCAACTTCTTCCTAGACACATCGCCAAAGGCAAGGGAAGCAAGGGCAAAAATGAACAATTGGGACCTCAACAGGATAAAAAGCTTTTGCACAGCAAAGGAAACAGTCAACAAAACCCAAAGACAACTGACAGAATGGGAGAAGATACTTGCAAGTGACATATCCGATAAAGGGCTAGTATCCAAAATCTATAAAGAACTTATCAACCTAAACACCCAAAGAACAAATGATCCAATCAAGAAATGGGCAGAAGTCATGAACAGACATTTTTCCAAAGAACACATCCAAATGGCCAACAGACACATGAAAAAGTGCTCAACATCGCTGGGCATCAGGGAAATCCAAATCAAAAGCTCAATGAGATACCACCTCACGCCAGTCTGAATGGCTAAAATTAACAACTCAGGAAACGACATAGGTTGGCAGGGATGCAGAGAAAGGGCAACCCTCCTACACTGTTGGTGGGAATTCAAGCTGGTGCAGCCACTGTGGAAAACAGTATGGACGTTCCTCAAAAAGTTGAAAATAGAGCTACCATATGATCCAGCAATTGCTCTACTGGGTATTTACCCCAAAGATACAAATGTAGGGATCTGAAGGGGTATGTGCACCCCAATGTTTATAGCAGCAATGTCCACAATAGCCAAACTGTGGAAAGAGCCAAGATGTCCATGAACAGATGAATGGTTAAAGAAGAAGTGGTATATATATTCAATGGAATATTATGCAGCCATCAAAGGGAATGAAATCTTGCCGTTTGCAACGATGTGGATGGAATGGCAGAGTGTTGCTGAGCAAAATAAGTCAATCAGAGAAAGACATGTATCATATGACCTCACTGATAGGAGGAATCTTAATCTCAGGAAACAAACTGAAGGTTGCTGGAATGGTGGGGGTTGGAAGGGATGGGTGGCTGTTTGATAGACATTGGGGAGGGTATGTGCTATGGTGAGCACTGTGAATTGTGTAAGACTGTTGAATCACAGACCTGTACTTCTGAAACAAATAATACATTATATTAAAAAGAAAAGAAGATAGCAGGAGGTGTAGAATGAAGCAGGGGAAATCGGAGGGGGAGATGAACCATGAGAGATGATGGACTCTGAAAAACAAACCTAGGGTTCTAGAGGGGAGGGGTGGGAGGATTGGTTAGCCTGGTGATAGGTATTAAAGAGGGCACATTCTGCATGGAGCACTGGGTGTTATACGCAAACCATGAATCATGGAACACTTCATCAAAAACTAATGATGTAATGTATGGTGATTAACATAACATAATAATTTAAAAAAAATAATTTTAAAAAAACTACAGTGAGATATCACCTCACACTTTTCAGAATGGCTAAAATCAACAACACAAGAAACGGTAGGTGTTGGCGAAGATGTAGAGGAAGGGGAAACCTCTGCACTGTTGGTGCAGTGGTAAACTGTTGCAGCCACTTCAGTAAACTGTATGGAGTTTCCTCAAAGAGTTAAAAATTGAAGTACCCTACAATCCAGCAATTGCAATACTATGTATTTACCCAAAGAACGCAAAAATACTAATTCAAAGGGTTACATACACCCCAATGTTTTTATAGCAGCATTATCTACAATAGCCAAATTATGGAAGCAGCCCAAATGTCCACTGACTGATGAATGAATAAAGAAGATGTGGTAAAATGGAATCTTAGCCAAAAAAATAGAATGAAATCTTGCCATTTGCAATGACATAGATGGAGCTAGAGAGTATTATGCTAAGCAAAGTAAGCCAGTCAGAGAAAGACAAATACCATGTGATTTCACTCATATGTGGAATTTAAGCAAAGCAAACAAGCATAGGGGATAAAAGAGAGAGAGAGGCAAACTAAGAAACAGACTCTTAACTATAGAAAACAAAATGATGGTTACCAAAACGGAGGTTGGTGAGGGCATGGATTAAATATGTGATGGGGATTAAGGAGTGCACTTGTTGTGATGAACACTGTGTGTCATATGTAAATGTTGAATCACTATATTGTACACCTGAAACTAATATTATACTGTATGTTAACAAACTAGAATTTAAATAAAAACTTAAAAAACAAATTAGGTTATTTAATTGATTTTTTTAATTAAACAGCTATAATTTGGCCTCTGACCATCACTTTTGCTGCATCATATAAGTTTTGTTACACTGAATTTTCGTTCTCATTCATCTCAAACTATTTTCTAATATATCTTGAGATTTCTTCTTGATTCATTAGTTGTTTGAGAGTTTATTCTATAATTTCTACACATTTGGAAATTTTCTACTTTTCCTACTGTTAATGATTTTTTTAAAGATTTTATTTACTTATTTGAGAGAGGGACAAGCTGACTCTGTACTGAGCGTGGAGCCCCACATGGGGCTCAATCCCAGGACCCTGAGATCATGACCTGAGCTGAAATCAAGAGTCAGAGTCTCAACTGACTGAGCCACCCAGGCACCCCCATTGTTAATGATTTTTAATTTTATCACATTTTTGTCAGAGAAGATACTTTGTATGATTTCAATCTTTTTAAATTTATTGAGACTTGTTTTGTGGCCTAACATATAGTCTATCCTGAGAATGTTTTTTAAATATTTATTTATTTTTTAAGATTTTATTTACTTATTTATTTGACAGAGACACACAGCGAGAGAGAGAACACAAGCAGGGGGAATGGGAGAGGGAGAAGCAGGCTTCCCGCTGGCCAGGGAGCCTGATGTGGGCCTCGATCCCAGGACCCCAGGATCATGACTTGAGCCAAAGGCCGATGCTTAACGACTGAACCATCCAGGTGTCCTATCCTGAGAATGTTTAATGTGTACTTAACAATGTGTATTTTGCTGTTGTTGGGTGAGGGTGGAGGGTTCCATATAAGCATATCAGATTTAGGTGGTTTATATATAGTGTTTTCATGTTTTCTAGTTTTCTACTTCTTTACTGATCATCTTATAATTGTTTTATCTGTTATTAAAAGTGGGATTATTGAAGTGCCCAACTATTATTGGAGAATTGTCTATTTCTCCCTTCAATTCTGTCAGTTTTTGTTTAATATATTTTGGGGCTGTGTTGCTGGGTGTGTATATTGTACATTTATTATTTTTAGATCTTCTTGATAAACTGACACTTTTATCAGTATATAATGTCCTAGTTGTCTTTTTAGTGAGATGAGATTCACATAACATAAAATTAACCACTGTAAAGGTGAAAAATTCAGGACAATTAGTACATTCACAATATTGTGCAACCATCTCTATCTAGTTCCAAAATATGTTCATCTCCCCAAAAGGAAACTCTGTACCTATAATGCAGTTGTTCCCAGTTCCCCACCTTCTTAGCCCCTAGAAACCACAAATCTGTTTTCTGATTCTATAGATTACCTGTTCTGGATATTTCATATAAATGGAATTTCACAACATGTGACCATTTTGTCTGGCTTCTTTTCCTCAGGATAATGTTTTCCAGGTTCATCTATGTATATATCAGGACTTCATTCTTTTTACAGCTGAATTATATTCCATTGTAGGTACATACCAAAATTTTTAATCTATTCATTAGTTGGTAGATTTGTTGAGTTGTAAGAATTTGTCTTTAAATATTTAGGTAAACCATCCTGGATAGCTATTTCTCCCTGATAGAGTTGTGAGCTAGACAAAATAATGGCATACTTTAACCTAGTTTTTCAGAGAACCATAAGACAAGTTAAAACAAGAAACCACAATTCTTTGAAAATACGGTTCATTCTACCCTTTCCAATATTAGGAATCTATACTGGGAATATAGCCTGTTGTCTTCAATGCTACCACTGATCTGAGAAGATAAAGATAGAGCCAGGGTAAGTTAAAATGCCACAGAGCTCTATTACCAAGATTCAGGTATTTTTGTCATCGTTGCTGTTCTTGATTAACCATTCATCTGGTTGCTATAAATATTTGATTAGTTTCCAAGTTCCAATAAAAATCATTCTGAGAGTTCTTACCAATTTATTTATTGCTTTTGTGGAGAAACATAATTTTGGACTTCCCTAAGTTTTCATTTTTACGGAAATCACTCTTACTTGGAAATTTTATTTATTGTTGATCCTAATTAGAGTGTGAAATACTGTGTGAAAATTTCCAATTGCAATATTTCTCAATGTTAACCATATTATGTATTTTAGCATTTTGGACAATCTTTTAAAGATTCATGTTAGTGCTAAATTTAGATATTAGATGTATATATATACCCAATGTCCTTTAAGAGTATAGTGTTACCCTTTTACACTGTTGGTGGGAATGCAAGCTGGTATAGCCACTGTGGAAAACAGTATGGAGGTTCCTCAAAAAGTTAAAAATAGAGCTACCCTATGACCCAGCAATTACAATCCTAGTTATTTACCCAAAGGATACAAACATAGTGATCCTAAGGGGCACCTGCATCAATGTCCACAATAGCCAAACTATGGAAAGAGCCCAGATGTCCATCGACAGGTGAATATATAAAGAAGAGGTGAGATATATAGATAGATAGATATAAAGATATATGTATATATGTCTTTAGCATAATGTTTTCCATTACATATAATGGAATATATATGGAATATATATATTCCATATATATATGGAATATTACTATATATAATGGAATATTACTCAGCCATCAAAAATAATGAAATCTTACCATTTGCAATGACACAGATGGAACTAGAGGGTATTATGCTAAGTGAAATAAGGCAATCAGAGAAAGATAATTATCGTATGATTTCACTTATATGTGGAATTTAAGACACAAAACAGAAGATCATAAGGGAAGGGGCAGAAAAATAAAATAAGATGAAATCAGAGAGGGAGACAAACCATAAGAGACTCCTAACTATAGGAAACAGAGGGTTGCTGGGTGGTGGTGGGGGGATAGGGTAACTGGGTTTTGGGCATTAAAGATGGCACTTGACGTAATGAGCACTGGGTGTTATATGCAACTGATGAATAACTAAACTCTACTTCTGAAACTAATAATACACTATATGTTAATTAATTGAATTTAAATTTAAAAAAAAAATTTAAAGGGGCACCTGGATGGCTCAGTCAGTTAACCATCGGCTTTGGCTTAGGTCATGATCTTGGGGCCCTGGGATCAAGCCCTGTGCCAAACTTCCTACTCTGCAGGGAGTCTGCTTCTCCCTCCCCCTTTGCTCCTCCCCTCTGATTATGCTTGCATGCTCTCTCTATTTCTCTCTCTCTCAAATAAATAAATAAAATCTTTAAAAATTTTTTTAAAGAGTATAGAGTTAGTTTAATTGGGACTCCCAGTTCCACCAAAATGGAGTAACTCCTTCCCAGATCCTACCTGTTACAACTAAAAGCCCTGGACATACATAACATAACAAAGGAGCATAGAAAGGCTCTGAAATGTCTAAGAAATTGTAGGTTGTTTGGGATCTCAGAACTTGAGGAAGACAGGGAGGTAAGTTCCCTAAATGTCCTTATTGCCTCCCATATTTCCATGAAAAAAAAAAACACTACAGAAGGACCCAACACAGAAACACTAAAAAACACAGATAAATAAGCTCCAAGAAAATACCATTCCCTCTAAGAAAAGGAAAAGGAAAAAGTGGTCAGCAACAGAAACTTTTTGTCAATACCTATCTTATTACAACCAAATACCAATGGAAAAATCTATCTATTCCTCATGGTTTACCAGGGATGGATGAGAAAGTGATCCTTCAGCACATTCCTCTACCCCACAGAAGGAAGTGCTGGTGTTAGTGAGACTCAACATAGTGCTACTATTTCAGATCCTGCCAGGCAGAAGCAGACAACACTCTGATTCCCTTGCCAGGTGTTGTTGGACTGAGTGAGGAGCTAATCCTCCATCCTTCTCCTAGAAGAAGCAAATGGTGTGTAGATTTTCTTGCCTGGGTAGTGTCAGTGGGGTTTAGTGGTGAACCAAGGGTCCAAGTCTGCCTGAGAGCAACAAGGTTTAATGAAATATGAGAGGCAGGAGCAAAGCACCAGTCTGCCTCAGCCACCCTGCTAAATGCACCAGTGTTCATGGAGTCCAATGGAGAGATGAACCTCTACATCTGCATGGCAGCAATGAGACTGAAGGAGGTGATGAGAAACAGAGCTAGGTTTTGCTCTGCCACTGAGTGGGGTTATAGGGTGGGCTTAGTGGTACTAAAGGTTGGGCTCCAAGGCTTCTCAGGGTCACTTTTCAGGCTCCCTGGTTATGCAGGACCAGATGCTATGCTCAACAGTTGGGCAGGGCTGCTGGCTTGGCTCCCTGCCCAGGTAGGTCACTGGATGGGCTCTGCACTTTCCAGGTGCCTTTGGCTGCACTTCCTGGAGGGTTGGGACTTGGAGGCTATACTCAGCAACTGGGCAAGACTGGAAATTTGCTTTCTTGCCAGGCAGGTCACAGGATGTGTTCCACAGCTGCTGGACATCTGTGGCTATGCTTCAGAGGGGCAGGACTTGTAGTTGTGCTTAGCAGTTCACCTAAGGCAAATTAGTTCCCCTGCCTGGGCAGAGCCTTACAATGGGCTACAAAACTGGTATGGCCTGTTGGCTAGGGATCCAAGTCAGGCAGAACTACCAACCCAGCTCCTTCACTAGAGGGAGCTATAGCTTCAACTCTGCAGATGGGCAGATCCACTGGCTAGGCTCTCTGCTCAGGCACCACTGTAAGCAGAAACATGGCCCACCAAGATCTGAGTAGTATTTGCTCTAAGTCCCTCCCCCTTCTCCATCTCTATCTAATCCCCAGTGATTAAACTCCACAGAGTCTCCCAGTGATCCTCATGAGATGAGACCTAGATGGGCCTCCCCGGAACTGTCCCACAATGCTGAGAAGCTGAATGTCCATCTTAGATTCTCTTTTTCTCACTGGAGAAACCATAAGTTGTGTGGGGCCCTGTCAGTGTGCTGGCCTCAGAGAGAGGCAATGTAGTTAAAGTGAAGCCACTCTTCTGACCTTTCTAATGAGGTACTTCCTGACCTCTGTGGTGCAGGGGTATGCTTCAATCTCACTTTTGGGTTGCAGGATTTTCGAAGTGGTTTCTTGTCTATGAAGAGTTACTAGATGATCTTCTTGTGAGGAGAACTGAAGTCAGGAATGACCTATGTCACCATCTTGGGCCCTTCATGCATTTCCCTTGAAATATGTTAGATTCACTCATACAATGGAATACTATGCAGCAATAAAAAGGAAATTACTAATAAATTCAACATGGATGAATATAATATGTGATGTTTATTAAAAGAAACCATCCACACAAAAGAATATAGGCTGTATGATTCAATATTTATGAAGTTCAAGATCAGAGAAAACTAATCTATGTTGATACAGGTCAGAAAAACTGTTGGCTCAGTAGCTATAACTACTGATTAGAAAAGGGCATAAGAAAATTTTATATAATGGGATAAGTATTCTATATCTTGAACTGTGTGGCAGTTATAAGGGTGTTTATATATGTAAAGTGACATTGAGCTGTACAATATTTATTTTAATTTTTGAAACGTGTACCTCAACTGAAAAAAGTGAAACGTAGTGGGAAAGAAAAATGTTGAAAAGCTAAAATTGTTAATTTAAAAATCAATACATTTTGGGAGGAAGAGTTAAAATGGCAGACAGTAAGACAGGGGGACAGTAAGCTTGTCTTCTCCCTCAAACACAGCTAGATAGTTATCAAATCATTCTGAACACCGAAGAAATCAATCAGAGGTTTGAGATAACAAAACCTGCAAGTCTACAGAGAGAAAAGTGACCACCTTTTGGAAGGTAGGATGTGCAGAGAGTTGACATGGGGGGAGATATAGCTGTGGATAAGGTGGCCGGGAGGGATCCTGCTTATGGAGACTACTGTAAAGATTTAAAAGCAGTGGAGCACAAAATCTGAACTTTTAGAAGTCTGTTACAGTGAGGACTAGCCTGGCTTAAATGTGTTCAGGTAGCAAAGTGGGGCAGAACCCTAGACAGCATGGTCTGAGGATATCCTGGGTCACAATAATAACAGATGATGCCAACCATGCTGCACTGTTCCTAGGCACAGGAGCTGGGAAGCCAGATGAGATCAACGGGTCTTGGTGCAGGCTTTCTGCTCTCCTTTGGCATAAACCACCAACCATTACACAATCGAGCGACCGCTTTCCTGGGACTGGCTTGCAAATGGCAAAAACATTGTGAGACCCTCCCCTGGAGGAACAGCGCAGGTTCATGCCACAGGAGTCTCTAAAATTTGGAGTTCTGAAACTCAGTCTCATGTCTGAGATTAAAAAACACAAACAAAAAACACAACAACAAAAACACCTCAAACACAGGCAAGGTTAATGCAGGGTTCAGATGGAAACCAGGGACACAAGAGGGGTGACTGATTGCTCTTCTGTGAGGACTCACTAAAGAGTGGGTTCGGGGGGAATTTTCAACTCCAGGGCTAGAGAGTGGGGTGCCACTATGTTCATCCCTCCCATCAGCACCAAAAGCCTTCAGGTAGTAAAAGAGCACCACTTAGTGGAAGTCAGAGTGGCTTACACCAAGCCCCATCCTCCATGTGCCCTGGAGGTGCATTTCCAATGAAGTAAGTCAGCCAGAGAATCAGCGCAGCAGGCCCTTCTCCCAGAAGACCAGCACAAACAACTCACTTGCACCAAGTCTCTTGATCAGAGTGCTGCAAAGTTGCAGCTCTAGGGGAAATAAGATCTAGCTTCCTTTTTAATTTTATTCTTTCTTTATTTATAATTACTTTTTCATTTATTTTCTTATTTTTTCAACTCCTTTTTAAATTTATTATTATTTTTTAAATTTTTATTTATATATATACTTTTTACATACTTTAAAAAAAATTTTTTGTTTTATTCTCATTTTATTTCATTTTTATTTATTTTATTTTATTTTGGGATCTAGATTCTTTTAACAAGTAGACCAAACACACCCAGGATCTAGTTTATTTTCGTTTATAGTTTATTTTATATTTAATTTGTTTGTGTGTGTGTGTGTGTGTGTGTGTGTGTGTGTGTGTGTGTGTTTTCTTTCTTCTTTTCCTTTCTGGACAAAATGATGAGACAAAGAAATTCACCCCAAAAGAAGGAACAGGAAGTAGAACTCATGGCCAGGGATTTAATCAATACAAATATAGGTAAGATGTCTGAACTAGAATTTAAAACGATTATAAGGATACTAGCTGGGCTTGAAAAAAGCATAGAAGACACTAGAAAATCCCTTACTTCAGAGATAAAAGAACTAAAATCTAGTCAGGCCAAAATTAAAAATGCTGAAACTGAGATACAATCCCAAATGGAAGCCAAAAGATGAGGATGAATGAAACAAAGGAGTGAATCTGTGACATATAAGATAAAATTATGGAAAATAATGGAGCTGAAAAGAAGAGGTAAAGAACAGTAATGGACAACAAAAGTAGACTTAAGGAACTCAGCAACTTACTAAAACGTAATAACATTCATATCACAGGAGTTCCAGAAGATGAAGAGAGAGAAATAGGGGCAGAAGGCTTATTCAGGCAAATTATATCTGAAAATTTCCTTAATCTGGGGAAGGACACAGGCATCAAAATCCAAGAAGTACAGAGAATTCCATTTAAATTCAACAAAAGCTGACCATCACCAAGGCTTATCATAGTCAAATTCACAAAATACACAGACAAGGAAAGAATCCTGCAAGCAGCAAAGGATAAAAGAAAGTCCTTAACATACAACGGAAGACAGATCAGGTTCACAGCAGATCTGTCCACAGAAATTTGATAGGCCAGGAAAAGCAGCAGAAAATATTCAATGTGCTGAATTGGAAAAATATGCTGCCAAGAATTCTTTATCCAGCAAAGCTCTCATTCAGAATAGGAGAGCTAAAGAGTTTCCCAAACAAGAACTAAAGGAGTTTATCACCACTAAACCAGCCCTGCAAGAAATTTTAAGGGGGACTCTTTGGAGAAAAAAAAGACCAAAAATAAGAAAGCCTGGAAAGGACCAGAGAACATCACCAGAAACACCAACTTTATGGGTAGCACAATAGCACTAAATTCATATCTTTCAGTAATCACTCCGAATGTAAATGGACCAAATGTTCCATCAAAAGGCATAGAAGAGCAGAATGGATAAGAAAAAAACAAGATCCATCTATATTCTGCCTACAAGAAACTCATTTTAAACCTAAAGGCACCTGCAGATTGAAAGTGAGGGGTTGGAAAATAATCTATCATGCTAATGGATGTAAAAAGAAACCTGGAGTAGCCATATTTATATCAGAAAAACTAGATTTTAATACAAAGACTGTAACAAGAGATGAAGAAGGGCATTAATGTCATAATTAAGGGATCTAACCATCAAGAAGATCTAACATTGTAAATATTTATGCCCCCAACTTGGAAGCACCGAAATATATAAATCAACTAATAATAAACTCATTGATAACAATACAATAATAGTAGGGGACTTTTAACACCCCCACTTACAACAATAGACAAATCATCTAAACAGAAGATCAACAAGGACATTGAATGACACACTGGACCAGGTGGACTTAACAAATATATTCAAAACATTTCATCCTAAAGAAGCAGGATACACCTTCTTTTTGAGGGCACCTGGAACATTTTCCAGAATAGATCACAGACTGGATCACAAATCAGCCCTCAACAAGTACGAAAAGATCAAGATTGTACCATGCATATTTTCAAACCACAACGCTATGAAACTTCAAGTCAACCACAAAAAAAAGATTTGGAAAGACCTCAAATACATGGAGGTTAAAGAACATCCTACTAAATAATGAATGGGTGAACCAAGAAAATAAAAAAGAAATTAAAAAAAATATCTGAAAGCAAATGAAAACTGAAAACATGACAATCCAAAATCTTTGGGATGCAGCAAAGGCAGTCCTAAGAGGGACTACCTCAAGAAGCAAGTCTCAAATAAACAACCTAACCTTACACCTAAAGGAGCTAGAAAAGGAACAGCAAATAAAGCTTGAAGCCAGAAGAAAAAGGGAAATAATAAAGAGTAGAGCAGAAATAAACAATATAGAAACAAACAAAAAACCAGTAGAACAGATTAACGAAACTAAGAATTGGTTCTTTAAAAGATTAATGAAATTGATAAATCTGTAGCCTGACTTATAAGAAAGAAAAGAGAAAGGACCCAAATAGATAAAATCATGAATGAAAGAGGAGAGATCACAACCAACAACACAGAAATACAATTATAAGAGAATACTATGAAAAAATATATGCCAACAAAGTTGCAACCTGGCAGAAATGGAAAAATTTCTAGAAACCTACAAACTACCAAAACTGAAAGAGGAAGAAACAGAAAATTTGAACAAACCCATAACCAGCAAAGAAATTGAATCAGTAATAAAAAATCTCCCAACAAACAAAAGTCTAGGACCAGATGGCTTCCAAGGGGAATTCTACCAGACATTTAAAGAGTTAATACCTATTCTCAAACTGTTTGGAAAATAGAAATGGAAGGAAAACTTCCAAACTCATTCTACAAAGCCAACACTACTTTGATTCCAAAACCAGACAAAGACCCCAATAAAAAGGAGAATTACAGGCAAATAGCCCTGATGAACATGGATGCAAAAATTCTGAATAAAATACCAGCAAATCAAATTCACCAGTACATTAAAAGAATTATTCACCATAATCAAGTGGGGTTTATTCCTGGGTGGCAGGGGACGTTCAATATTCACAAATCAATCAACTTGATACACCACATTAATAAAAGAATGGAAAAGAACCATATGATACTTTCAATAGATGCAGAAAAAAATATTTGACAAAGTACAGCATCCTTTCTTGATAAAAAACCCTCAACAAAGTAGGGATAAATGGAACATTACCTCAATATCATAAAGGCCATATACAAAAGCCCCACAGCTATTGTCATCTTCAATGGGGAAAAACCTGAAAGCCTTTCCCTTATGGTCAGGAACAAGACAAGGATGTCCACTCTCACCATTACTATTTAACATAGTACTGGAAGTCTTACCCTCAGCAATCATACAACAAAAAGAAATAAAAGGCACCCAAATTGGCAAATAAGAAGTCAAATTTTCACTATTTGCAAATGACATGATACTCTATGTAGAAAACCTGAAAGATTCCACCAAATCAATGCTAGAACTCATACATGAATTCAGTAAAGTCACAGGATATAAAATCAATGTGCAGAAATCTGTTGTACTTCTATAAACAAATAATGAAACAACGAAAAATAAATCAAAGAATCAATCTTATTTGAAATTGCACCAAAAACCATAAAATACCGAGGAATAAACTTAACTAAAGTGGTAAAGGATCTGAAGTCTGAAAACTACAGAACACTTATGAAAGAAATTGAAGAAGACACAAAGAAATGGAAAGACATTCCATTCTCATGGGCTGTAAGAACAAATATTGTTAAGATGTCTATACTACCCAAGCCATCTACACATTTAATGCAATCCCTATCAAAGTACCAACAGCATTTTTCACACAGCTAGAATAAACATTCCTAAAATTTATATGGACCACAAAAGACCTGGAATAGATAAAGTAATTCTGAAAAAGAAAAGCAAAACTGGAGGCATCACGATTCTAGATTTCAACTTATATTACAAAGCTGTAATCATCAAGACAGTATAGTACTGGCACAAACACATTAATATAGATCAATGGAACAGAATGGAGAACCCCGAAATGGACCCACAACTATATGATCAACAAATCTTTGACAAAGCTAGAAAAATATCTAATGGAAAAAGGACAGTCTCTTCAGTAAATGGTGCTGGAAAAACTGGACAGCAACATGCAGAAGAATGAAATTGGACCACTTTCTTATATCATACACAAAAATAAATTCAAAATGAATGAAAACCTAAATGTGAGACAGGAAACCATCAACATCCTAAAGGAGAACACAGGCAGCAATCTCTTTGACCTCAGCTGTAGGAACTTCTTACTAGACACATTGCCAGAGGCAAGGGAAACAAAAGCAAAAATAAAGTATTGGGACTTCATCAAGATAAAAAGCTTCTGCACAGTAAATAAGACAATCACAAAACTCAAAGGAAGCCTATAGAATGGGAGAAGATATTTGCAAACATCTGATAAAGGATTAGTATCCAAAATCTGTAAAGAACTTATCAAATTTAACACCCAAAAACCAAATAATCCAGTTAAGAAATAAGCAGAAGACATGAATAGACACTCTTCCAAGGAGACATCCATATGGCTAATAGACCCATGAAAAATGCTCAACATCACTCATCACAAATCAAAAACACAATGAGATAGCACTTCACACCTACCAGAATGACTAAAATCAAAACACAAGAAACAACAGGTGTTGGTGAGGAAGTGGAGAAAGGGGAACCCTCT
This sequence comes from Callorhinus ursinus, assembly GCF_003265705.2. Lineage (NCBI taxonomy): Eukaryota > Metazoa > Chordata > Mammalia > Carnivora > Otariidae > Callorhinus > Callorhinus ursinus. The sequence goes on along the minus strand of NW_027397157.1, from coordinate 146,677 downwards.
TGGACTTTTGGTGAGAATACAAACTGGTACAGCCACTCGGGAGAACAGTATGGAGGTTCCTCAAAAAGTTAAAAATAGGGCTACCCTGTGATCCACCAATTGCACTATGAGGTATTTATCCAAAGGATACAAAAACACAGATTCAAAGGGATACATGGAGTTTTGGGGTGGAATCTTTTGGGTTTTCCACATAAAGTATCATATCATCTGCAAAGAGTGAGAGTTTGACTTATTCTTTGCTGATGTGGATGCCTTTGATTTCTTTTTGTTGTCTGATTGCTGTGGCTAGAAGTTCTAATATTATGTTGAATAGCAGTGGTGATGGTGGACATCCCTGCTGTGTTCCTGACCTTAGGGGGAAAGCTCTGTTTTTCCCCTTTGAGAATGATATTCGCTGTGGGTCCACCCGAAAACTGCTAGAATTCATACAGGAATTCAGTAAACTGGCGGGATATAAAATCAATGCACAGAAATCAGTGGCATTCCTATACACCAACACCAAGACAGAAAAAAGAGAAATTAAGGAGACAATCCCATTTACAACTGCACTCATAAACCATAAGCTACCTAGGAATAAATCTAACCAAAGAGGCAAAGAATCTGTACTCAGAAAACTATAAAATACTCATGAAAGAAATTGAGGAAGACACAAAGAAATGGAAAAACGTTCCATGCTCATGGATTGGAAGAACAAATATTGTGAAGATGTCAATGCTACCTATAGCAATCTACACATTCAATGCAATCCCCGTCAAAATACCATCCACTTTTTTCAAAGAAATGGAACAAATAATCCTAAAATATGGATGGAACAAGAAAAGACCCCAAATAGCCAGAAGAATGTTGAAAAAGAAAAGCAAAGCTGGCGGCATCACAATTCCAGACTTCAAGCTCTATTACAAAGCTGTCATCAACAAGACAGTATGGTACTGGCATAAAAACTGACACATAGATCAATGGAACAGAATAGAGAGCCCAGAAATGGACCCTCAACTCTATGGTCAACTATTTTTTCGACAAAGCAGGAAAGAATGTCCAATGAGGAAAAGACAGTCTCTTCAACAAATGATGTTGGGAAAAATGGATGCCACATGCAGAAGAACGAAAATGGACCAATACCTTACACCACACACAAAAATAGACTCAAAATGGTTGAAAGACCTAAATGTGAGACAGGAGTCCATCAAGATCCTAAAGGAGAACACAGGCAGCAATCTCTTCCACCTCAGCCACAGCAACATCTTCCTAGACACATTGCCAAAGGCAAGGGAAGCCAGGGCAAAAGTGAACTATTGGGACTTCGTCAAGATAAAAAGCTTTTGCACAGCAAAAGAAACAGTCAATAAAACCAAAAGACAACTGACAGAATGGGAGAAAGATATTTGCAAATGACATATCAGATAAAGGGGTAGTATCCAAAATCTATAAAGAACTTATCAAACTCAACACCCAAAGAACAAATGATCCAATCAAGAGATGGGCAGAAGACATGAACAGACATTTTTCCAAAGAACACATCCAAATGGCCAACAGACACATGAAAAAGTGTTCAACATCCCTCGGCATCAGGGAAATCCAAATCAAAAGCTCAATGAGATACCACCTGCACCAGTCTGAATGGCTAAAATTAACAAGTCAGGAAACAACAGATGTTGGTGGGGATGTGGAGAAAGGAGAACTCTCCTACGCTGTTGATGGGAATGCAAGCTGGTGCAACCACTCTGGAAAACGGTATGGAGGTTCCTCAAAAAGTTGAAAATAGAGATACCATACGATCCACCAATTGCACTACTGGGTATTAACCACAAAGATACAAATGTAGGGATATGAAGGGTACATGCACCCCAATGTTTATAGCAGCAATGTCCACAATAGCCAAACTGTGGAAAGAGCCAAGATGTCCTTAGACAGATGAATGGATAAAGAAGATGTGGTATACACATACAATGGAATATTATGCAGCCATCAAAAGGAATGAAATCTTGCCATTTGCAACAATGTGGATAGAACTGGAGAGTGTTATGCTGAGCGAAATAAGTCAATCAGAGAAAGACATGTATCATATGACCTCACTGATATGAGGAATTCTTAATCTCAGGAAACAAACTGGGGGTTGCTGGAGTGGTGGGGGGTGGGAGGGATGGGGTGGCTGGGTGATAGACATTGGGGAGGGTATGTGCTATGGTGAGCGCTGTGAATTGTGCAAGACTGTTGAATCACAGATCTGTACCTCTGAAACAAATAATATATTATACATTAAAAAAAAAGAAGAAGAAGAAGATAGCAGGAGGGGAAGAATGAAGGGGCAGAAGTCAGAGGGAGAGATGAGCCATGAGAGACGATGGACTTTGGAAAACAAACTGAGGGTTCTAGAGGGGAGGGGGGTGGGAGGATGGGTTAGCCTGGTGATAGGTATTAAAGAGGGCACCTTCTGCATGGAGCACTGGGTGTTATATGCAAATAATGAATCATGGAACACTACAGCAAAAACTAATGATGTAATGTATGGTGATTAACATAATTAAAAAAATTAAAACAAAAAACAAACAAAAAATATGAGACAAAAAACAACAACAACAAAAAAGAGGTACATGTGCCCTGATGATTTTAGTAGCATTATCAACAATAGCTAAACTATGGAGAGAGTCTAAATGTCCATCAACTGATGAATGGATAAAGAAGATGTGGTATATATATACAATGGAGTCTCACTCAGCCATCTAAAAGAATGAAATCTTGCCATTTGCAATGATGTGGATGGAGCTAGAGTGTATTATGCTAAGTGAAATAAGTCAGTCAGAGAAAAACAAATACTATATTATTTCACTCATATGTGGAGTTTAAGAAACAAAACAGATCAACATATGGGAGGGGGGAAGAAAGGAGAGAAGGAAACAAACCACAAGAGACAATGAGAGAGAATAACCTGAGGGTTGATGGAGGGAGATAGGTGAGGGCCTGGCTAGATGAGTGATGGGTATTAAAGAGAGCACTTGTGATAAGCCCTGGGCGTTGTATGTTTAAGTGATGAATCACTGAATTTTACTCCTGAAACCAATATTGTGTTGTATGTCAACTAGCTAAAATTAAAAAAAAAAAAAAGTAAAATGAAGATACCTAAAAAAACAGTACATTTTGTATTTGCATATTGGTCAACAAGTATATAAAAATATCATAATTTTCCTCTTGAGTCAAGCTTAATACAGAATAGAATCACAAGTAATCTATAAATATATCAACTGTAATAAAATTAAAACCATTATATAGGGATATCTATAAAAGGTATTTTAAAGTTTAAAAGACATTTACCGTTAAAGTATTGTAACAGTGCATAATACCACCAGCAGTGTGCTTTTCTCTACATAAATTAAGTCAGGGTATTAAGTTTAATTATTATTATTTTTTTATTTTATTATGTTATGTTAGTCACCATACAATATATCATTAGTTTTTGATGTAGTGATACACGATTCATTGTTTTCATATAACACCCAATCCTCCATGAGGTACGTGCCCTCCTTAATACCCATCACCGGGCTAACGCATCCCCCCACCACCGCCCCTCTAAAACCCTCAGTTTGTTTCTCAGAGTCCATAGTGTCTCACGGTCCATCTCTCCCTCCGATTCCCTCCGCATTCGTTTTCCCCTTCCTTCTCCTAATGTCCTCCAGGCTATTCCTTATATTCCACAAATAAGTGAAACCATATGATAATTGACTTTCTCTGCTTGACTTATTTCACTTAGCATAATCTCCTCCAGTCCCATCCATGTTGATGTAAAAGTTGGGTATTCATCCTTTCTGATGGCTGAGTAATAGTCCATTGTATATATGGACCACATCTTCTTTATCTGTTCATCTGTTGAAGGGCATCTCAGCTCTTTTCAGTTTGGTTATTGTGGACATTGCTGCCTATGAACATTAGGGTGCATATGGCCCTTCTTTTCACTACATCTGTGTCTTTGAGGTAAATACCCAGTAGAGCAATTGCTAGGTCATAGGGTAGCTCTATTTTGAATTTTCTGAGGCACCTCCACACTGTTTTCCAAAGTGGCTTATACCAACTTGCATTCCCACCAACAGTGTAAGAGGGTTCTCCTTTCTCCACAAACTCTCCAACATTTGTTGTTTCTTGCCTTGTCAATTTTTGCCATTCTAACTGGTGTAAGGTGATATCTCAGTGTGGTTGTGATTTGAACTTCCCTGATGGCTAATGATGATGAACATTTTTTTCATGTGTCTGTTAGCCATTTGTATGTCTTCTTTGGAGAAGTCTCTGTTCATGTGTTCTGCCCATTTTTTGACTTGATTATTTGTTTTTTGGGTGTTGAGTTTGAGAAGTTCTTTATAGATCTTGGATACCAGCCCTTTGTCTGTAGTGTCATTTGCAAATATCTTCTCCCATTTTGTGGGTTGCCTCTTTGTTTTCTTGACTGTTTCCTTTGCTGTCCAGAAGCTTTTTATCTTGATGAAGTCCCAAAAGTTCATTTTTGCTTTTGTTTCACTAGCCTTTGGAGATGTATCTTGAAAGATGTTGCTGGGGCCGATGTCAGAGAGGTTACTGCCTATGTTCTCCTCTAGGATGTTGATGGATTCCTGTCTCCCATTCAGGTCTTTCATCCATTTTGAGTTTATCTTTGTGTATGGTGTTAGAGAATGGCGAGTTTCATTCTTCTGCATGTGGCTGTCCAATTTTCCCAGCACCATTTATTGAAGAGACTGTCTTTTTTCCATTGCATATTTTTTTTCTGCTTTGTCAAAGATTATTTGACCATAGAGTTGAGGGTCCATATCCGGGCTCTCTATTCTGTTCCATTGGTCAATATGTCTGTTTTTGTGCCAGTACCATGCTGTCTTGGTGATCACTGCTTTGTAATATAGCTTGAAATCGGGCAATGTGATGCCCCAGCTTTGTTTTTCTTTTTCAACATTTCCTTGGCGATTCGGGGTCTTTTCTGATTCCATACAAATTTTAGGATTGTTTGTTCCAGCACTTTGAAAAATGTCATTGGAATTTTGATCGGGATGGCATTGAAGGTATAGATTGCTCTGGGTAGCATAGACATTTTAACAATGTTTATTCTTCCGAACCACGAGCATGGAATATTTTTCCATCTTTTTGTGTCTTCTTCAATTTCTTTCATGAGTGTTCTGTAGTTCCTAGAGTATAGATCCTTTACCTCTTTGGTTAGGTTTATTCCAAGGTATCTTATGGTTTTTGGTGCTATTGTAAATGGAATCGATTCTCTAATTTCTCTTTCTACAAATGCATTGTTAGTGTATAAGAAAGCTACTGATTTCTGTGCATTGATTTTTTTATCCTGCCACATTACTGAATTGCTGGATGAGTTCTAGTAATTTGGGGGTGGAGTCTTTTGGGTTTTCCACATAAAGTATCATGTCATCTGCGAAAAGAGAGAGTTTGACTTCTTTGCCAATTTGAATACCTTTTATTTTATTTTATTTTTGTTGTTGTTGTTGTCTGATTGCTGTTGCTAGGACTTCTAGCACTATGTTGAACAATAGTGGCGAGAGTGGGCATCCTGGATGTGTTCCTGATCTTAAGGGAAAGGCTCTCAGCTTTTCCCCATTGAGGATGATATTCGCTGTGGGTTTTTCATAGATGGATTTTATGAACTTGAGGAATGTTCCCTCTATCCCTATACTCTGAAGAGTTTTAATCAGAAAAGGATGCTGTAGTTTGTCAAATGCTTTTTCTGCATCAATTGAGAGGACCCTATGGTTCTTCTTTCTCCTCTTATTAATGTGTTCTATCACATTGATTGATTTGCGAATGTTGAACAACCTTGCATCCCGGGGATAAATCCCACTTGGTCGTGGTGGATGATCCTTTTAATGTATTGTTGGATCCTATTAGCTAGGATTTTGTTGAGGATTTTGAAATTCATATTCATCAAGGATATCGGTCTGAAATTCTCCTTTTTGATGGGGTCTTTGCCTGGTTTGGGGATTAAGGTAATGCTGGCCTCATATAATGAACCTGTAAACTTCCCTTCTGTTTCTGTTTTTTGAAACAGCTTCAGAAGAATAGGTATTATTTCTTCTTTGAATGATTGGTAGAATTCCCCAGGGAATCCATCAGGCCCTGGACTCTTGTTTTTTGGGAGGTTTTTGATCATTGCTTCAATGTCATTACTGGTTATTGGCCTATTCAGGTTGTCAGTTTCTTCCTGTTTCAGTCTTGGCAGTTTATAGGTTTACAGGAAGGCGTCCATTTCATTCAGATTGCTCAGTTTCTTGGCGTATAGTTGTTGGTAATAATTTCTAAAAATTGTTTGTATTTTCTTGGTGTTAGTTGTGATCTCTCCCCTTTCATCATAATTTTATTAATTTGGGTCCTTTCTCTCTTCTTTTGGATAAGTCTGGCCAGCGGTTTATCGATCGTATTAATTCTTTCAAAGAACCAGCTTCTAGTTTCATTGATCTGATCTACTGTGTTTCTGGTTTCTAATTCATTGATCTCTGCTCTAATCTTAATTATTTTCCTTCTAATGCATGGCTTAGGCATTGTTTGTTGCTTTTTCTATAGTTCTTTAAGGCGTAGAGTTAGTTGGTGAATTCGGGATTTTTCTATTTTTTGAGTGAGGCTTGGATGGTTATGTATTTCCCTCTTAGGACCACTTTTGCAGTATCCCATAGGATTTGGACCAATCTGTTTTTGTTCTCACTGGTTTCCTTGAATCGTTTAAGTTCTTCTTTGATTTCCTGGTTCACCTAAATATTCTTGAGCAGAGTGGTCTTTAGCTTCCAAGTGTTTGAATTTCTTCCAAATTTTTTCTTTTGATTGAGTTCCAGTTTTAAAGCATTATGGTCTGAGAATATGCAAGGAACCATCTCAGTCTTTTGGTATCGGTTGAGACCTGATTTGTGACACAGTATGTGGTCTATTCTGGAGAAAGTTCCATATGCCCTCAAGAAGAATGAGTATTCTGTTGTTTTAGGGTGGAATGTTCGTATATATCTATGAGGTCCCTCTAGTGCAGTGTGTCATTCAAAGCTCTTGTTTCTTTTTTGATTTTCTGCTTAGATGATCTGTCTATTGCTGAGAGTGGAGTATTGAGGTCCCCTCAATATTTTTTATTTTATTATGTTATGTTAATCACCATACATTACATCATTAGTTTTTGATGTAGTGTTCCATGATTCATTGTTTGCATATAACACCCAGTGCCCTCTTTAATACCCATCCTAGGCTAACCCATCCCCCCATCTCCTCCCCTATAGAACCCTCATTTTGTTTCTCAGAGTCCATAATCTCTCATGGTTCTTCTGCCCCTCTTATCCACCCCCTCATCATTTTTCCCTTCCTGCTATCTTCTTTTTTTTTTTAAACATATAGTGTATTATTTGTTTCAGAGGTACAGGTCTGTGATTCAACAGTCTCACACAATTCACAGTGCTCACCATAGCACATACCTTCCCCAATGTCTATCACCCAGCCACCCCATCGCTCCCACCCCCCACCACTCAGGTAACACTCAGTTTGTTTCCTGAGATTAAGAATTCCTCATATCAGTAAGATCATATGATATATGTCTTTCTCTGATTGACTAATTTCACTCAGCATAATACCCTCGAGTTCCATCCAATTCCTTGTTGCAAATGGCAAGATTTCATTCCTTTTGAGACCTGTATAATATTCCATTGCATATATATACCACTTCTTCTTTATCCATTCATCTGTTGATGGACGTCTTGGTTCTTTCCTTAGTTTGGTATTGTGGACATTGCTGCTGTAAACACAGGGTGCACGTACCCCTTCAGATCCCTACATTTGTATCTTTGGTGTCAATACCCAGTAGTGCAATTGCTGGATTGTAGGGTAGCTCCATTTTCAACTTTTTGAGGAACCTCCATACTGTTTTCCAGAGTGGTTGCACCAGCTTGCACTCCCACCAACAGTGTAGGAGGGTTCCCCTTTATCTCTGTATCCCCACCAACATCTGTCATTTCCTGACTTCTTAATTTTAGCCATTCTGACTGGTGTGAGGTGGTATCTCATTGAGGTTTTGATTTGGATTTCCCTGACGCTGAGTGATGTTGAGCAAATTTTCAAGTATCTGTTGGCCATTTGGATGTCTTCTTTGGAAAAATGTCTGTTGATGCCTTCCGTCTGTTTCTTGGCTGTGTCATTGTTCTTTGGGTGTTGAGTTTGATAATTCTTTATAGATTTTGGATACTAGCCCTTTATCTGATATGTCATTTGCAAATATCTTCTTTCATTCTGTCAGTTGTCTTTTGGTTTTGTTGACTGTTTCTTTTGCTGTGCAAAAGTTTTTTAGCCTGATGAAGTCCCAATAGTTCATTTTTGCCCTGGTTTCCCTTGCCTTTGGCGATGTTTCTAGGAAGAAGTTGCTGTGGCTGAGGTCGAAGAGGTTGCTGCCTGTGTTCTCCTTTAGGATTTTGATGGACTCCTATCTCATGTTTAGGTCTTTCAACCATTTTGAGTCTATTTTTGTGTGTGGTATAAGGAAATGGTCCAGTTTCATTCTTCTGCATATGGCTGTCCAATTTTCCCAACACCACTTGTTGAAGAGACTCTCTTTTTTCCATTGGACATTCTTTCCTGCTTTGTCGAAGATTAGTTGACCATAGAGTTGAGGGTTCATTTCTGGGCTCTCTATTCTGTTCCATTGATCTATGTGTCTGTTTTTGTGCCAGTACCATACTGTCTTGATGATGACAGCTTTGTGATACAGCTTGAAGTCCGAAATTATGATGCCACCAGCTTTGCTTTTCTTTTTCAACGTTCCTCTGGCTATTTGGGGTCTTTTCTGGTTCCATACAAATTTTAGGATTCTTTGTTCCTTTTCTTTGAAAAAAGTGGATGGTATTTTGATAGGGATTGCACTGAATGTGTAGATTGCTCTCAGTAGCATTGACATCTTCACAATATTTGTTCTTCCAATCCATGAGCATGGAATGTTTTTCCATTTCTTTGTGCCTTCCTCAAATTTTTTCATGAGTATTTTATAGTTTTCTGAGTACAGATTCTTTGCTTCTTTGGTTAGATTTATTCCTAAGTATCTTATGGTTTTGGGTGCAATTGTAAATGGAATCGACTTCTTAACTTCTCTTTCTTTTTTTTTTTTTGTCTTGTTGTTGATGTATGGGAATGACACTGATTTCTGTGCACTGATTTTATATCCTGCCTCTTGACTGAAATCCTGTATGAGTTCTAGCAGTCTTGGGGTGGAGTCTTTTGGGTTTTCCACATAAAGTATCATATCATCTGGAAACAGTGAGAGTTTGACTTCTTCTTTGCCGATTCAGATGCCTTTTATTTCTTTTTGATATCTGATTGCTGTGGCTAGGACTTATAGTTCTATGTTGAATAGCAGTGGTGATAGTGGACATCCTTGCCACGTTCCTGACCTTAGGGGGAAAGCTCTCAGTTTTTCCCCATTGAGAAAGATATTTGCTGTGGTTTTTTCATAGATGGCTTTTATGATACTGATGTATGTACCCTCTATCCCTATATTCTGAGGAGTTTTGATCAAGAAACGATGCTGTATTTTGTCAAATGCTTTTTCTGCATCTATTGAGCAGATTGTATGGTCCTTCTTTCTTTTATTAATGTTTTGTATCACATTGAATGATTTGTGGATGTTGAACCAACCTTGCCTCCCAGGGATAAATCCCACTTGGTTGTGGTAATTAATCCTGTTAATGTACTGTTGGATCCTATTGGCTAGTATTTTGGTGAGAATTTTTGTATCCATGTCCATCAAGGATATTGGTCTGTAATTCTCCTTTTTGATGGGGTCTTTGTTTTTGGGATAAAGTAATGGTGGCCTCATAAAACAAGTTAGGAAGTTTTCCTTCCATTTCTATTTTTTGAACGAGTTTGAGAAGGATAGGTATTAATTCTTTTTAAATGTTTGCTAGAATTCCCCTGGGAAGCCATCTGGCTTTGGGCTTTTGTTGGTTGGGATATTTTTGATGACTGCTTCAATTTCTAGTGGTTATAGGTTGTTCAGATATTCTATTTCTTCCTGGTTCAGTTTTGGTAGTTGATACATCTCTAAGAATGCATCTATTTCTTCCAGATTTCTTAATTTGTTGGCATATCATTGCTTATAATATATCCTTATAATTGTTAGTGTTTCTTTGGTGTTGGTTGTGATCTCTCCTCTTACATTCATGATTTTATTTATTTGGGTCATTTCTCTTATCTTTTTCATAAGTCTGGCCAGGGGTTTATCAATCTTGTTAAATCTTTCAAAGAACCAGCTCCTAGTTTCATTGATCTTTTCTACTGTTCTTTGGGTTTCCATTTCATTGATTTCTGCTCTGATCTTTATTATTTCTCTTCTCCTGCTGGGTTTAGGCTTTATTTGCTGTTCTTTCTCCAGCTCCTTTAGGTGTAGGGTTAGGTTGTGTATTTGAGACTTTCTTGTTTCTTCAGAAAGGCTTGTATTGCTATATACTTTCCTCTTAGGATTGCCTTTGCTGCATCCCAAAGATTTTGAACAGTTGTGTTTTCATTTTCATTGGTTTCCATGAATTTTTTAAACTCTTCTTTAATTTCCTGGTTGACCCATTCATTCTTTAGTAGGATGCTCTTTAGCCTCCATGTATTTGAGCTTTTTCTGACTTTCCTCTTGTGATTGAGTTCTAGTTTCAAAGCACTGTGGTCTGAAAATATGCAGGGAATGATCCCAATCTTTTGGTACCGGTTGAGACCTGATTTGTGACCTAGGATGTGATCTATTCCGGAGAATGTTCCATGGGCACTAGAGAAGAATGTGTATTCTGCTGCTTCGGGATGGAATGTTCTGAATACATCCGTGAAGTCCATTTGGTCCTGTGTGTCATTTAAAGTCTTTATTTCCTTGTTGATCTTTTGCTTAGATGATCGGTCCATTTCAGTGAGGGGGGTGTTAAAATCCCCCACTATTATTGTATCGTTATCAATGTGTTTCTTTGCTTTTCTTATTAATTGGCTTATATAATTTGCTGTTCCCATGTTAGGGCATAGATATTTACAATTGTTAGATCTTCTTGTTGGATAGACCCTTTAAGTAGGATATAGTGTCCTTCTTCATCTCTTATTACAGGCTTTGTTTTAAAATCTAATTTGTCTGATATAAGGATTGCTACCTTAGCTTTCTTTTGGTGTCCATTAGCATTGTAAATTGTTTTCCACCCCCTCACTTTCAATCTGGGGGTGTCTTTGGTTCTATAATGAATCTTTTGCAACAGTATATCGATGGGTCTTGTTTGTTTTTTTTTTCCAATGTTATACTCTTTGTCTTTTGATTGGAGCATTTACCCATCTACATTCAGGGTAACTATAGAAAGATATGAATTTAGTGCCATTGTATTTCCTGTAAGGTGACTATTACTGTATGTTGTCTCTGTTCCTTTCTGGTCTATGTTACTTTTAGGCTCTCTATTTGCTTAAAGGACCCCTTTCAATATTTCTTGTAGGGCTGGTTTTGTGTTTGCAAATTCCTTTAGTTTTGGTTTGTCCTGGAAACTTTTTATCTCTCCTTCTATTTTCAATGACAGCCTAGCTGGATATAGTATTCTTGGCTGCATATTTTTCTCATTTAGTGCTCTGAATATATCATGCCACTCCTTTCTGGCCTCCCTGGTCTCTGTGGATAGTTCTGTTGCCAATCTAATGTTTCTACCATTGTAGCTTAAAGATCTCTTCTCCCAAGCTGCTTTCAGAATTTTCTCTTTGTCTCTGAGACTCATAAATTTTACTACTTGATGTCGGGTTGTTGACCTATTTTTATTGATTTTGAGAGGGGTTCTCTGTGCCTCCTGGATTTTGATGGCTGTTTCCTTCCCCAAATTAGGGAAGTTCTCTGCTATAATTTGCTCCAATATACCTTCTGCCCCTCTCGCTTTCTTCTTCTTCTGGGATCCCAATTATTCTAATATTGTTTTGTCTTATGGTGTCACTTATCTCTCAAATTCTGCCCTCATGATCCAGTAGTTGTTTATCTCTCTTTTTCTTAGCTTCTTTGTTTTCCATCATTTGGTTTTCTATATCACTAAGTCTCTCTTCTGTCTCACTTATCCTAGCAGTTAGAGCCTTCATTTTTTATTACACCTCATTAATAGCCTTTTTGATTTCGACTTGGTTAGATTTTAGTTCTTTTATTTCTCCAGAATGGGTTACTCTAATATTTTCCAGGTTTTTTCAAGCCCAGCTAGTATCTTTAAAATCGTCATTCTGAACTCTAGTTTTGACATCTGACTAATGTCCGTATTGAGTAGGTCCCTGGCAGTCGGTACTGCCTCTTGTTTTTTTTGTTGTTGTTGTTGTTGATGTGATTTTTTCTGTCTTGTCATTTGTCTAGGGGAGAATAGATGAATGAGAGAACAAAATGCTAACAGGGAAACAACAACCCCAGAAAATATACACTAATCAAATCAGAAAAGACCTGAAAGTGGGAGAAAAGAAAGGGAAATTAAGAATAAAGAAATAGAAAAAGAAAAAGAAAAAATAAACAAAAACAAAACAAAACAGAATATGATCAAATATGATCTGGCTGCTGCATAGATCAGTGCCACACACTAGATTGTGGGCATATTTTGGTCTGTTAGAAGAAAGTGCCTCCCAAATTTTTAAAGAAAGAGAAACTTATGTATGTACAAAAATAAGGGTAAATACAATGAAGGGAAGAAATATGACTGTAATGACGAAAATTATAAAGGATTTTATAAAAGGAATTGATAAGAAGCTGGTTGTAAAAAGAAAGAAGAGGAATTAAAAAATAAAAGGAAAGGGAGAGAATGTGATCCGGCAGTTGACCAGAACAAAGCCATACACTAGATATTGAGGGTATATTTTGGTCTGTTAGAAGAAACTGTATCCCAAAATTTTAAAGAGAGAACAACTTATATATTTATGTATACCAAAAATAAGGTTAACTGCTATGTAGGGATAGAATATGACTCTAAAAGTGAAAAATAAAAAAGATTTTTTAAAAAAGGGATTGATAAGTGTTGGTTGAAAAAGGAAAAAAGAAAAATTTAAAAAAAAAGAGAGAAAGAAGAAAGAAAATTAAAAAATTAACTTTGAAGGACTAATGAATCATGGGAAGAAAGTCATGAATTCTATGTGCAGTATTCCCCTAGTGCTGGAGTTCTGCCGTTCTCATTATTTGGTAAACTTGGTCTTGGCTTGTTGTTGTTGCTGATCTTCTGGGAGAGGGGCCTGTTGCCGTGGTTCTCAAATGTCTTTGCCAGGGACGGAATTGCCCCGCCCTTGCTGGTCCTGAGACCACACTGTCCCACAAGAGTTCCACCCCCTGCTTAGCCACTGGAGTGATGTCCCTCAGCAGAGCCAACTTCTAAAAGTTCCAATTCTGTGCTCTGCGGCTCTATCACTTGCCAGAAGCGGCGGACGGAGGCCCCCTCCCCCTCCGTCTATCCTCCCGAATATCGCCTCAAATTCATTTCTCTGCACATCCTACCTTCCAGAAAATGGTCAGTTTTCTGTTCAGAGAGTTGCTGCTATTCTTTACTTCTATCTCCTGTTGAGTTCATAGGTGTTCAGAATGTTTTGATCTCTATCTAGCTGAATTCCTGGGACCAGACGAAATTTAGGTCTCCTACTCCTCTGCCAACTTGCTCATCTGCTTGAGGTCTCCAGCAATTAACATATTGTTATCAATATGATTCTTTATTTTGGTTAACAGTTGGCTTATGTAGATGGCTGCTCCCATGTTGGGGCCATAGAAATCCACAATTGTTAGATCTTCTTGTTGGATAGATCCTTTAAGAATGATATAGTGTCCCTCTGTGTCTCTAACTACAGTCTTTAGTTTAAAATCTAATTTGTCTGATATAAGAATTGCTACCCCAGGTTTCTTTTGAGGTCTGTTGTCATGGAAGATGGATCTCCATCCCTTCACTTTCAGTCTGGATGTAACTTTAGGTTCAAAACGAGTCTCTTGTAGACAGCATATGGGTGGGACCTGTCTTTTTATCCAATCTGCAACCCTGTGCCATTTTATAGGAGCATTTATGTCGTTCAGGCTGAGAGTAATATTGAAAGATATGAATTTATTGTCATTATGTTGTGTGTGAAGACCTTTTTTTTATAGATTGTTCCTATAAATTCCTTTGCTATATCACTCTTGGGGTCTTTCTCCTTTTATAGAACCCCCTTTAATATTTCTTGCAGGGCCCCCTTAGTGGTCACATATTCTTTCAATTTCTGCTGGTCTTGGAAGCTCTACATATCTCCATCCATTCTAAATGACAGTGTTGCCGGATAAAGTATTCTTGGCTGCCTGTTCTTCTTGTTTAGTGCCTTGAATATGTCTTGCCAGGCCTTTCTGGCCTGCCAGGCCTCTGTGGATAGGTCTGACATTATTCTGATGTTCCTGCCTCTGTACATAAGGAATCTCTTCCCCTAACTGCTCTTAAGATGGTTTCCTTGGTTCTAAGATTTGTTAGTTTTACTATTACATGCTGGTGTATTGGTCTGTTTTCCCTGATCTTGGGAGGGGTCCTCTTTGCCTCTAGGACATGAATCTTTGTTTCATTCCCCAGACTAAGGAACTTCTCAGCTACGATTTGCTCAAATATATCTTCTAGTCCTCTCTCTCTCTCCACCCCCTCCAGGATTCCAATAATTCTGACATTGGAACTTTTCATGGTGTCAGTTATTTCTCTGATTCTATTTTCATGGATTCTGAGTTGTTTTTCCCTGGCCTCCTCTTTTCCCTTTTTGTCTATTATTTGGTCTTCTAGGTCACTAATTCATTCTTCTGCCTCACCTACCCTAGCTGTTAGATTATCTAGATTAGATTGGATCTCACTGATAGCATTTTTAAGTTCTGCCAACTCAGCTTTCATTTCTGCCCTTAGAGACTCCATGTAGCCATTAATCAATTTCTCCATTCTAGCTATTGTCTTCACAATTACTAACCTGAATTCCATCTCCAAAATCTTGGTTATATTTCAATCCATTTGTATATCTGTGGCATAAATCATAATCTCTGAGTCTTTCCTATTTTGGGTGTTCTTCCTCCTAGTCATTTTTATGAGGGGTGGTTGAGGGAATGTATAGAGTCCAAATTTTTGACCACAAACCAAGCAAAATGCACCTGTTTTTAGGGACCTTATGGTTGCTGGCCTCTTGTTTTCCCAGCCTGTCTTCTGGGGGAAGAGCCTGCCGCACTGTTACTCAGGAAACCCTGTTTGGGCAGAGTTGCCCTGCCCCCTGTGGCGGGGGATGGCCTCAGTGAAAACCGGTTTTGGGGGGCTTCTGTTCTCTGGTGGCTTTCCCTGGCATCTTTCCCTGTCTCTTCCAAGAGTCAGAGCAGAAGAGACCATTTCCAACCCTCTGCCTCAGAGCAGAGAGATCGCAGTCTGTTCTTCAGTGAGCTCTCCAGGCCACACTATCTCCATTTCTATTTGTGCTGTTATAAACTGCAGCGTCCTGGGTTGTGCACCCCACAAAAGTGCTCCCAGTCCTCGCCTCCAGGTCAGGGCACATCTCTGCCCTTTGTGCTTCTAAATTCGCCAGGAGGCCCCAGTTGGCAAGTGCCGCCCCTCCGCTCCATGTTTCCATCTGTGGGGCTGCCCTAAAGTTCTTTCCCTGCTGCTAAATGTCTGGGAGTCTGTACCCTGTCCCCAGTGCAGGAGGCTATTGCTCACTGGTGATGTAGGATCCCAACGGCTCAGCTCCCTCCCCCTTCCATTTATCCTCCAATATCTCCCTGCAGAATCATGGCTCCCAACTTCATACCTCCAAACCAACCACTGGGGATATTCTGTTTGTAGAGCTCCAGATCTATCTCCTTACATCTCAGGCTGATTTCACAGGTGTTCAGAGTGGTCTGGTAGATATCCAGCTCAATTCTGGACACCGGTTGGAATAAGGTCCCCTACTCCTCTGCCATCTTTCCCCCCCTTCACTAAGTTTATATTTAACATCAGTAAAAGTGATAGGGAAACACTAAACTTTATATCAGTATTTGCATATGCATATTTAGAGATTCAATGAGGATGATCATCTCCCTCCTTTTATACTTATAACTAAAGAAAAACCTTGGACATAACATAGCAAACAAGAAAAAAAAAAGCTGATCATTGGGGAGTAGAAGACATATTGACTAGGGACCTTGAGATTTAAAGGACAAAGAAGTGAGGTACTTTGGTTTCCTTATTGCCTCCCATACACCCCAGTCATTGCAAAAGCATCCAACTCAGAAATACCAACAGGCACACACAAAATTAAATAAACACAAGTTCAAAGAAAAGACTATTATAAAGACCTGGCCAGGTCATAGGTAAGTGTGGCTTAACAGAAAAATTTTTTGACAATACCTACCCTATATCAGTGAAACACGATGAGAAACCACACTCACTCCCACAGTTTCAGTGGGGTGAACAGGAAGTGGATTGTCCATCCTACATACCTACCCCATGGAATCAGTTGTACTCTGATTTCCCCACCTGGTGGTGTCAGTGAGGCTAATCAAGAAGCTAATCCATGCTCTACCTGGCAGAAGCAGGCAGCACTATGATTCCTCAGCCAGTTGGTGGAGGGTCTAGCTGGCAGCTAATCTTCTATCTTCATTCCCTGCAGAAACAGGCAGTGCTCTAGTAAATCTGCCAGAGCACACTGGCAACAAATGGTGACCTGGGTCTCCAACCCCACCTAGCATCAACAATGCTGAACAAGGCAGTGTAAGTCAAGGGTAGTAAGCATTATTCTCTCCCCATCCCTGTTGACAGTGAGGTCCATTGGGGAGCTGAACCTCCATACCCACCCAGCAGCAATAAGAGAGAACAAGGAGGTATAAAGCAGAGCAACCTGTCCTCCTCTCTGGTGTCAGTGGGGCCCAGAGTAGATCTGTGTTTCTATGTCTTCCTGCAATAAGGAAGTGTGAGTCAGTGCCCCATTTTTGCCTGAGTGGTGTTGGCAAAGTTGAGATAGAAGCTGAATATACACATTGCCTGGGCCTTACACTACACCTCAACAGGGGGAAAGCTTACTAAAAATTAAGATGAAACAGGATACAAAGTCTCATAATATGTAAGATGTCCAGGATACAACTGGAAATCATTCCAAACATACCAAGAATCAGAAAAAACACAAAATGAATGATAATAGACAATACACAGATGCCAACACCAAGACAAATGAGCTCTTGGAATTATCTGACAAGGATTTAAAGTAGCCATCATAAAAGTGCTTGAACAAGCAACTAAAAGTTATCATAAAACAAATGAAAATAAAAAGAATCCCAGTAAAAAAAAATAGAAGTTACATAATAGAACAAAATATAAATTTTAGAAATGAAAATGCAATAATTGAAATAAAAATCACATTGAGTGGGCTTGATAGCAGAGACAAGTTTATAGAGGGCAGAATCAATTAATGTTCAGACAGGTCAATAGAACATGCCTAATCTGAACAAGAGTGAAAATAGGATGAGTAAAATGATGAGTTTTAACTATGTGGGGGACAGCAGAAAATGATCCAGCATTCAAAAAAAAAAAAAAGCCAACATCCATAATATTGGAGTCTCAGAAGGAGAGGAGAGTGGAACTGAGAAGCTATTCAAAGAAATAATACTGAAAAATTCCCAATTCTGTGAAAGACAAACTTACATAAACCCAAGATGCTGAAAGAATCCCAAATAAGATAAACTAATAACTTCACAACAAGACACATCATAATTAAACATGGAAAACTAAAGAATGAAAAATATTGAAAGAAGCCAGAGAAAATACAGTGACAATGGATTTCTGATCTGAGACGACTGGCGGCTAAAAAGAAGTGGCACAACATTTTCCAAGCACTGAAAGAAAAGAACTGTCAGCTGTGAATTCTATCTCTGTGCGTATATAAAGAAATATATCCCTTTATGAATGAAGGGAAAATAAAGTTGTTCTAAGACACAGGAAATCTAAATATTTTTTTCTATAAGCATATATAATTATTTTACAGAAAAATGTTGTCAATAAAGACATTATAATCCTATTGTATCTTGTGCTTTCAGCTCCTTCTTTCCATCCTTCTGTATTATAGGTGATGGAAACCCATAGACTAATTTTCCCAGGTCCCCTTTACTGTTTGGTATCTATTAGGTTATGTCAATGGGAGGCGCTTTTAGGAGTTTAGAAGGTAGGAGAAAGAGAGAAGACATTGCTTTCTTCTCTTTTCTTTCTGTTCTTTACCTTTCCTTCATTTTCCTTTCCTTTTTCTTTTCTTTTCTGTTGTTTACTTGCCACACTTCCTGAAATTGCAGCAGCAGTGGTGGGGAGCAGGAACACAGGCTCGTCAATGGAAGTGGAATCTTCCTGGTTCCTTCTCAGACAGAAGGGTCCCAGCTATGGTGGTAAGTAAATAAGATTAGAGCAGAGATCAATGAATTAGAAACCAGAAACACTGTAGATAAGATCAAAGAAACTACAAGCTGGTTCTCTGAAAGAATTAATATGATTGATAAACTGCTGGCCAGACTTATCCAAAAGAAAATAGAAAGGGCCCAAATTAATAGAAATTAATAGAAATTAATTAATTAATTAATTAACAGAAACAGAAGGAAAGCTTCCAGGCTCATTATATGAGGCCAGCATTACCTTAATCCCCAAACCAGGCAAAGACTCCAACAAAAAGGAGAATTTCAGACCGATATCCTTGATGAATATGAATTCCAAAATCCTCAACAAAATCCTAGCTAATAGGATCCAACAATACATTAAAAGGATCATCCACCACGACCAAGTGGGATTTATCCCCAGGATGCTAGAGTGATTCAACATTCGCAAATCAATCAATGTGATAGAACACATTAATAAAAGGAGAAAGAAGAACCATAGGGTCCTCTCAATTGATGCAGAAAAAGCATTTGACAAACTACAGCATCCTTTTCTGATTAAAACTCTTCAGAGTATAGGGATAGAGGGAACATTCCTCAAGTTCATAAAATCCATCTATGAAAAACCCACAGCGAATATCATCCTCAATGGGGAAAAGCTGAGAGCCTTTCCCTTAAGATCAGGAACACGTCCAGGATGCCCACTCTCGCCACTATTGTTCAACATAGTGCTAGAAGTCCTAGCAACAGCAATCAGACAACAACAACAACAAAAATAAAATAAAATAAAAGGTATTCAAATTGGCAAAGAAGTCAAACTCTCTCTTTTCGCAGATGACATGATACTTTATGTGGAAAACCCAAAAGACTCCACCCCCAAATTACTAGAACTCATCCAGCAATTCAGTAATGTGGCAGGATAAAAAAATCAATGCACAGAAATCAGTAGCTTTCTTATACACTAACAATGCATTTGTAGAAAGAGAAATTAGAGAATCGATTCCATTTACAATAGCACCAAAAACCATAAGATACCTTGGAATAAACCTAACCAAAGAGGTAAAGGATCTATACTCTAGGAACTACAGAACACTCATGAAAGAAATTGAAGAAGACACAAAAAGATGGAAAAATATTCCATGCTCGTGGTTCGGAAGAATAAACATTGTTAAAATGTCTATGCTACCCAGAGCAATCTATACCTTCAATGCCATCCCGATCAAAATTCCAATGACATTTTTCAAAGTGCTGGAACAAACAATCCTAAAATTTGTATGGAATCAGAAAAGACCCCGAATCGCCAAGGAAATGTTGAAAAAGAAAAACAAAGCTGGGGCATCACATTGCCCGATTTCAAGCTATATTACAAAGCAGTGATCACCAAGACAGCATGGTACTGGCACAAAAACAGACATATTGACCAGTGGAACAGAATAGAGAGCCCGGATATGGACCCTCAACTCTATGGTCAATAATCTTTGACAAAGCAGAAAAAAAATATGCAATGGAAAAAAGACAGTCTCTTCAATAAATGGTGCTGGGAAAATTGGACAGCCACATGCAGAAGAATGAAACTCGCCATTCTCTAACACCATACACAAAGATAAACTCAAAATGGATGAAAGACCTGAATGGGAGACAGGAATCCATCAACATCCTAGAGGAGAACATAGGCAGTAACCTCTCTGACATCGGCCCCAGCAACATCTTTCAAGATACATCTCCAAAGGCTAGTGAAACAAAAGCAAAAATGAACTTTTGGGACTTCATCAAGATAAAAAGCTTCTGGACAGCAAAGGAAACAGTCAAGAAAACAAAGAGGCAACCCACAAAATGGGAGAAGATATTTGCAAATGACACTACAGACAAAGGGCTGGTATCCAAGATCTATAAAGAACTTCTCAAACTCAACACCCAAAAAACAAATAATCAAGTCAAAAAATGGGCAGAACACATGAACAGAGACTTCTCCAAAGAAGACATACAAATGGCTAACAGACACATGAAAAAAATGTTCATCATCATTAGCCATCAGGGAAGTTCAAATCACAACCACATTGAGATATCACCTTACACCAGTTAGAATGGCAAAAATTGACAAGGCAAGAAACAACAAATGTTGGAGAGTTTGTGGAGAAAGGGGAACCCTCTTACACTGTTGGTGGGAATGCAAGTTGGTACAAGCCACTTTGGAAAACAGTGTGGAGGTGCCTCAGAAAATTCAAAATAGAGCTACCCTATGACCTAGCAATTGCTCTACTAGGTATTTACCTCAAAGACACAGATGTAGTGAAAAGAAGGGCCATATGCACCCTAATGTTCATAGGCAGCAATGTCCACAATAGCCAAACTGTGGAAAGAGCCGAGATGCCCTTCAACAGATGAATGGATAAAGAAGATGTGGTCCATATATACAATGGACTATTACTCAGCCATCAGAAAGCATGAATACCCAACTTTTGCATCAACATGGATGGGACTGGAGGAGATTATGCTAAGTGAAATAAGTCAAGCAGAGAAGTCAATTATCATATGGTTTCACTTATTTGTGGAACATAAGGAATAGCCTGGAGGACATTAGGAGAAGGAAGGGAAAAATGAAGGGGGGGGGAATCGGAAGGGGAGATGGACCATGAGAGACTATGGACTCTGAGAAACAAACTGAGGGTTTTAGAGGGGAGGGGTGGGGGGATGGGTTAGCCCGGTGATGGGTATTAAGGAGGGCACGTACTGCATGGAGAATTGGGTGTTATACGAAAACAATGAATCGTGGATCACCACATCAAAAACTAATGATGTTTTGTATGGTGAGTAACATAACATAATAAAATAAAATTTTAAAAAATCATAGGGAACAAAATGAGGGTTGTTGAATGGGAAGGGGTGGGGGATGGGATAACTGGGTGATGGACATTAAGGAAGGCACTTGATGTAATGAGCACTGGGTATTATATCAGACTGCTGAATCACTGACCTCCACCTCTGAAACTAATAATACATTATATGTTAATAAATTGAATTTAAATTAAAAAATTAAACAATATAGGAGTAAAAAAAGAAAAACCTTTTGCATAGTGAAGGAAACAGTCAACAAAACTAAAAGGCAACCTACAGACTGGGAAAAGATATTTGCAAATGACATATCTGATAAAGGGTTAGTATCCAAAATATATGAAGAACTTATAGATCCATCCTTCTTCAGCCATAAGCGCTTGTAGCTCAGAAATGGTCAGATATGGTACTATGGAGAAATTTTTGTTTTTATACGAGAGTGTCGTGAAAAAACTGGCAGAATAAAAATGTGACACCAACTAAAATTAGTTCATTTGCTTGAAGATCTTGAGAATGACATTAGAGTTTTCTTTCTTGAATATACCCATCAACTCTTTGGAGATGATGAAACTGCTTTTGGTTACAAGCGTCTAAAGATCCAGGGCACCTGGGTGGCTCAGTCGTTAAGCATCTGCCTTCGGCTCAGGTCATGATCCCAGGGTCCTGGGATTGAGCTCCTCATCGGGCTCCCTGCTCAGCAGGAAGCCTGTTTCTCCCTCTCCCACTTATCCTGCTTGTGTTCCCTCTCTCACTGTGTCTCTGTCAAATAAATAAAACCTTAATTAAAAAAAGTCTAAAGATCCTGTTATACTCTAATGCTGGTAGCCTGTCAACAATGTTCTGTGTTGAGTATGCATCTAAAGTTGATGAAAACTTTGTGTAGAAGCTAATGATGTAGAGGGCAAAACTAGACAAATAATTCTACCTGGATTTTGTACAAACATGAATGATTTTTCTCTCTTTACTGGAAAAAGAAGTTGATTTCACGCCATTTGGAACCTTATATATTCTGTTCTCAGTCCAACAGGAGGGGAACTTTACCTTTCAGATATACAAGGCTGACATGACATGTAGAGGCTTCCAAGAATATCATGATAGGCCTCAGACCTTTTTGATGTGGTTTATTGAAACTGCCAGTTTTATTGACATGGATGATGAAAGACAGCACTGCTTTCTAGTATTTGAGAAGTATAATAAGGATGGAGCTATGCTTTTTGTGACCATAGGCTACATGACAGTCTGTAAGTACTATGTGTACCCAGACAAAACTCAACCCAGTGTAAGTTAGATGCTGGTACTAACGCCATTTCAAGGTCTAGGCCATGGTGTTCAACTTTTTGAAACAGTTTATAGGAAC
Organism: Callorhinus ursinus; assembly: GCF_003265705.2. Classification (NCBI taxonomy): domain Eukaryota; kingdom Metazoa; phylum Chordata; class Mammalia; order Carnivora; family Otariidae; genus Callorhinus; species Callorhinus ursinus. The sequence goes on along the minus strand of NW_027397157.1, from coordinate 124,163 downwards.
ACAATTGCATCTTCTTCTCTTCTTGATATTACAGAGGAAGATCCATCCAAATGGCATGTGAAATTAAGAGACTTTGTGCTTGTGAAGCTTTGTCAAGATTTGCCCTGTTTTTCTCAGGAAAAGTTGATGCAAGGATTCAACAAACATATGGCAGTAGAGGCACAACAGAAGTTCAAAATAAAGAAGCAACATACTAGACGGGTTTATGAAATTCTTTTGACTACTGTTAACTGACATGAGTGATGCTGAACAATACAGAAGCTATAGACTGGACTTTAAAAGAAGACTAATTAGCCCATATAAGAAAAGGCAGAGAGATCTTGTTAAAATGAGAAAATGTCTCACACCAGAAGAACTGACAAACCAGATGAACCAAATAGAAATAAGCATGCAACATGAACAGCTGGAAGAAAGCTTTCAGGAACTTGTGAAAGATTACCAATGTGTTATTGAATACCTCATTCAAGAGTAAAGATTATTCTGCTCTGTACAGGAAGTTTGCAAATTTCTGTACATTGTGTTGTGGAAAAGCTAATGATGAGTTTAATTTTAAAATCTTCTTTTTTATTATATGTTAGTCACCATACATTACATCATTAGTTTTTGATGTAGTGTTTCATGATTCATTGTTTGCATATAACACCCAGTGTTCCGTGCAATACATGCCCTCCTTAATACCCATCACTGGGCTAACCCATTCTCCCACCCCCCACTCCTCTAAAACATTCAGTTTGTTTCTCAGAGTCCATAGTCTCTCATCGTTCATCTCCTCCTCTGATTCCCCCCCTTCATTTTTCCCTTCCTTCCCTTAATGCCCTCCATTCTATTCCTTAGTGTTCCACAAATAAGTGAAACCATATGATAATTGACTTTCTCTGCTTTACTTATTTCACTTAACATAATCTCCTCCAGTCCCATCCATGTTGATGCAAAAGTTGGGTATTCATCTTTTCTGATGGCTGAGTAATATTCTATTGTATATATGGACCACATATTCTTTATCCATTCATGTACTGAAGGTCATCTTGGCTCTTTCCAAAGTTTGGCCATTTAAAATCTTGTAACATTTACTTATATTAAAAGTTATCTATCTTATCTTTGGTTGAATATTTTCTTTTGGAGAGATTGTATATTTAAAATACTGCTTAGAGTCTATGCACATATATCACATTTAAAAATATATATAGCTCCTGATATACCACTGTAATTGCTTTCCTTCTTAATGGTATAATAAATGTTTAGTTGTGATAAAAAAGAACTTACAGAATTCAACACCAAAAAATGAATTATCCACTTAAAAAATGGGCAGACGTCATGAATAGATATTTTTCCAAAGAAGACATCCAGATGGCCAACAGACACGTGAAAAGATGCTCAATATCACTCATCATCAGGGAAATACAAATCAAAACCACAATGAGGTATCACATCATAGAATGGCTAAAATCAATAACACAAGAAACAAGTGTTGGTGAGGATGTGGAGAAAAAGGAATCCTCTTGCACTGTTGGTGGGAATACAAACTGGTGCAGCCACTCTGGAAAACAGTATGGAGGTTTCTCAAAAAGTTAAAAATAGAACTACCCTACAATCCAGCAATTGCACTACTAAGTATCTACCCAAAGAATAAAAAAAAATACTAATTCAAAGGGATACACACACCCCAATGTTTATAGCAGTATTATCTACATTAGCCAAATTATGGATACAGCTCAAGTGTCCATTGACTGATGAATGGATAAAAAAGATGTGGTATTATGGAATATTACTCAGCCATAAAAAAGAATGATTTCTTGACATTTGCAATGATGTGAATGGAGCCAGAGAGTATTATGCTAAGTGAAATAAGTCAGTCAGAGAAAGACAAATATCATATGATTTCACTCATATACAGAATTTAAGAAACAAAAGAAATGAACAAAGAGGGGGAAAAGAGAGAGGCAAACCAAGAAACAGACTCTTAACTATAGGGAACTGATTGTTACCAGAGGGGAGGCGGGTGGGGAGGATGGGTGAAATAGGTCATAGAGATTAAGGAGTGCACTTACTGTAATGAGCACCCACTGTTGTATGCAAGTGTTGAATCACTAAATTGTACACCTGAAACTAATATTATGCTGTTTGTTAACTAACTGGAATTTAAATAAAAACTTTTTAAAAAGTTCCTTCTTTGATATAAACATTTCTTTGCTGATTCTTCTGCTCTGTCCTGTCCTTAATCCAGTATCTTCAAATATTGCCCTTTCAAAATAAGGTTTCAAGCCTCCTTGGAGTTATAGGAGGAAATGACAAGGCCAACAAAGGTGAGAGCAATTAGTAATCCTGAAACAAAAGAGTCTTATTAAAAGCACTGCTTTAGTAGGAAACCAGGAATTAAGCACAGACAAATACCCCAAGGACTTTTTCCAGAGCATAGAAAATCCATGCTGGATTTCTCATCTCTATCCACATACATTAATAAACTATGTGTACCTTCAGATACTCTGTAGTTCATTTGGGGCTTTGTTTTCTCTTTCTTCTACTCTTGTTATGCCTTCATTAGCCTCTTACTATATACCTAGGTAGGTTAGTACTAAACACTTTTAATCATTGTCACTTTGTTTATATGGCTTCATATATGATGGCATTAGTCTTCCCCACTTATACTTCTTTTTCAGAAGTTTCCTGGAAATTCTCAGATGTTTTCATTTCAAGTGAACTACAATATTGTTTTGATTACTTGTATCAACCCTAGAGGTAGATATTAAGATTACTCACATTTTATATTTATGTACTCAGGAAACTAAGGTAGTATACAAGTTAAGGAACTTACTTACAATCACATGACTAATAAGTGGCAGAGCAGAGAAATAAATTCTTATCTATCAAATTGCCTATTATATTGAGAATATCAAATATGTAACCATCCTGGAATAAACCTCCTTGACAATTTATAAAGGCTTGACAGTGGGCCTTGTGAATAGTCTCACACATATATTTTTATGAGAAAATGATGATAACCTCTAATGTACATATAAGAATAATTCTGATACAACCTAGTCCTTCTTTTATGGGTCTCCTAGAGAGTCAGATGGCTCCTTGTCACTTTAGAGTCCTCAAGAAAGACCACAAAGGGTCCTGCTCTTGGCTTGTTAATCCCAAGAAGAGCTGTGTCTATACTGCAAATCGAACCTGCTATCTCAGAGTGGGACAAGAGCTGCTTGTTGTTGTTGTTGTTGTTTTTAATTCCTGTGCACTGTGATAATGCAGTTGTCAGATCTTCAGCAATTTTACTGTTTTTTTTAAATCTTACTATTAAATCACTCTAGGTAGTCTACCTCACAGTTTCACTAGCCATTTGTTTTAAGTAGGCTTTTAGTATCAACTCAGGAACACAAAATCCCCCAAATGAAGCAAACTCATACTTGTATCCCTGTGTGCAATGTGTCAGAGGGAGTTCATTTCTCTCCACTGGAAACACTTTGTCCTTTACCACCATGTTCCCACACATTTGACCAGAGATTTGTCAGAGGGAGTTCATTTCTCTCCACTAGAAACACTTTGTCCTTTACCACCTTGTTCCCACACGTTTGACCAGAGATTTGTCAGAGGGAGTTCAATTCTCTCCCCTAGAAACACTCTGTCCTTCACCACCATGTTCCCACACATTTGACCAGCAATTTCTCAGCCCCCTTTGGCCCTGGCAGTGACTCACTGACTAGTTTGTTTTTCTCTATATCTGAGTGCTCAACTCCAGGAAGCTCTTTTCTCCTGTTCTTGCACTAAAGGTGGGCAGCCAGTATACATTCTTATGGCCATACTATTTGCTTATAGCCAGTGTTTGTTATTGGTCTAGACCTATGTCTTAACAATTGTTACATGCTTTGTATATTATCTGATAAAAAATTTGCTTTAAATAAATTTATCTCTAAGGTGTCAAATTTTATTAACTCACCAGCAAGGGAACCAAGAAGATGACAAAGTCATTTGAAAGAGATTGTGCCAGGTCAGAAAGGATTTTGAAATGAAATGATTACAAATGTGGGAACTAGAAATGCTTACATAAACAAGTAGATTTTTATACTAATTAACATTTCCTTTCACAAAGTTTTAAACACATAATGTCCTTAAACACATAATGTTCCAATTATTATCAAGGAAGTTTGTAACAAGATGGTACATGCTATCAGTCAGAAGATAAAAGGCAGGTGCATTTAAGTAGCAAATGTTCAAAATATATCTGCCTGATATTGGGGCTTGGTTTTATCTTCCAGCAATAGTGTGTAAATAGGGACATCTATCAGGAAAGCATGAAACATAGTCAACAGAGATTGGAAACAAATCACTAAGTAATGTTAGTGCCAGTAATTTTTTTCAAGCTGAAACAAAGATACAGAATATATAGTTTGCCCATTTCTTAGTTTGGGGACAATTTCTTTTTTTTGACTGTCACTCCTCTGGTTTCCTCCTCCAAAAAGCAATTATCATTCTCACTTTAACTTACTGTTTGCATAATCATTTTCTATGCAACTTTTGAATATAGCAAAAAGTAGACATAGTCTTACTTTATATACCACTATTACCATCATGATTATCAGAAAGGTTTTTACTTACATTATTCCTTTAAATCAGTTTCCAACATCTAGGAAAATTTTCTAAATAAAATTCCAAAGTAAATCAATCTTAATGGTAACAAATTAATTTTGTTTATGAACCCGGGCTTTCAGAGTGTGTTCTTTTTACACACAACCTCAGATAGTCACATAAGTGCATCAAAAACATCACTAAATATACACATTCCTTCTTATTGTATAATTAACAACTTTCAGGGTGAGAAGCTACCAAGACCTGATAACTTTTGCTGGAAGATTATGAAAGGAATACAAAGCTCTGTTCTATTTTTTTTAAAAGATTTATTTATTTATTTGAGGGAGAAAGAGAGAGCACATGGGTGGAGGGGCAGAGGGAGAAAATCTCCAAGCAGTCTCCTGACTGAGCATGGAGCCTTATGCAGGGCTCAATCTCACGACCCTGAGATCATGACCTGAGCCAAAACCAAGAGTCAGACGCTTAACCAACTGAGCCACCTAAGTGCCCCCAAAGCTCTGTTTTAAATGGTTCCTATTATTTCAGAAATGCACTTTACCATTTTTACCTTATCCAAAGCTAAAGAATGAGGACCAAAAAATTCATGTCCATCTGTTTGCAATACCTTACTGTGCAGCAGTCCCCAGAGTTGCCCCCAAATTTCCAAGGTTCCTGACCTGCCAGCAAAGATACTCTTTCCTATCTGTGAGGCAGAGACCCTTTAGACAACAAAACAAGCACCAGTTTCCTGAAAGGTCTCTTTAGGCATTGTTATCAAGAATAATATTTGTTTCTTGATGGTAAGCTTGTTAATTCTAATTAGGTGATTTTACCTTCAAATGTGACATTTCTTATATGGTTGCAGTTACAAATTTGATTTGATATCTGATAAACTGCAGTATTGTTTCAATTACTTTTGTCAACTTTAGATATAGAAATTAAGATTACACACACTTTATAGATGAGGAAAATGAGGTACCCCAAAGTTAAGGAACTTATTTAAGATTATACAACTAATAAGTAGCAGAACTGAGAAATAAATTCATATCTAACAGTCTGTTTGTCATAATGGAAATATCAAACATGTAACCATCTTGCCATATGCCTCCCTGGCAATATATAAAGAGTGGGCATTTTGAACAGTCTCCCATATATCTAGAGTCACCATCTTTAAGTCTTTTTATTCCCCTGAAAATTCACATTTATGGCCTGTTTTTACATTAAAATGTCATAAACATATAGGAAATTTTATGTTTCTGAATTCTAATGGACTATACTCCATATTGAAATATTCTGAAGAATTTATCCTGTTGAATCCCAAAGTTTGATGACATGAGCAAAACATAACATTCTTAACATGGAGTTTTTGGAGAATCACTTGAATTTCATACCACTTAAACAGTGTGATACTTCCGTTACCTTATGATTTTGACAGATTTTTTTAAAGACTTTATTTATCACAGTTAGAATTTTATTTTTTTAAAGAATTGTATTTATTTATTTGAGAGAGAGAGAGAGCAGGAGAGGGGGAAGGTCAGAGGGAGAAGCAGAATCCCCGCTGAGCAGGGAGCCCGATGCGGGACTCGATCCTGGGACTCCAGGATCATGACCTGAGCCGAAGGCAGTCGCTTAACCAACTGAGCCACCCAGGCGCCCTCACAGTTAGAATTTTAAAGAGGAGGATGAAGAAGAGAAGAAAACAGGAAAAGATAAAAACGCTGTAGTATAAGACTGTCCGAATAGAAAATATCAAGCACAATACCTAAAACATCCCAATGCAAACAATCACAGTTAGATTTTTCTTATTAATTTCATTTGGTCCTCCAATAGTCACTAACTAATTCTTTTTCCATTCCTCTTGGATCAGCAGTCTACCTCTTGAAGTTTGCTTCTGAGCTGATACAGTCTTGGAAAACTTGAATTTCCTGTCTTTTATACAATCCATTTCATTGCAGCTCTAAGGCTAACTTTCTTGGGACTTTATTCCATTATACCCAACCATCAGTCAGTAGCTTATGGCAAGAACCCTTAGGTTCATGTGTGCAGGGGAGAAAGATACAAGAATGACAGGCTTTGGTTAATTTATTAGAGTGATTGAATATATCAGGATAGGAGCTTGGATTTCCCTATTGAGTAAAATATGTAAATATATGGACCTAACCATGACATTTTCTTAGAGACTTAGGCAATATTTGTTAAAAGTTAGTGTAAAACATTTTATGAATTATGATTGACAAATCTCCAGGGCTATAAAAACTTTCCTATAAAGTGTGGACCACAATCATCACTAATAAGCAAGGAATAATGACCTAGTATAAAATCTTATACATAAATTTGTAAAAAGTTTTTGTCTGCCCATGCACATAAGAGCATGCTTCTACATATCCTGAAGAGGCAGTTGCTGAAACATATTTATATCAATAGTACTTTAGCTACACAAAATTAATGTAGGAGTTGATTTTCTCTCTTTGATTTGACAGTTTTTCTATAATGCATATCTGAAAAAAAAAATAATGGTTCTTCCAACACTGTGAATCCAGTTACAAAATAAAAGAACACACCAAATATAGTTTAGTCTGTTTTTCATTCCTCCTTTTATAAGGTGAGGGAATAAGCCTTTTGTATTATGTTCTAGCCATCTAGAAACTGCCAAAAATGATTTGTGTGTAAGAGACATCTTGACAGTTTTATTACTCTAAATTTAGGGTTAGATTTTGGAGAAGAAAATAACAAAAGGGTCTGTCTGTTAGGGGAAACTGGCTGCTCAATTAAAATTAGAACATAGCTACCAAAGAACAAGGAAGGGTTTTATTATTGGCTACCTTGTTAACCAGAATGACAACACAAAGTTTAAAATAAACATAGCACCTGAAGTTAATAGAATATTGTATGTCAACTACACTTCAATAAAAAAGAACTATAAAATAAAATTTAAAAAATAACAAAAAAGCACAGCAATAACTAAAAATTTTAGCTTTTCCTTAAATGCAGAATCTATGAATATGATGAGACAGTGTAAAAGGACACAGAGTAACTATTTTGAGTTGAAAATATACATACACGTGAGACATATTAAATCTTTTTGCAATCTGGATAGAATATATGAAAAATAAATAATAAGTCTATATAATATCATTGTGAAGGCAAATTATATATTCTAAGATCATTTTTCATTTTAACTGTTTAGTCCTCTCCTTTCTATTATTCCTAGGTTGCTCTTCTTTATGTTAATGTATCATTATATGTATATATTTAAACATACAGACCCAGATACACACAAATGTATTCATATTATAGAAAGGTTTAACCTTAAGCTTTAAAATATAATTAACTTCTCAAAATATAAGGTGATGCATATACCATATTGATTTTACCATTTTAATTTGAACTTTGTAAAAAAATAAATACTTTTATATGTAAAACTCTAAATAAAAATTATTGCATTGCAACTTGATATGTTTGATGCTTTGTGTTTATGGATTCTGATTTTCTTAGGAATTTTCCAGGTATCCAAAAAATATTCACTCATTATTTTTGAAGTCTCAAAGTCAATTAGAGAACTTAGAAATTAAGTCGATATTAAAAAAAACACAATCATTGTCATTAAAATTTTGGCTTTGTAATATTTCAGTGAAAACCTATATTATAATATAATCCAAATGGAATAATTGTAGGCCCACATATTTTGTAGCATTGTCTGAAGTTGGCAAGAACCAATACAATTTTATAAAAGTATAAAAACTTGGCTTACTACAGTTCAGTTTCTCATTATTATCTTAAACATTTAATGAGCAATGGCAACTTCTATGAGCAGCAAAATTAGTTATATAGGCAATCTAGGAAGTTCAGATTAGTCTTTCATAATATTATAATCCCAAACAATGCAAATCAAGGCGAAGACAAGTGGGAGAACTTAGGTAGGTTATGAGTCCCATAAAGCAGAGATTTCTATTTTTTATTGTCACTACTGTGAAAAATTTGTTGATACCCTGTATTTTTATAAAATATATAATATGTTAGAGTATAAGTGATTTATTAGAAGCATTTAAAAGTATTTATAAATAAATGTTTATAAATAAAATGAAAAGAAATGAATTTTGGGTATTTACTTCCTAGGCCAGACTAGATAGTCTTATATGTGCTCTGGAGTATACGTATCTCTCTCTGTGGAGATCATTTCTCCACTATCTGTTTAGTCATGCCACTCTGCTATGAAAAGTCCTAAATGTTCTCTGTTAACCTCTGTAATGTTCAACTTTAGGGGATCATGTCAAACATTTCCCAAAACATTAGTTCCAATTTATACTCCAGCAGCGTACAAACCTTTAGTTTCTCCTCATCTTCACCAATAGTTGGTATATTCAATATTTTATATTTTGGTATGTTTACTTTTTATGTTCCACTGGTTTCTTTTTAAAACATTTTTCGATACTGAAGAAAATTACAATAATATCAAAAACAATAAAAGAGCAACCCTCAGAGTAGAACCTTTTTGTTTTTAATAACAATTTCTCAAGGTCTTCCCATTTTAAAGAACAAAGTTTATCAGTTCTCTGTTGTCAATGTTGCCACGTTTCAAAGAACAATATTTCTTAGTATTATGTCCTTGATAAACAGCAGAACTGATTCTGCAATTTTGCAAAAATTCTCACGAACAGAAACTGTTTTTATAGAATTGCAGTATTGAGAAGCTTTGGTTTCTGAAACTATATTAGAGCCCTTGAGAGAATGTGCTGTTAGAAATCATATCAGATAGTATAAGACCAAAATAAATAGACTTTAATCTGGGAGAGATCAAAATGCTTTGTATGCTAAAAGAGCCTCAGGAAGAGCTGACCAGCATTTTTTCCCACTTCTATTAGAGCTAAACAAAATTTTCTTATTTGTTCAACAATGTATTCCTATCCATTTTGGCATTATTATAATTTTGGTGTTAATTAGCAGATACATAAAAGTCTCTACAATTGTCACATCTTGGAAATAATGAGCAAATTGCAACAACAACAACAAAATAAATGAAATAGTAGATGAAGCCAAGATGTCAGCTTTATTCAGGGGGAAAGTGAATTGCTCATTATGAGAGTGAAATTATACTAACAGAACCCAAGATTTAAGCAAACTATCCATCAGCCTGGAGGCCTTTCTACTCTAGAAGCAGAACCTTCAAGTTGCACTATTCATGCTTTCTTCACAAGGAAATGAATATCAGGGATAGGAAAGAACATTGTGAATTGCTTGTGTCTTTTACCAGTTTCTTTACTCTGGTGTTCATTTCTTTCTTATGGAAATATGAGAACCAGTTTAGGGATATTTTTGTTTATCCAGTCATATGCATTGAAAAATATTTCTATGTTTGTGGTTGATTTTTTACTTTGGCTTATTGTGATTTTACTATTGACACATATATATATATATTTTTTATCAATTTCCATATAGCCAGATTTTGTTTCAGGATTTTTGTTTAGAAATGACTTAAGGAAGGAAGTATTAGACCTAAGTGAAAGGAGAGATAGATATATCATGTCCCAGGTTCAGATTCAAAATTGTAAATAATTAATTCTACCTAAAATAAAGTACTCATTCATAACAATCCCAATCAAGACACTTAGCATTTTTTTGTAGTGGAGCTTGACTAGCAGGTTTCAAATTTACCAGAGACAAAGTATAAGAGAAGGCCTGAAAAAAAGTAAGGAAAATTTTACTGCATCTTTATGATATGAAAGAGAAATTTGCTACTTATATTTCTTTTCTTTTTTTCTTTTTTCTTTTCAGGAAATCACCCACCTTAGGGGTTTGAATGGAAATTGAACAGACACGTAAGGAAAATTTTACTGCATCTTTATTATATGAAAAAGAAATTTGCTACTTCTATTTCTTTTCTTTTTTCTTTTTTCTTTTCAGGAAATCACCCACCTTAGGGGTTTGGATGGAAATTGAACAGACATATTTTGCCATTACGCTTTAAAATTCTTTTAGAAAACCAGTTCTAACTGTATTTCTGTTTAACTTGTGATTCTCCTCCCTCTAAATGAGGGAAGGACCTCCTGCTTTCTCCATCACAGGGAGGGGGCGGAGCATTCTCTAGAAGCTTGGATGTGAGCTGTGCCTGGCCAGTCCTGAGGGAGGAGCCGCATTACATACAGACTTGGAGGCTTCCGCCGAAGAGAAGAAGCTTGGAGGTAATGGCTGTCGTAACAGCTAGTTATTTTCGGTGATTTCTGGAAACTTTCAAGTAAAGGTGAGAAAAGAAGGAACTGTTGCTTTGGAGTAAAGGGAAAGGAGTGCCGTTTCGTGGGGGTCGTTGTTTCTATGAGGGACTTAATGTCTGGATTTTGTATTCCTTCAGATATTTTAAAAGTCCACATTTTGAAAGTGGGGGAGGTGGTGATCAGATTACACCTGAGTAAAAAATACTTCATGAGGTGGCCAAAGCTAACTTCTGAATAGGGCATTTTAGGTTTCAGATAAAAAGCAGTGGTAACAAGGGATAAATGATGAAACAAAAGTTAAGAAATTAATCTTTCTTATTTTGAAAAAAAAAAAAGATTGGGATAATCCCAAATGAAAAATGAAGTTAGTTGGGGCTGTTGGCTTTTCATATTAGTTTGGTTGTATTGTGTTTCTAACAAATCTTACTGTTGTGAAGGAGTTTATATGGTAATAATCTGAAGTAATGTATAACTGTGCAGATTTAAATACTTCTGAAAATTAGGAGTTTGGTTATTTGTCAGGGGGATACTCAGTGCCTTAGAGGAATTGCTTTTTTTATGGATGTTCAGAGGGCTATCTTTGTCTACATCTCTACCTGTCTATCAGAAGAATATGTATTCCTATTTTTACTATAATCAGAAAAATATCTGAAAAATCATAAGCTAAGGAATAATGGATATATGTTAATATAATAAAACACAACAAACAGTATGTCTAGTAGTAAAAGATATCTAGGGGATAAAAGAGAGGAAATTTTCCACTTCTTTCTTCCACATTTCACTTAGCATGTAGTACCTGTGTCAGCATGAAGAAAAGAATTTTAAAACATGGGGGAGAAAACTACCTTCTCCAAAATGTGTAAATATATACAAACATGGAAGAATCTTCAAATATATGGGTGAATAAATGTAATCTCAGATAGTTCATTCTAGTATATCTATGATAAGGCTTACAATCAAAGGGATTAGACTCAAACGTAAGCAGTAAACAACTCAGTGGTTGAAGTAATGATGGCGTGTATTTTCTTCTTTAGATTTTATGTATCTTTAGAGGTTTTTGGAAGCACATAATGGAGCTGAGAGGGAGCAATCCATTTTGTTACAGATATTTAAATAGACACCACACACACTCCATTGCCTTTACCTGGAGGTGGATCTGAGAAGGCTGGTTATCTGGTTGCTTGGGCTTTTCTTGCAAATCAGATATTTAGACTATTGTCCAGACTTTGGTTCAAGGAGAAGGTATGTATTTGTATATTGATGTATTCCTGAGAAATAATTCAAAAAATGTTTTAAACATATTATAGAATAGCCACATAGGATAGTGCATCCATAATGTTGAATACTATGCAGCTGTAAAAAGAATAAGTTAATGCAATGAACTAAATAATAATAAGAAAAGGTGTCCATGGTATATTCCAAAAATAAGCAAATTGCAGAATGACCTGTATTATATTAATACAATATATGCCAGAAAAATCTGGAAATTTGTATGCTACTTTATTAATTGGGGATATAGATGTAGTCGGAGAGACAGAACACTTCAGTGTTCTGTATATCATATTTCTCCATTTAAAAAATCTTACTTTGAAAAGAGTAAGTTTGAATAATTTTCATTATGAGAAAATGAGATCAAATTTTAGAAATATAGACAACTCTTGTAAAAGTAATTCACAAAAAGATGATGTAAGAAAATATTTATTGATGTGGAGAGGTGATAAAGCGTATTCTTGTTTAAAAACCATGCACACTTATAAAACCTGTAGGAAAAATCTAGAAATATGGAGAGCAAACCCTTATATTTTGACCATTATTGTGGAGACTTGCTTTCTTTGAAAAATAAAAGATGACATAAGATATACAATATGCATGAGAGATATTCTAATAAAGACAGTAAAATGAGGAATTATTATTCCGTTTTTGTCCAACACAATTCTTAAATTGAGAATGAAAAAGTATAGAAGCCTAAGAAGGCTACTGTCTGGATAACTGTAGTTCCCACCCTTCCCCACTAAGGACCAGGGTATCTGCAGTTCTGTTTCTAGTCACAGGATGGAGCTTGCCAGGTGTCCTAAATTTTCTCCAGACAACCATTTTTATGAAGTGGACAAACAAAGCAATGAAACATATTTTTCATTAGCAGATTATGAGACAGTATGCGGAGTGTGAATGCAGTTCTGCTGAAATTTTTCACATGTGTAACAGAAAAAGCACCCACACCAGGACTGATATGAAATTCAAACAGAACACATTTTTTGAAAGGTAACTACAGAGATTTAGATATAGAAGACACAAGGCAACTGTTATTTCCCTTCTTTCCTGTACCCAGATCATACTTTTCATGAGAGAGCTCATTTCAGTATGAAGCAAGTAACAACTATATCACAGACAGCATTTCAAATAAAAACCAAAAGGGTGATAAACGTGGCATCTACATCACAGATGAAATTTCACCTCCTTCTTGTGTTTCAGAATGATACGCCTGCTAAAGTTTTGGTAGGGAAGTTTCTTTACACCTTTTCCATTGAATTGGTTCAATTCCCTGTCTCCTTTGGGACAGCCTAGGTTAATATCAAAGATATACATGACCTGGGGAATCTGCACGTGATACCAGTTGAGCCCCAGAAAGGCAGTGCAACCTTGGAAGTGCTGAGCAGGGAGAAGGCTCTACAGGACAAGCAGCTGGAGTGAGAATCAAGACAACCAGATCACAGGACCAGACCTTCCATAATCCACATGATACTGGGTAAAGTTCTTCCCATTTCATGAAATATTTCACGTTGAAAATGCATTGAGAACCTTAAAAGCTGCATTCATACTAAAATTATGTTAGGTTGAGAATTAGCGGTACAATTTATTTTGTTCCCCATCCTGTAATTAAGAGTCATAGTTTCTCATTTGGGAGGAAAAAAATCTCATGTGTTAAACTACTGTGAAGAAAATTGTGCAAGAGTCTATTCGGGTATCTACCTGAGGTTTCAGCCAATGGCCTGACTCTCCATTCCTTGACAGCTAGGTTGTCATCACCACATACTAGATAACAGGGTTACAAAGATACCTTAAAACCTGCTTAAGGTCTTCTGACCCTCCTTACACAGACATCTGTATACTCTCTTGAATAGTATTTTATAGTGGTTTAACACATTTAATTCTTTCCCAGCAACCATCAGGAATCTCTCACTCTTGAAGTCATACTCTTAATGAGGTTGGTGCTGAACCCTACTGTCTGGGTCCATGAGATCTTTGGTTGCTTTGGACAGATGGGGCAGCACTAGCAGTATAGAAAACACAAAGCCACACATTCCCTCATGATAACCTAATGGGGTCCAAAAGGCCCAAATTATCCAGGAACACAAATGATGTCCCTGACACTGCCAAAGCCTCTCCGGCACACATTCCCTTCTTACAGTACAATAGAAATAATAAAGACAGGATATTGGGTTTGTTATCATAATCTTTCTTCTCTGTTTTTGTTCCTCTCCCCTGAAACATGTTCCGTGTCTCTAACCTCAGCTGATACTCACTATTTATTCTTTTGATTTTTATCTTATCTTCACTCTCATTGTCCACATTCTTTCTTCTTAGCAAAGTAAACTTTGTATCTGATCCCTTTTCTTTTCTGCCATGTTTTCATCTAATTCAGTTGTCACCCATTGAACATATTTTATTCAGGCTCTTTTGTGAAGTTTCAGAAGAATAAGAATCTACAAGCAGGCGAGAACCACTCACTAGCCCTAATAAGAAGAGCTAAGGGTTCATTAAAAACACTGCTTTCTAGAAAACCAGGCAGCCACAACTAGCTGAGTGACATAAGGATTTCCCTAGCGTATTGTGTATCTGTTGATTGGTTTCTTGTCTATCTGGCTGCACTGATTGAGGATGCGCAAATTCAATTTCTCTGTGGTTAAATTAGGACTTCTTTTGCTCCCTTTTCCCGTACTTCCTGTCTCATCTGTCTCTTACTACACACTTAGACAGGTAATAAACTCTTTTTTACGTACCATTAAATACGATTTAATATTTAGACAACCTAGGTTACATGTGACTCATGCGTCTTTCTTAACTATGTGGGGAGATGACAACTCAGCACAGTTGTCAAGGATTTGATGTTTCTCTCCACTGAACTAATAAAGGTCTCAAACCCACACCTGTCTGCCTGCCTGCCTGCCTATTCGACCCCTTCAAAAACGTGACTCTGTCATAATGCCTCCATGACAAATTCTTAAAAGCTGGACATTGGAGTGTGCCAGTAGAAATCCATATCTCCTCCCCAAAGACCCCTTGATGTCCTTTATTCAGATTGGCTAACAGAATAATTTTGACCCAGTCTGACCCTGCATTATGTGTCTCTGGAAGAATGGAAGAATGATGGTTTCTTCTTCCTTTAGAGTCCCCAGTGCAGACAGCTTTTTTTCTCTTGTTTGCTAATTACAGGAAGAGCTGTGTCATACTGCAGTTCTGTTTCTCCAACCTGGATAGTCAGAGGGGGCAGGAGGCAGCAGTTGAGTTTACTTGTTCACTGGGATAAAGGGTGGGGTTGTGAGGGTCTCACCAAGATGACTTATGTTTTATTTCGTTGTTGTTTTTAAACCTAGCATAACATTTTCTTAAGAGAACTAACCCTCTGAATGATCCATTGGCACTGTGTAGGTTTCAGCACTTCCTGGGAAACAACACCTCTAAGTTAAAAATCTAAATTTAAATCTTACTTTCTGGAATGTTTTGTGAACACAAAAGCTCAGTAAGAGAGGATAGAAGAACTATTTTCTCATATTGAATTAGAAGTTGCAAACAACAAAAGCACAAGAACAAAGAGTTGCCAAATGTAAATGAGGATGGAATGAACTGGGGCATTTCTCTACCTAACAAACGACTGATTTTTCAGCCACTGCCCAGGGATAGCTATATCTTTAGGAGAAGGTACTGCCAGGCCCTGCAACACAAAAGAGATATGTCATAACTACTCCATGGCCAAGTGAATGCTATCATGCAGATATGATCAGTGTGAGAACATAGTGCAGAAATATATTTTTTAATTTGTGTGGAAGTGTGAATGTACATCAAAGATGGAGTGTTCATAGATAAGTATGGTAGTTACTGAAGGTGGTTGTAGTTCACCAGAAGGGACATGAAATTAAGCAATGCTTACTCTGGGCTTATATTCACCAATTTCTTCACAGTCTGAAGGTAAATGACATCATCCTTGGTTCAACCAAAGAGTCAGTATTCCAAGCCCAGGAGGCAGTGAATACTGGTGGAGAAAGAACACATTCTTTTGTTTGGGAGTCAGATAGACTTTGGCTTTAATTCTTTTTTGCCCTCTTCCCAGCTTCATGACCTTGCACGTGAGCCAAAGTACCCATTTCCTCATTTTCTGGTCAACTGTCCATTGTATCATTTTTTCATTTCTTTGTAAGTGAAACTAGGTAGAAAAATCTCATTGCTGTTTACATTTGCATCTCTGATTATTAGGGAAGGTGAGTATCCTTCATGTATCGTTCACTTTTAATTTTTATTTTGAATGTTTGGGTTTTGAAAAGCCCCACTGAATAGCACTTTCCTTTCTCCACTGAACAAATTGATATAAAACAAAAAGAGTTGCAGATGGGAGCCAAAATGTCAGCTTAAGATAAGTTGCAGTCAAGGTAAGTGGCAGGGCATTGATTATTGTGAGAATCAAGTGGGCCTTATAACATCACATTTAAACAAATCTACCAAACAACCTAGAGGCTTGCAGCTGCACAAAAAGGAGAGAGATACCTGTAGTTGAATTACTTGAGCTTGCTCACAGGAAGTAAATAGGAGCAGGGAAAAACTATTCCCTCAGAATATTGTGAATTACCTATTTATAGCCTTTGCTCAATTTTTTCCACTTTGCTGTTTATTTCTTATTAATTTGGAAGCTCTACTTTAGAGATTTTTTTAATTGAAAACGGTTTTGTGAAGTTTGTTCTTTTTTCAACTTTGGTTTGTTGTATTTTTACCATATTTTTGTATTTCAGTTTATTCAGATACAGATCTCTTTTCTTTAAGGATTTTGATTGATGTTTTATGTTTAAGGAATGACTGTACTTGAAAAAACTAGAAAACATTCTGAAGGATAAATGAGACAACCTGAGTAAAGAGACACACCATGTCCCAGGGCCAGAGGAATAAAACTGTAGAGATATAATTCCTCACAAATTAATGTATTCATTCACTGTGATCAGAAACAAGGACCTAACAGGTCTTTTTAATGGACAATGACCAGCTGTGTCTTAAAATCTTGTAGAAATAAGTTGCCAGAAAAGGCAAGAAAAATATGCAAGAGCTATTTTTAACTGGGTCTTTATTTTATGATAAATGAATTTGCTAGGTCTTTTCAGGAAATCACCTTACCCCTGTGGTTTGAATGGAAATTAAAGAGACACATGTTGCCATTTCACTTTCAAGTCTTTTAAAAATGAACGTTTTTCCCCTTTAAGTGAATTTCAGTTAACTTGGCGATTCTCCTCCCTCTAATTGAGGGACAGGCCCCCTACTTTCCCCATCACAGGGAGGGGGCGGAGCATTCTCTGAGAAGCTTGGAAGTGAGCTGTGCCTGGGCAGTCTTGGGGGAGGGGCTGCATTTCACGAGGCTGCAGCTGACAAGAAGCTTCAAGGTAATGGCTGTCTTAAAGCTAGTTATTTTCTGGGAATTTCTTCGGGTTTGGGTGTTACAGTGGGAGAAAAAAAAAAGACGTTGTTGCCTGGGAGAGGTGGGAATGGAATACGGTTTGGGGAGAATTGTTGTTATTGTTACAGAATCAATCCCATGAAAATTTAGTTTCTCTCGATATTTTATGAAGTCCACAATGTGGGAATGGGCGATCAGATTACAGCTTCTAAATTAAGACTTCAGTGAGGCATGCTGTTCATGTTAATTTTTACATGGCATTCCATGTTTCTATTTTTGTTACAGATTGTATTATATTTTGCTGTGAACATTTATTATTCTACACAAAAAGTAACTGATAGAAAAATGTAAGCATAAAAAGTGATTGACATGTACAAACACAAGTATAAATGTACACGAATGAATGTGGAAGAGATTCAGATATGCTGTTGAGTGATAACATTTGTGAAAAATACATGCATTTTCCTTAAAGAGAACTAGACTCCCATGTTAACAGTCAGCATCTCTGAAGTGTTCAGATTACTGGGATTTCAAAATACATTTTTATTTGGTTTCAGCATTTTTAGAATTGTTTTATTCCGTGATTATTTTTATGAGAAGAGCACAACTAAGCTGCAACAGTGTACCTGTTTGGTTTCAGACACATAAACATTCACAGACACGACAGACATGCAAACATACCCCCCTTGTCTTTTGCCGATAGTGGAAATTTTCCTGGACCTGATCAAGCGCGTAGCCTGGTTGCTGTGTTGGATACCGCCCTGCATGTGTCCTCCTTACAACTCATTCTTTCAGAACACAGGTATGGCTGTGGTCAGCAAGAACTATTTTTCTATATCTTTTAAAGTTTGTTAGTGAGACAGGGGATTTGGTTTATTTCTATTAGCAGTTTTAGAAATATCATGTGGCATGGTGCATCCATACAATTGAATGTTATATAGCTGACATATGGGAAGTATGAACATGTAGTGATTTGAAAAAATGTCTGAGAAGTAGTATTAGGCGAAAAATGGAAATTGCAGAATGGCAAGCACTATATTATTTAAAGATAAAAGACTGCCTTAATACTATATGTCTAACAGAATCACAAAAAATATAAGGCTGTTTGCTAATGGGATTGTGTGGTTGGAGACATAAGACAGTCTACTATCTCTATGTAAAAATAATCATTAATATATATTTAGTCATTTTTTAATGGTAGCAGAAAAAAGTTTGAAATAAAATGTTACAAATTAGGGGGGAAATTACATTTGAAGTGATTCATAGTCAATGAAAATACTTACTGATAGGGGAAAACTTTCAAACCATGCGCTTGAGCATGGTGAAAAGCTGGTCTGAAATTATATGCATTCATGTGTATTTGTAAATAAAGATGGAAAAATATTCAGGAAACAATAATATTAATTATTTTTCTAGAATTATACTTTCTTTTTATAAATCATGTCTTTTCAATTTTCAGTAGGTATGCAATTTTTTATCAGACCATTGGAAGTAAAGACATTGGCATTCCATGTTTTGCATAATGCATAACAAAACTCTAAATTTGAGCATGGTATATTCTAGAAGCCTGAGAAAACTGCTGGCTTGGCAGCATGTAGTTCCCACCCTTCCATAAGTATCTGGTAGTAATAAAGTGCAGTTCTGGTACTGGTCACAAGATGGCGCTTGCCAGATTTTCCAAATTTTCTCAACCAGGCAACTATTTTTATGAAGTGTGCAAACAAAGCCATGAAACGTATTTTGTATTACCAGACTATAAGACAACATGTAGAGTGTGATTATAGTTTCATTGAAGAAAACTACGTGTCTAGAAAAAAAGCCCCACATGAGGACTGATGTGAGAACTCAAACAGAAAGCATTTTTTTTAAAAGTAACTACATAGACGGGCGCCTGGGTGGCTCAGATGGTTAAGCGTCTGCCTTCAACTCAGGTCATGATCCCAGGGTCCTAAGATTGAGTCCCGCATCGGGCTCCCTGCTCCTTGGGAGCCTGCTTCTCCCTCTGCTTCTCTCTCTCTCTCTCCCTCTGTCTCTCATGAATAAATAAATAAAATCTTTAAAAAAATAATAAATAAAGTAACTACATAGAACTCGGCCTATAGAAAACACAAGGCAATTGTTATTTCCCTACTCTTCTGTCCTCACCTCACCTTTTCCTCATAAAGATGATATCAGCCTGAACCAAATAACAAGTGTATCACAGACAGCCTTTCAAATAAGAACAAAAAAGGAATATAAGCATGGCACCTATATCACAGATGAGATTTTGTCTTATTCCTCGGTTTCAGAGTGACATGCCTGCTAAAGTTTTGGTAGGGAAGTTTCTTTACACCTTTTCCATTGAATTTGTTTGATTCCCTGTTTCCTTTGGGACAGCCTAGGTTAATATCAAAGATACACGTGACCTGGGGAATCTGAATGTGATACCAATTGAGCCCCAGAAAGGCAGTGCGACCTCAGAAGTGCTGAGCAGGGAGAAGGCTCTGCAGGACGAGCAGCTGGAGTGAGAATCAAGACAACCACATCACAGGACCAGATCATCCACAATCCACGTGACATTGGGTAAGGCTCTTCCCATTTCATATTAAAACATGGTTCAGTTGAGAATGTACAGTACAATTTTATTTTTTCTGACTCAGTAGCCATAACATTTTAAATTTTAAATCACAGATTCTAGTGTTAGGAAAGAATTATCTTAAACTTCTAGGAAGGAATTATATAAATGGAAATCTACTTATGGAAGACTTGCAGGTCTCTGCCAACTGCCTGACTCTCAAGAAGTCCTTGAAAACTACCCTAATCAGTAGGTAGCTATGGCAGCCATTCCAAATATCTAACTCTTAAGCTCATCTTCTTAATGAGGTCATTGTGCTGTTGTCTGAGTCCAGGAGACACAAACCCCAGTATCTGTGTCTGACTGCCTTGTGTAGATAGGGCAGCACTGGCAGCTTTAAAAAGTTAAGATTACCCTAGGGGCACCTGGGTGGCTCAGTCGGTTAAGTGTCCAACTCTTGATTTCAGCTCAGGTCATGATCTCAGGGTCGTGACCTCAGGGTCATGAGCTCGAGCCCTGCATCAGGCTCTGCTCAGTGGGGCATCTGCTTCTCTCCCTCTACCCCTCCCCCCAGTCGTGTGCCCTCTCTCTAAATATAAACTAAATAAATAAATCTTTTTTATAAAGTTAAGATTACCCTAGAATAAACCTCAAGAGGCCCCAAAGTATCAAGATATCCAATAATAGAAATGGTGTCCCTGACACATTCCCCAACATCCCCCCCATCTCCTACCATACCCACCCTCATTCATTTCTTATATGTAATAGCTATAGTAAGGATTACATAGTGGGGCATTATAGAACTACTTCTCTTTTTCTGAATTTTCAAATATTTTTCCCCAACCGCAGTGTTTCTTTGGTGCCAGGTATATATTCATCTTTTTGTATGTCTTCTTCGTTTTCATTGTCCACCTTCCTTCTCCTTTGACAGAAGAATTTCCTTTGCTTATTCTCTTTCCTCTTTGACTTCTCTTTAAGTGATTATTTTCTTACTCCCTCACTTAAGTGAATATTTATCTCCCATTCAAATTACTTACTCAAGCTTCCTCACAAGTTTTCAGGAGGATCTGTATAAACACTGAATGAGAAAACTATTTTGTAGCCCTAAGGCAATAGAAGTCTCTAAAATCGCAGTTTTTGTGGTTACCTGGGCAGTCAGACACAGCCCAATGACCTAAGGATTTTTCTAAATGATTCAGAGTTCACTGATTGATTTCTACTCTATATCCAGATGTACCAATCATTCACACACACATTCAGATCTTCAGTGATTCATTTTGAACTTCTTTTATTTTGCCTTTCTTATGTTCTTATCTACTCCTTGCTGCACACTTAGACTGTTACTGAACTTTTACAAATTATTTTAACTGGTCCTTCTCTTTTCTTGTTAATCCCAAGAACACTATAGCTCAGTCTCTCTACTTCAATACTTAGATTGTAGTCTAGCTTTGTTTGCTATGTGCTCTAATGATGAAATTGTGAGGTCCTCATCAACTTTATTTTATTTCTTTTAATATATTTCCCATTCCATCATCCTGAATCTTAATTTCCTAGCAACTGCAACCATTGGCACTACGTAGGTGTTAGCATTACCTGGCAAACACAAAATCCCCAGACATGGCAGGTTTATCTTCATGTGACCTCTAGGTTACTATTTGGTATTTTTTTTCTTTTTTCCCCTCTCTATCATGCTCACATACATTTGGCCAGAGACTATGGAGTCCCTTTGGCTCTGGCAATAATTCACTCTCTGGCTAGCATTTTTTTTTTACCTGGGATATTCATTCTTAGTAAGCTTTCTTCTGATGTTCTTCCTCTTCAGGTGGGCTGACATTCAGCCAGAGAACATTAATAATAAGATTTTAACTTTGTTTATAGCTGGTTTCAGTTATTTGTTTGTACCTATGCTTTAGGGGTCATTCAATATTTTTTATATCCATTAAGTATCTATAATTCCTTGCTTTACCAGTGCTCATGTCCCCCT
Source organism: Callorhinus ursinus (assembly GCF_003265705.2). Taxonomy (NCBI): domain Eukaryota; kingdom Metazoa; phylum Chordata; class Mammalia; order Carnivora; family Otariidae; genus Callorhinus; species Callorhinus ursinus. The sequence goes on along the minus strand of NW_027397157.1, from coordinate 102,195 downwards.
CGTGGTTTTTACGAGTCTTCTAACTGAACCATTTCCACCCTTTTATATGAACTTTATACACTAAAGATATTGATATTTGTTTGTTCTATAACCACATTGTCTCTCATATGTTATTTGGCTTCTGCTTTCTCACTGGGGACATAATTCTTAACTGGATCTCTATCTGCAGATTATGACACTTTGTTTTTTATTTTTATTTTTTATTGTTATGTTAATCACAGATTATGACACTTTGGCTTCTACTCCTTCCTTTCTTTCCATTCACATAGTTGAGTGGTATGTGAGAACTTCAGTGTAGTTAAAGGCTCTACCAATGAGGGTAAGTTTCACAAACTGTAAGGTGCTGATGTCATCTAGATTCTTGACATTTGTCCTGTGTTAACTAACTTCTAATGAAAGAGCTATTTAGTGAGTATATAAATTTATAGAAAGAGATACATAACTGCATTAAAAGTCATGTGTCTTAGGTGACCCCCCAACATTTTAAAGTAAGTTCAGAAATAAAGTTAGCAAAAATTAAAGATATTTTAAAAAATTGAATTTTTGACATATTCTTTGTACACTCCAGAAGATATTTTTATTTTTTTATTTTTTTATTTTTTTAAGATTTTATTTACTTATTTGAGAGAGAGAGAGAATGAGAGATAGAAAGCACGAGAGGGAAAGAGGGTCAGAGGGAGAAGCAGACTCCCCGCTGAGCAGGAAGCCCAATGCGGGACTCGATCCCCGGACTCCAGGATCATGACCTGAGCTGAAGGCAGTCGCTTAACCAACTGAGCCACCCAGGCGCCCTCCAGAAGATATTTTTACACATACTTTGTGTAACCCACAACCTTTTTGGGTATTCATGACCCAAAGTACAAATCAAACTCCTATATATATTCCCATTACCCTCATAGTAAAATATGAACTTCTTATATAGCTTATATTCTGATTTTGGATGCCTTTTTAAGGCTCAGGTTTATTGAGGTGTAATTTACATAGCGTTAAATTCACTCTTTCAGGTGTTAGTTTGATGAGTTTTGACAAAGGTCTATAGTCATGTAATGACAAATAGAGTCAGACTATAGAATATTATTATAATTTCAAAATGTTCTCTCTTGCCCCATTGTAGTCCGTACTCACTCTTTTACCCTGATTCCTGGTGACCACTGATCTAATTTCTGTCCCTATAGGTTTTTATTTTCCAAAATATCTTATACATGGAGTCATATAATATATAGTTTTTTACATCTGGCTTCTTTCACTTAGCATGATGTTTCTGGTATTTACCCATATTGATGTATGTATCAGTAGTTTGTTATTCTGTTATTCTACAATTTGTGTATCTACTCATGAGTAGATTTATAATTTTTGGTAATTATGATTAAGGTTCTTATAAACATTCCAGAACAGATCTTTGTCTTGCATAAGTGTTTATTTCTCTTCGGTAAATACCTAGGAGTGGGATTCCTGGATTACATGGTAAGTATATGTCCAACTAAATTAGAACCTGCCATACTGTTTTCTAAAGTAGCTGTGAGATCTTGTATTTTCAACAGCAGTATATGCATTCTAGTAGCTCTGCATCATTGCCAGCAGTTGATACTGTCATGTGTTTTTTCTTTTTAATATTAGCCATTCTTATAAAGGTGTTAGTGATATCTTACTGTGGTTTTGCTTGCATATCCCTAATTAATAATAGTGTTGGGCATCTTTCAGTGTGTTCATTCGATATTCATATATCTTCTTTGATGATGGTCTATTTAAATTGGTTGCCCATTTTTTACTAGGTGGTTAATCTTATTATTGGATTATAAGATTTCTTTGTATATTCTGAATAAAAGTTCTTTATTAGATATGTGTTTTGTAAATATATCCTCCTGTGGATTTTCATTTTATTTTTTAAGAGAAGTTTTCAAGTTCAATTTGTCAAATTTTTTATGGTGCATACTTTCTGTGTCTTAATAAATCTTTGTTTAAATGAAGGTCTCAAAGGTTTCCTACTTTGCTTTCTTCTAGAAGTTTTATAGTTTTCACTTTTACATTTAGGTCAGTAATTCATTTTGAATTAATTTTTGTATATGGTCTTAGGTAAGGAATCAAGATGAATATTTTTACATACAATGTCCAATTTTTCCAGCACTATTTGTTGAAAAAAACCATCATTTCTCCATTTAATTACCATTGTCAAAAATCTATTGACCATATTTGCTGGTCTATTTGTGTTCTATTTATCTGTATGTCTATTTTATAGTATAATACACCATAATAATAATTGATAGCTAATAATATACTTGATTGCTGTAGTCCTTTTTTTAGAGGAGAGGGAAGAGCAGAGGGAGAGGGAAAGAGAGAATCTTAAGCACGCTCCACACCCAGTGCAGAGCCCGACGCAGGGCTCGTCTCATGACCCTGAGATCACAACCTGAGCTGAAATCAAGAGTCAGACACTTAACCAGCTGAACCACCCAGGCCCCCCTTGATAGCTGTTGTCTTAAAATCAGATAACATGAATCTTCCACTTTGGTATTTCCTTCCCAAAAGTGGTCTGCCTATTCTAGTTCCATTATTTTTCCGTATACACTGTAGAGATATCTTTTCAATTTCTACAAAAAGTCTGCTGGGATTTTGGTTGAGATTGCAATGATTCTATAGATATGTTTGGAGAGAAGTTACATCCTAAAAATAGTTAATCTTTCAGTCAATGAACATGATATATTTCTTCATTTATTTAGGTCTTCCTTAATATTTTTCGTCAGTTTTTTGAAGTCTTCAGCATACAAATATGTACATATTTGTTAGATTTGTTCTAATTTAGTGTTTCCTGTTTTTTGGTGATATTATAAGTGGTATTTTTGAAAACATCCAAACTTTACTATATAGAAATAAATTATTTTATGTTGATCTTACATCTGATGATATTGATAAACTTCCTTATTAGGTCTAATAGCTTCCTTTTTTTGGTAAATTCATTGGGATTGTCTACATGGATCATCATGTCTGCAAATAAAGACAGTTTTATGTCTTCTTTACAATATGTATGCCTTTAATTTACTTTTCAGGCATTACTGTATTGGCTAGTATCTCCAATATAATGTTGAATAGTAGTGGTAAGAGCAGACATCCTTTCCTTGTTCCTGATTTTAGGGGAAGAACATTCCATGTGTCACCATTAAGTATGATGTTAACTTCAGGCTTTTTAATAGATACCCTTGATCAGATTGAGAAAGATCCATTTAATTCCCAGTTTTCTGAGCTTTTTTATCATGAGTGTTTATAGAATTATGTCAGATGCTTTTTCTGCATCAATTGAGATGATCTTTTTTTTCCCCCTTTAGTCTGTGGATATGGTGAATTACATTGATTTGCAAATGTATAACTATCTTTACATTCCCAGGATAAACTCCGTTTTGGAGTCATTGGACTTTTCCTAGATCATTTTCTGTATCATTTCTGTATCTAACATCATTGGATCCATGTATTTATTTATGAGAGAAATTGATCTGCAGTTCACTTGTTGTTGTTTTTTTTCTAGTTTTGGTATCAGGTTAATGCTGGTATCAAAATATGTTGGAGATTGTATCCTTTTTTCACTATTATCATCTGGCTTGCATAGGGTACATTATTTTGCTTAGAGTGGAGCCTGGTGTGCCAGAAGATGTTTTCAATGATTTTTCTCCACCCTATATTCAGCAGTCTCTTCACATCTGTGCCACTATTAGGGGGTTCTCTCTGCACTCTTGCCTATTTTGCAGCAGTAGTTTCCTCTTATTATTAGGTGCTAGCCTCTTGGTGAGGCAGGGAGTGCTCTTTGTTGTCCTGTCCAGACTCAACCTTATGGAGGCCCTGTGCAACTGGACCTTGAGACTTGTCCTTTCTCAGCATTCTTTCCTTTCAGCATGGTAGCTAACCTCTGATTTGTACCTGGAGTTGGTCTTTGGTGAGAGATATAACCACTGCTTTTATTCATGTAGGACCGTGGGCCTAAGGGTTTCATACCCCACCTCAAGGGCAGAGGTTTTTTCACTCCTACTGCACACCCCACCCTACCCACCTCCAGCAGCAAAAGATCTCTGTTTTTGTCCTGGGGATGGGAAGGTTTCCTGTCTCCCCCTCCCTGGACACATGGGTTTTGCTTTTACCCCTCCCCCAGAAGCAGTGGATTTTTACCTGTATGCAACAGGGAAAGGTTTGTTGCTTCTCTTCTAGTGACTTAAGGCTTTTGCTTCTCACAATAGAAGGGTTTGGATAAGTGTGTGGGGCTGTCTGTCTGCCAGCAATAGCTTATTGCCCCCTGCATACCTCAACCACTGACATGGGCTGTTTTTGATCTCCTGCTTTGTCCCTAGTCATGTATGTGTGCTTCTGGTTAAGGACTGTGAAAAAGAACTTGGCAGTGAGTGAGTGTATACGTGTCTGGGATGCCAGATATTCCAAACTACACTAGCCCAGTAAGAATTAAAAATTCACTAAAATTTCAGCTGATTTCTTTTTACCTGCTTGCATGACAGCCACCTCTGTACCATGTTTTGCCAAAAGTGAAAGAGTGCATGTGTCCCTCTAGTCACCCTTTGTAAGTCAGTTTACCAGAGTTCTCTGATGGGCTCAAGGAATGTTACAGTTTTGTAGATTATCTAGATTTTTATCATTGTTTGCTTATGGGTGATATTCTCTTGTGGTTTTTCATATCCTAATTGGAAGTAGAACTGGTACTTTCTAATAATGTTATGTATGGGTTATTTTTGTTTTCTTTGTTATTAAATATGCTTTAGGAAGAAGCAGATGGTTTCTAAAGCATATTTATAAAGAGTAGATTTTTATATAATGGTTATGAAATGTTTCTACTTAAATTTTATTTTTTAAATTATTATCAATTAAAACCATATTTTATAGTATCATATATAATACATGACTTCTTTGTATACACTTCTTTGGATTTTACACATCTATAGATTCATATAATCACTACCACAGTCAGAATACAGAAAGTTCCATCACCCCACATCTTTCTGTGCTATACTTGTATATAGTCACACCCTCCCCCTACCTATAATTCCTGGCAGCCAATGATCATGTCACCATCACTATACTTTCCTCTTTTTGAAAATTTCATATAAATGGAATCATACAGTATTGTGGCAGACACAACCTAGGCGGCCCACCTCCTTCTGTAATTTCCCCGTCTTGAGAAGTGTGGATAGAACCTGTGATTTGTTTCTAATCAATAGAATTCAGCAAACGTGATGTTATGTCTCTTATTCCCATAATTATATTAGGTTATATAAGACAATTTTATGTTAAATTAGATGCAGAACCAGGTACAGAATTTTAAGTTCCAGTGACTCCCAATACATAACTATTTCAAATTCATTAATTAACTCACCTATTCATCGAGGCACATTTACAGAGCCTTTTTCCATTTGCAATGAGGTAGGTACAGTGTATCTTAGTGATTAAGAGCATGGACTCTGGAGTCAGAGTACCTGGATTAAAATTCTGTGCACCACATGCTCTCTGGATATCCTGGTAAACATTCATTAATCTCTAAAGCCTTATCTATGCAATGGGAATACTCGTAATACCCACCTAACAAGAGTTTGTGAGGGGCGCCTGGGTTGCTCAGTTGGTTAAGCGACTGCCTTCGGCTCAGGTCATGATCCTGGAGTCCCAGGATCGAGTCCCACATCGGGCTCCCTGCTCAGCAGGGAGTCTGCTTCTCCCTCTGACCCTCTTCCCTCTCGTGCTCTCTCTCATTCTCTCTCTCTAAAATAAATAAATAAAATCTTTAAAAAAAAAAACAAACAAACAAGAGTTTGTGAGGGTCAAGGGAGATAGTGTATACAGAGCCCCTGGCAGAGCATGTGGCACATGGTTAGAAACAGTTTTGGCTTCTATAATCTTTGTCATTATTATGAATAATACTACTGTTGTTATGCAGAATGAGTTAGTTATGGAACTCTCCTCCATGAAATAACTCTCTGGTTTTTAAATGAGATAATATGTCAAGTGATGGGAATGGGTTTAGATACTATTAGATCTATAATTATTTTCTATTTTCATTATAATAATACTAGTAGTAACAGCCTTTATTATTATTGATTACCATTCTTCTCCCCTTCTTTCTAAAGAACAGTGAAATATAAAATATTGTCCAAGGAATTAGTTTTTTCCTTTGCATTTTGTTTGGAAAATAGTAAGGTAGCGGAGCATTTCCTGATTTATGTGCAATATAGAAAATAGACAAAGAAATTATGGTTTTTATGTAATGACCTTACTTTATTTGCATTTGTTTTTTTCCAAACATGTGAGATGAGAAGACAGAATAAGAAATATTTCATTATAAACTATATAATTGAATATGTCTCTTTATTTAAATAAAGACATATTTACAATGGCCTGATAATCCTCTTTAAATTATATAGTAATACTTTGAAAGCTTTGAAAAGATTAATTCTGTGATACGAATGATATTACTTTTGTTAATGATTGCAAGATCAACTATTTTGTTCTACTACTAGAAAGAGAGACTGGAAAACACAGTGACTTAGATAAGATAAAGTTTATTGTGTCACTAAGTTAAAGTGTTTGGAAAGAGCTGGCTCCACTCAGGGGTTCAGGATCTTCCATCCCTAGTGAGTTGCATCCTTTTTCTAAGTCACTTGGTCCAGAATGACTATCTGAATTCTATCATGGTCAAATTCTAAGGGGGAAGCAAGAGAGAGAGGCAAAGTGAAAAAAGGCCTAGTTGGTTCTTTACCCCGTTTGGAGGTACCTTCTCTGGAATCTTTACAAGTATTTCTGCTTATATTCTTTGGCAAGAAATTCCATATGACAGTGGCTTATATGGTAAAGGAGTCTGGGAAAAGTAGTATTTTAAGAGTTTATACTGCACCTTGAATGCAACTGGGGTTCTGCTAATGAGGAAACAGTAGACTTAGGGTGAGCAACTCAAGTTTCTGTCCCAGTCATTATAACTATGATACATGGTTGTAAAAAAAAAAAATATTAAACGAATAAAGGAAATCTATAAAAGATTGAAAGGGAAAACTTCCTGTGGCAGAGAGAATGCTACGGGGTTCACCAAACTGTTTCATTTTCCTCCTGGGACACAGGGAAACTGCTTTCCCTGGCCTCTATGGCAGTTTTATCTAGTTGACTGCAACCAGCAGTCATGTTTGCCAGCCCTGCCCCTAAAACCTGCCACAGGATTCTCCAGCCACCCTCTTCAGAAGATTGCTAGCCAGGTGCAAAAAACGCAGTGGAGGACTTCAAGGCTAAAGAAGATGGTACAGTCATAGATGGAAGAAGTTTGAATCTCTTAATGACTGATAGGAATGGCGATCCCTCCCCATTCTAGCCACTTGATGACCTACGTTGTACTTTGACATCAGGAAAATAAACTTCTGTGGCTAAGCCACAGAGATTTAGGGGTTGTTTATAGTATAGAACATTACATATTCTAATTATTAGAGCCCTCAATAATATGCCAGTCTAGAGATGATCTTCATTAATTTATTGGTACTTATTGTTCCAGTATTAAAGCTTATATAAAGGTGGATTTTTTAACATATATGTTTTATGCTACATGATACAGAGGCCAAATAAAACACTTCATCCTTAAATATCTTCATTCCCAAAATTATCACTAATGATATAAAAATTGGCTTTCTAAGTTAAGTCAGAAATCCAAATTTAAATTCAGACAGGAGAATTTTAATGAACAAAATCTACAAAATACATTTCAGACATACAAATAAACAAAGACATGTAAATTTTTCTTAAAAATTAATTATCACCACATTGAATTGCCTGAATTGAAAAACACCGACAAAATATAAGAAGGAGGAATTTCCAGTTATTGATGAGGGTATGTGAAATGGGTACTTTCCGGCCAAACCAGGGATTTTTCTGCCTTTAGTCAAAAATATCCATGTTTGTGAAGAATTCTCTGAAACTTTCCTAAAGTATTTAGAAGAACTGAATAAAAGGAAAGACTTACCATGTCCTAGAAACAGAAAAAAAATTATATAGAAGCCATTCTCTCTAAAATAATGTGCAGTTTTAGTGCATTGCCAATCAAGATCTTAATGAGCTATCTTAATGGAGGTTTATCAGCTGGGTTGTAAAATTTACCTGCAAAGGTAAGGTGCCAGAGAAGGTAAGGAAAAAAATATGTTAGGAATATTTTAAACTAGATTTTTGTTTTTTAATAGAGTGGTTTGCTAACCTCTTTTTATCAAAAAATCACACTCCCTCAGACTTGAATGGAAATTAAATAGACACTTGTTGCCATTCACTTTAAACTTTTTTGGGAAAATAAACCATTTCTACCCTTTCATACTTCAGCAGTTTAATTTAGCAGTTCTCCCTTCCCCAATTCAGGGAGGCGCCTTCTGTCATCCCCATCACAGGGAGGGGGTGGAGCGTTCTCTGAGAAGCTTGGAAGTGAGCTGTGCCTGGCCAGTCTTGGGGGAGGAGCTGCATTTCACCAGTCTGCAGCTGACAAGAAGCTTCAAGGTAATGGCTGTCTGAAAGCTAATTATTTCCTAGGGGCTTCTCAGGGCCCTAGAGTATAGATGAGGAAAATAGGGAGGGTGGTCTTAGAGTGGTGGGAAGGGTGTGTGCTTTTGAGAGAATTGCTGATGTTTTGAAGGAATTGATCCTTTGGAAATTTTGTATCTCCCAATGCTTTAAAAGTCCACAATAAGAGAAGGGGTGATCAGATTACAGCCTCTATATTAAGGCTTCTGTGCAGCATGGCTGTTCATGCTAATTTATTGACTTGGCATCCCATGTTTATATTGTTAGACATTCTGTTACTCTTTGACTTTTTAAGCATTCATTTATTTATACACAAAAATGATAGATAAAAATATTTGACAGCTTGGGGGAAAATACTGTAAATTGATTGCCATATAGAGAGATTATGTATGTGTCATCTGCACATGCATATGGAAAGGGGAACATGTATGTAGTTGAGTGAAGTCATTTGCACACCCCATGCATGTATATATATGTGTGGTTAGAAAAAAAAATTGGGAGAAAATAAACTGCTATATTAGCATTTCTGGGTGGTCAGGTTACTATTTTAGTGTTATTTTTCAGTCTGTTTCCATCTCTTTAGAGATTTCCCCATGATTATTTTTATAATCATGAAAGAAAAATAAAGCTGAAACAAGATGCCCATTCTGTTTCAAACACATAAGAATTCATAGACACATGCAGACGTGCAAACATACCTTGTTTTTTGCCAATAGTGGAAATTTTCCTAGACCTGATCAAATCCATGTAACCTGGTTGCTGTGTTGGCTACAGTCCTGCATGTGTTCTCCTTGCAACACATTCTTCCAGACCACAGGTATGGCTGTGGTCAGCAGGGCTGTGGTCTGACAGTGAGATAGAGTGGTTTGTTTCTATAAGCACTTCTTAAAATGATAATCCAGCTTGGTGTAATCATACAATTAAATACTGGAGAATAGAAACATGAACTTCTACATCTAGTGATTTGAAATGTGTGAGAAATAAGATGAAGTGAGCAAAGCAAATTATAGCATAGCATTTATCATATGATCTCTCTTAAAATTAAATATGTATGTTAGTGACACATATGTATGCTACTACTGGACTTGCAACAAGTCTGGGAAAAACATGTCTGCCACAGTATTAATGGGATTATTTGTGTGGTTGGAGAGACAGGCTCTCTTTTTAAAATACTGTTACTATATATTTATTCATTTACTTGGTTTACATCACCAGGGAAAATACTGACATAAAATGTTGCAAATGTGGGAAAAACCTCATTTAAAGTAATTCATAAAAAATCATGTGGAAAATACTTTTTTTGTGTGGAATGATGTTCAAACTCTTCTTTTGAGATCTGACGTTGGTTTGAAGTGATATGCATTCATTTATACATGTAAAAAATAACCAGAAATATTGTAGTTGAAGACATTATAATCCTGTTATAATCCCACACAACAAAACCCTCGAGCTTAGATTATTATAGAAGTCTGGGACAACTCCTAGCTGGCTAAATGTAGTTGCCACCCTTCCTTCTCCCTTGAGAAGGATCTGATCCTGATTGAGGCCATCCGTACTTCTTGGGGAGGCTGCAGTTCTGGTCTTGGTCACAAGATGGCACTTGCCAGGTTTCCTGAATTTCTCCAGACAACCATTTTTATGAAGTAGGCAAACAAAGCAATGAAACATATTTTGTATTTGTGAACTATGAGACAGCATATCGAATGTAATTGAAATTCTGTTGAAAAATTATATATTTAAAGAAGGAAAAATCCACATGATGATGTGAGGATTCAAACAAAGGTCTACGGTCTGGCTCAGAGTAGACACAGGGTACTTGTTATTTTCTTTCCTCTTGTCCCCACCTCACAGTTTTCCTGAGAGCAATTATTTCAACATGAACCAGATAGCATAACAGTATCACAGACAGAGAATTTAAAATAATAAGAACAAGAAGGGAAAATAAAACATGATATCTAAATTGCAGATAAGATTTTATCTTAGTGTAGAATTCCACTGCCCTAGGGAAAACATTAGGGGCACCAAAGTCCCACGGTATCTAATAACATAGAGTCCCTGACACACCACTGCAGCCTCTTCCACCTCTGTCAGTATGTACATAAATTTACTCCTTAGTACTCATGTGCAATAATAAGGGCATGTTCTTGAATTTGAGATATTATAAAGCCATTTCTCCACTTCTCATGCCCCACCTTACATTACGTTGCATTTTTCTCCTCACCAAACATTGTTCTTTCTTTTCTCTCTTCTCTGTTTGCAACTGCTCACTTCAGCCTTGGCAAAACAATTTTATTTGCTGATACTTTTCTTCTTTCCTTTTCCCTATTCTAGTATCCTCCATATTGTCCCATTCAAACAACGTGTTCACACATCCTTGGGAAATTCAGCTGGAGAAGAACAGGCCACACAGGCTTTATACCTTTTGTAGTTCTAAGACAAAAGAGGCTTTGTCAGAGTATTGCTTTTGGTAGAAACTGCCTTAGCAGTGTCAAGAATAGCCAGACACCTCAAGTTCTGATAGTAACCTCTTGGCACACATATCTAAATCGTAATGGATGCTGGGTATGTCCTGTGCAATTGGAAAGACCAGTTATGGCCAGCAAAAGTTTTGTCTAGATCTGAGATGTCATCAAACAGTAAGAGAAAAAAGACATTTTCCCTGGAAGTTCAAATACTCTCACTGGATGAAAAAATTAAAGTGGAAAGCACAGAAACAAAGATTCTAAGTAAATCTCGAATTGAAGCCATTGCCTCCTCACTAGCAGCACAGTCAGAAGTCAGTGCTCCACCTAAAGAGGAAACAGCCTATGAAAGGTCACTAAAAGTGGCACTGGATATTCTGAATGAAAGAACAAATTTGAGTCAAGCAAGCAGTTCAGATGAAGAAGCAACCACTACTCTGTCTCAAAATGATCCACAAAAGCTTTCTGATTCACCCCCTCATAAAAAGTATCGGAAGCATGAAGGAGATGACGGAGATGAAGGAGACCTATCAAAGTGTCTTGAGGAAAGTGAAACCGCAACATCCCTGTTAGGAGCTAATTTAGAGAATAATGATTCCCTGTGTGATGATAAATCACAGGTGCATGCAACCATTGATACTCTTGCAACTGAAATGGAAACAAAGTCATCAGAAAACTCCAGCTGGTATGAAACTTTTCCTTCCCTTTCAGAAGATGAGGATGAAAAGGAAAGCAAGAAAAAGATTGATATCTCAGCAGTTATGCCTCTGTATTCCACAATCAAAAAAGAGGATGTATGCGTTAAAGATGAAAAGTTCACTCCAACTTGGCCATCAGACACCTTCACTGTGCCCAAAGCTGTGAAAGAGGAGGCACAGGATATTTGCCCAGAGACCCTGGGTGTTTCCTCTGAATGCTCTACCTTCTCAGAGAATGTTGAAGATCCTGGAGAAGGCCCTTCAAATCCGTGCTCAAGTACCAGCCAGAATCAACCTGTAGAATCAGAAGCAGGTGCTGCGGCATTGCCCAGGCATTGTTCATGGGAATGTCAGGTTTCACTTAGTGCCTCTAACCGTGTCCTGGATTATTCACTCCTTCTTATGAATAATGAAAGAGATCTTCAGAGACTGGATTTCGAAGAACTTGGGGAAGAACTTCAGGCTTCTGATAAGTCAGCACAGCTAAATCCTATTGATACTTCCGTATTAGATGACAACGACGAAGATGAAGAACTTCCACGCTTTGTTTTTAATTATGAGCCTCGTTCATTTGAAACAGGAATGATAGTCTGGTTTAAATATCAGAAATATCCATTTTGGCCAGCAGTGGTGAAAAGCATCAGGCGAAAAGAAAGAAAAGCAAGTGTGCTTTTTGTTGAGGCAAGCATGAATCCTGAAAAGAGAGGCATTAGGGTGCCTTTTAGAAGATTAAAGAAATTTGATTGTAAAGAGAAACAAGCACTAGTGGAGAAAGCCAGGGAGGAATACAGTGAAAGTATTGACTGGTGCATCTCGCTGATTTGTGACTACAGAGTTAGACTAGGTTGTGGTTCTTTTGCGGGTTCTTTCCTTGAGTATTATGCTGCTGATATTAGTTATCCACTTAGAAAAGTAATCAAACAGGACACCTTTAGGAACTTATTCCCAAAGCTGCATAATGAGAATTCTGCAGAACAGATGGTTGTGACTTCCCAGACCAAGAAAATGTCCTTCCAGAAAATTCTTCCTGACCGAATGAAGGCTGCTCGGGACCGAGCCAACAAGAACCTAGTGGACTTCATTGTGAATGCAAAGGGAACAGAGAACCATCTTCTAGCCATTTTAAAAGGCACAAAAGGGTCCAGGTGGCTGAAGTCATTTTTGAATGCAAATAGGTTCACTCCCTGTATTGAAACATACTTTGAGGATGAAGATCAGTTGGATGAGGTGGTGAAATATTTACAAGAAATCTACAAACAAATAGATAAAAAAATGCTGACTCTGATAAGAGATGATAAAATTAAATTTATCCTGGAAGTTCTTCTGCCAGAAGCAATCATTTGTTCAATTTCTGCTGTTGATGGATTAGATTACAAGGCAGCTGAAGCAAAGTATCTAAAGGGACCATCCCTAGGATACAGGGAAAGAGAATTATTTGATGCAAAAATCTTATTTGAAAAGAGACGGAAACCATTAACAAATGAAGCTCATTAAATCTCTTGAGAGTCCAAACCATAACTGGAAACTTTCATAGATATTAGTTTTAAAAAGTTGCTGAACAATTCTAACATATATTTTCCAGAAATGGGAGAGTTTGGGTACTGTGTTCACTTTTTTTTGCCATCTCTAGGATTTGTGAGTATTACTACATCTTGATTGCCTTTTCTTAACGCTCCTTCAGTCAGTTTTATTAACATATCAGCAGTTCTACTTTCCCATACATTTTTAGAATGCATAATTCCTAAATTATTTTTAAGGGAAAGTACTGTTTTGTTTTTTGACTTTTTTTGTGTCTCTGCTGTATAGTTAAATACAGTGTGCACAATCATTTTAATATTAAAATTGCACTGGTGTTAGATATTAAGGGAGATAATTAGAAAACTAGTCTAAAGAACATCACATATATTTTTTGCTTAATTTTTATAAAATATTAGGTTTTCTCTTAAGATAGTTGAATTATTTTTCCTGCCACGCCTATTTATTTTTGGAAAAAAAATAACTCTGAAACATGGAACCAAAGATAGAGAGATGCTTTGCTATATATTATATTTAACAGCAATTGTTTTTGCAAGAAAACAGTCTGGAATTCAAAAATAAATAGATTACCTGCATGCAGTCTATATGTGTGTGAAGAACATCTCAGCATGCAGAAAATAATTTTGACAGCCTTGAACAGGATTGTTCATTTTACGTTTCTCTGAAATTCCGTTTATGAGAGTGTCTGTTATTCAATAGCTGAATGGTTTCTTAAAACAGGCTGTCTTCATTACTAACAGTGACTGTATCTTAATATAGCCTTCTGACCACATGTGGAAGGCAGCTAGAATCATTGTATTCACAGTCTGGCTACTCTAGATGGATGAGTCCAGGCTGATTGCTTAAGAGCCCATCTAGTTTGATATAAACTATAGAAAATGCAAGCACTTTGTTCTGAGTCTTGTATCTCTGAATACATAGTCATTTGTTTCAAACCAAGCAATCTTTATCATCTGGCTTATTCGTAAAATAGTTCAAGTTGGTTCCAATAATATAAATGCCAACTGGTAAGTTATTCCAGGCTACTAGAAAGAGTAGATAGACCAGAATCTGTGAATTTGGAAATGGGTCACAGAAAAAGCCTCCATTTGTCCAAAGTTGACAATTATCTGAATGTTTCAAAATAAACAAAAGTTAATGTTTGAAGCCAATGAAGTGTTTATTCTAACTTGAAACAAGACTTCAGTGAGAATAAATTTTAGGAGAGCTACTTTATTTTAAAACCTTGACATAAATATAAATGCTAAAGGCTTAACATGAACCTGTCTGCATTTTTACTGATTGAGGCAAGTGTCACTCTTGGGGTTTTGTTACATGGCCACATGTTTATGTAAAATTTGCAAATGTTTGATGTTTTGATTTGCAATAAAGCTATTATATCTTTCACCTTGGATGGTCACTTTGTCATACTTCAGATTGTGCAGCTATATAAGTGGTGTTTCTGTGGGAAAAAAATATATATATACACACACATATATATATTTATAATTTGTTTGAAATTTTTGCCTGCTGTAGTTGTCATAAGTTTAACACTTGTTATATGTTATCATTATAAATAAATATTCATTACCATGATTGATTTTGTATTATTTTAAAAGAGAGCCATCTAAATTGTATAAGCTTCAGATTCCACAGAACCTTATTTGGACCCTGCCTGACAAAGACCAAGTCTCCTTGGGCATACAGCCTATACCAATCTACATAGCTCCCTCAAGATCCTGAGATATATTTGACAACAGATATCACCACACTATATGTGGATCTTATACCTTGGGAAAACACTGTATTTACTCTATAAAATTGTGTTCCCTTGATTCCAATCTGTTACCCACCTTCAGTTTTCTCAGTGGAGCCAACCCTATCACTTGGTTCTAATATTTTCTTTACTACCTCATTCATTCATTTATACAATTGTGAGTCAAGAGAGCAAACAATGTGTGGTTTAAAGCCCAGGTCTGAGCATTTAAGGTGACCCCAATGACAGGGTCAGATTTAGGGTGAGCCAGATGACAATCTAATTTCTAAAATGACTAGGATGCATTACATCATAATAGAAATATTTATTAATCTTGTGGACAGCTCGTATTTGAAAACCAGAGCCAGAAGCTTCCCCATATTTGTGAGTTCCTGGATATATGGTTTGGGGTAAAGGGGGGGTACATGATTATTCCTGGGATTTCATGTTGAAGTGAGGGAGATGTGCCTCAGACATGCATCTATATTCTCTTTGGGTTTTTTAAAGATTTTATTTATTTGAGAGAGTGAGAGAGCACAAATGGGGAGAAGAGGGAGAAGCAGGCTCCCCACTGAGCAGGGAGCCCCACCTGGGGCTTGATCCCAGGACCCTGAGATCATGACCCGAGCCGAAGGCAGCCGCTTAATGGACTGAGCCACCCAGGCGCCCTGAATATTCTCTTTAAATGAATTGGCATTTGGGGTGTGGAAGTGGATGAGCTTGGCTTCCAACTCTGTGGATTCTGAATTACCTTTCAGCCTGAGTGGTTGCAGAGGCAGGCCCTAAGACTCCGTTAATCTGAATCTGACCTAGGTTTGTATGTCTGGTGGAAATGCCCAACCTGTCATCTATGCTAACCCATTAGGTTAAAGAGACCTTCATCTCCTTCAGTCATAAGGCAGACTGCTGAATATAAGGCACAGATTCTAATTGTAAGTTTAGAAGAGCTGCATGGAAACTCCATTCACATTTACAGGTCTCTATATCAATGTATGTATTCTAATAAAGAGTAGAACTCTGAGAACTGGAATGGTAATAAGTGTGAGAATCTTGAATATCTACAATCCCCTGAACCCTCAGCTTGGCAAAAGCAGCCCCCTAACACTTGCTATTGGAGAGCAGCTTCCCTGTTCATGAAGACAAGGCAATAACCTCATCTAAGGGACCTACCTCAAAAGACTATTTAATCTTACCCAACATCCATATTTTTCATTGCTTCCAACTCAGAAGAGTAAGGTATAACACAGCACAAGGAGCAAAATAGTCTCTGTGTAGGTGGAAAATCCAGAATGAACTACATGGACTGGCTAATATGTAATAGCATGGACTGGAATAATATATTTTAAAATTGCCTTTAAGGATGACAAATTAGCAAGGAAGGAGGCAGAATATAAGTAAATATAGGAGAGTACTTACTGACTTGGGAACACAAAACTGTAACTCAGAATTCAGTGATCTGGAGCTGCCTTAATATACTACTCAGGTGACATCTTTAAGTGTGGACAACAACCTATCATAAATGAGGTAGTAATACTGGAACTTTCTTGACAGATGCTGAAGAATTGGTGAAAAGATCAAAGGGAGTGAAGGTATTAGAAATGATTTATATTGTGAGACAAGAGGACCTATCTCTAACCTATTTTCCTTGAAAGGGCAGAGGAGAGACTACTATAATGACTCTGTTGGTGAAGGGAAACACATTTTTTATTTTATTTTTTAGATTTCTTATTTAGAGAGAGAGCATGAGCGGTGGGGAGGAGGGGAGGGGAGAATCGCAAGCAGATGCCATGCTCAGCATGGAGCCCAACATGGGGCTCCATCTCACAACCCTGAGATCATGACCTGAGCTGAAATCAAGAGTCAGATGCTTAACTGACTGAACCACCCAGGCACCCTGGGGAAACACATTTTTAGAAGCTCAATGTTGGCTCTCCTCTGCAAACCATGATTAGAAGTAAACTATGTTGCAATAAAGACGATAAGATTCAAAAATGACAGGGCCCAGGTGGTGACACAAAACTTTAGGGGCAAGTTGGGTATCATTACCATAATGGAAAACAAGGTCAGAGTGGAGTGGGGCTATTTTGACTGACAGAAATCTGTGGCAACGCCTTACAGATAGTATTCCAAGGCTAAATGTATGTACAGCTGACTGAGGTATTATGTCCTTTGTATAAAAAGAAAAACATGAGACTTGACAAGTCAAAGCCTGATGTTAACAGCTGTGGTGGAATATCATGGTCCCCCACCAAGTTTTCAGATCTATAGTGCAAGTTGTCTCACTACTCAGGCCATATGACTTAGCATATCCAATAGTGCTTACAGTATCTATGGTGGATAAGGATGTGCTATCTAGTCATTCTAAGCCATAATATGGGAGTTGCAACACAGAATCCTGAGGTTATGAACAAAAGCCATACACCCTATACCAGTTATTTTAAAAAGTTATTTATTTATTGTTATTTATTATTTATTGTTATTTAAAAAACAGCTCCTTGTATGCTATTAAAAACTTAGTATCTATAGAGTGCCTAACCAAGAGACAACAAATGACATATACAGGAGCTGCCCACCATAAATGGTACATTATAAGATTCACCAAGTGATAAAGTTTGGCAAGTTTAAGAGCAGTCCACCCTATGATGGAAATGCTACATTCAGGATCCAGCCTGAGAAGGCACAAATAAATCAGCAGATTTCACAAACCAATATGCCATTGATCACTGTTGCAATGATGTCTCTCATGAGTTATAGGGTGATCTATGACCAGCCAATGGAAGAGGAAATTATCAAGCATAGTGTACAGATGTGTCAGCACATTAAATATTGATGATAGCTGTAAATTAACTGCCACTATACTTCAGCTTCAGTTGGAATAGCCCTGAAAATAATGTTGAAGGGAAAACCTCCCAGTTGGCAGAGCTGTGAGCATTACATGAGATCCTACACTTTGAATGTTAGGAGTAGTAGCTTGAGGTGATGTCCTGAACTGTGAAGAATGATTTGGTATGTCAAGGTCTTGGAAGGAGAAGAGTTGGAAATTGAAGATAAGAAAATTTAGATAAGAGGCATGTAGATGGACTATGGGAATGGAAACAAAGCATATGCATCTCAGTGCCTCATATTAATGGTCATCTGTGGAATTGGCTGTAGAGAAGACACTTAACCAAGTGGTCCTGATGGCTCATGCTGTGGATGTGAAACAGCTTCTGTCCTCAGTCATCTTAGTTTTGGCACAAGGTATGATGAATTGTCATGGTGGCAGGGATGGAGACTGAGCTTAAGCTCAATAGCACTGGATCTCTCTCACCAAGGGTGATTAAGCTACTGCCACTGCTGAATGTATAATTCCCCAAGAGCAACATCTGATTCTGGGCCCTCAATTCCGCACCTCCCTTCAAGGATATCAGTCAGTTACCTCATTCCATGTTGAATGCACTGCACTCACTCATTCTATCTTAGAATAAGTAGTGGCAGTTATTCATCCTCACAAAAATGCATACCAACTTTGGACCCATAGGATCAGCTCCACTTGCCTGTAGTGGTGTGAAATTTCAAAACACATCTTTGTTTGACTTTTCCAGCCTCCTTGTTTCGCCACTCATTTTCCTCACTCTGACTCACTAAAACCATTTGCCAAATGAACTACTCATGCAGAAACTGTTGTATCACACTGTCTCTTATGTGAGCTCACACTAAGATAACCAGCAATAATTATTTATATAGTTTATAAAATATAAGTAGGTGCTGCTATGTCAAAATGTGTTAAAGATTTTAAACTTATTCATAAATTAAATAAGTTTAAAAGTAAGTGTTCCAGGGGAGCCTGGGAAAATGGCAGAGTAAGAGGACTTTAAGCCAATCTCATCCCATGAATACAACTAGTTAACACTCAGATCAGTATAAATAACCCAGAAAACTATCTGAGGACTGGCAGAACAAACTCCGCAACTAAAGGTAGAGAAGAGGCCACATCAAAGAGAATAAGAAGGGTCGAGACTCATGGGGAGCTAAACGGACCATAGCCATCTGTGATGGGAGTGAGCCACAAGCATGGAGAAGGGGAGAAACAGACTGTCACACCAGGGGGCACACACAGGGAAGACAAATCTCCATGGGAAAGGGGCCAAATTTTCGTGAGTTCTTAAAACCAGCAAGACTTAAAACCTGGAATTTTAAAAACCAGCAGACTTGGCTCTGGGAGAGTCTAGAAGACAAGAGGAAGCTGAGACCCCAACCTTAAAGAGACAGCAGGACAAATAGCCCACAGAGATACAGCCTAGAAACAGCAGTTTGAAAAACACCTGGCCATACGGGAGGAAGAGTAGTTTACTCATTCCAGAGCATATCTGAGAGGGCCAGGGATCACAGGAAGGCCTCTCCAGGAAAAAAAGTAGCTGGCAGGCACCATCTCCCACCCCTGCCTCCCAGCATAAACCCATGACCACCCGTGGGAACCAGCACAGTACTGGAATTCACTACTGAACTTACTAACAGTATGCCGCACCCACCCACCCTCGGTTTGCACTCATCTGCCCTTCCTAGTGCTGCTCACCTCAGTCCTACCACTGTGGGTCCCCTCCTCCAAAATACCAGTACGAACCTTGCCGTGTCTCCTGACCCATGACACCATGTCTCCTGGCCCATGCATTTTGCAGGGCCTTGGTCCCAGTGGTGGCAGTGGGGGCAGCAGAAGCCAGTCTTGCTGAAGACCAATGGGCACCTTGTTGAAATTGTGTGCCCCAAGCTCATGGGCTGTGCAGAACTGCCCAGGCCAGCCCTGGTCCTGGGAACCATAGTGGCAGATATCATTTTGTAAGCAGACCAGCAGTCACCAGGCTAAAACTGTGTGCCCCATTCTGGCCCAGTCCCAGTAGCAGCAGCACATGCCCTCCAATACACGCTCAGCTGCAGCCCATTCAAAGCTGTACCATAAGACTAGCAATGTGTAAGCAGCTCCAACAGGGGCCAGCACTACTCCAAAGTGACTCTTGCCCAGGGAAGAAGGAAATATAACTACTACACACATCAGTCACACTATAGCCCCAGTAGTGGGAAGGAGGTAGACAGCTGGTCTGAATGCAAGTCCCACCCACCAGTGAAAACTTCTCAGGGAACGACACAGGGAAAGTGCCCTACAGTTTGGTACTATTGCATCTCTGCCAAAAGAGTCTAGTCTGACTCAACTCAAACCCAAGGTGACCCCAGACTTGTCCACTAACATGACAGGGACCAAATACTGCCCACACAGGCAAAGAGAGCCACTACAACTGACTAGACTGAAGGAAAAAGCAGCCAAAACACAATAGTAGGGTACATGCAACACACATAGAAGACACTCATGTGGTGCCAAGTTCTAGTGAATGGGACACTGCATTGCAGGACACTACAAGACCTCATCGTCATAAGGTAATTACTTTCAAGAGCAAGAGACATAGCTAACTTTACTAAAACAGAGAAACAAACAAATAGATTTAGACAAAAGAGACAGAGGAATATGTCCCAAATGAAAGAACAGGACAAAACCACAGAAAGAGGGGGGGCGGAGCAAGATGGCGGAGGAGTAGGAGACCTGGATTTCGTCTGGTCTCAGAAATTCAGCTGAATAGGGATCAAACCATTCTGAACACCTACGAACTCAACAGGAGATCGAAGAAGAGAGTAGCAACAACTCTGTGAACAGAGAAGCGACCACTTACTGGAAGGTAGGACGTGCGAAGTGAATCCGAGGCGATATTCGGGAGGATAGATGGCGGGGGGGGAGGGGGCTCCGTCGGCCACTTCTGGCAAGTGATAGAGCCGCGGAGCACAAAATCGGAACTTTTAGAAGTCGGCTTCGCTGAGGGATGTCGCTCCAGTGGCTAAGCGGGGGGTGGAACCCTCACAGGACAGTGTGGACTCAGGACCCTTGGGATCACAGAAAGACTAGGGGTGCGTGAGTGCGGTCGAGCTCCCAGGTATCGGAGCGGGGAAGCCGGCTGCAGAGACGGAGCTGAGGCGCGGGCTCTCAGCTTGGGGTGGCCATAAACTGTGATCCGCGGCCCAGTCGGGCTACTGCTCCTCCAGCAGGGACCCAACAAGCGGCGGAGCCAGGGAGACTCCCCTTCCTCCCCTGGGAGGAGCAGAGCGGAACTGCACCGCAGGGATTTGCTGGTTTTGGAGACTCCACACGGGGTCAGGTGACAGACATAGAAACGCTCGATCACAGGCCGGGTGAGCACGGAGTGCGGCCGGAGACCAGGGAGATGGGAATGACTGCTTTTCTCTGGGGGCACACTGAGGAGCGGGGCCCTGAGTTCTCAGCTCCTTCGGACAGAGATTGGGAGACCACCATTTTCACCCTGGTCCTCCAAAGCTGTACCGAGAGCTTGCAGGGAACAAAACCTCCTGAGAGCAAACCCGAGCAGATTCCTTAGCCCGGACCGACAAAGGCGGGGCAATTCCGCCTCCGGCAAAGACATTCGGGAACCACGGCAACAGGCCCCTCCCCCAGAAGATCAGCAGAACAGCCAGCAAGCCAAGACCAAGTTTACCGATCAAGGAGAAAGGGAGAACTCCAGCACTAGGGGAACACTGCACATAGAATTCATGGCTTTCCTACCATAATTCATTAGTTTTTCAAAGTTAATTTTTTAACTGTTTTTTTTTAATTTCTCTTTTTCCCTTTTTCAAACATCTTATCAATCCTTTTTTAAAAAAAATATTTTTTATTTTTCATTTTTAGAGTCATATTTTTATCCCTTCATAGTAGTTACCCTTATTTTTGGCATATATATAAGTTGTTCTCTCTTTAAAATTTTGAGATACCATTTCTTCTAACAGATCAAAATATACCCTAAATCACTAGTGTATGGCTTTGTTCTATTCTCCTGCCTGATCGCATTCTCTCCTTTTTTTTTCTTTTTTTTCTTTTTTCTTTTTCTTTTCAAATCTTCTTCTTTCTTTTTAAGAACAGCTTCTTATCTTATCAATTCCGTTTATAAAATCTTTTATAATTGTCATCTTTACAGTCATCTTCCATCCCTTCATTGTATCAACCCTTAATTTTATATATATAAATCTTTGTTTCTTTAAAATTTTAGCAGACACTTTCTTCGAACAGACCAAAATATGCCCAAAAGCTAGTGTGTGGCACTGATCTATGCACTGGCCTGATCATATTTGATCATATTCTGTTTCTTTGTATTGTTTTGTTCTGTTTTTGTTTGTTTTTATCTTTTTCTTTTTCCTTTTTTTTTTTTTCTCTTCTTTCTTTCCCTTTCGTTTCCCCTGGTTTCAGATCTTTTCTGATTTGTATAGAGTATATTTGCTGGAGACGTTGTTAACCTGTTAGCATTCTGTTCTCTCATTCATCTGTTCTCCTCTTCAAAATGACAAGACGAAAAAAATCACCTCAGCAAAAAGAACAAGAGGTAGTACCGTCTGCCAGGGACCTACTCAATACTGACATTAGTACGATGTCGGACCTAGAGTTCAGAATCATGACTTTAAAGATACTAGCTGGGCTTGAAAAAAGTGTGGAAGTTATTCGAGAAACCCTTTCTGGAGAAATAAAAGAACTAAAATCTAACCAAGTTGAAATCAAAAAGGCTATTAATGAGGTGCAATCAAAAATGGGGGCACTAACTGCTAGGATAAATGAGGCAGAAGAAAGAATCAGCAATATAGAAGACCAAATGATGGAAAATAAAGAAGCAGAGAAAAAGAGAGATAAACAACTACAGGATCACGAGGGCAGAATTCGAGAGATAAGCGATATGATAAGACGAAACAACAATAGAATAATTGGGATCCCAGAAGAAGAAGAAAGAGAGAGAGGGGCAGAAGGTATATTGGAGCAAATAATAGCAGAGAACTACCCTAATGTGGGGAAGGAAACAGGCATCAAAATCCAGGAGGCACAGAGAACCACTCTCAAAATCAATAAAAATAGGTCAACACCCCGACATCTAATAGTAAAACTTACGAGTCTCAGAGACAAAGAGAAAATCCTGAAAGCAGCTCGGGAGAAGAGATCTGTAACCTACAATGGTAGAAACATTAGATTGGCAACAGACCTATCCACAGAGACCTGGCAGGCCGGAAAGGACTGGCATGATATCTTCAGAGCACTAAACGAGAAAAATATGCAGCCAAGAATACTACATCCAGCTAGGCTATCATTGAAAATAGAAGGAGAGATTAAAAACTTCCAGGAAAAACAAAACCTAAAGGAATTTGCAAACACAAAACCAGCCCTACAAGAAATATTGAAAGAGGTCCTCTAAGCAAAAAGAGAGCCTAAAAGCAGCATAGATCAGAAAGGAACACAGACAATATGCAGTAACAGTCACCTTACAGGCAATACAATGGCACTATTCCTATCCTTCAATAGTTACCCTGAATGTAAATGGGCTCAATGCCCCAATCAAAAGACACAGGCTATCAGATTGGATTAAAAAACAAGACCCATCAATATGCTGTCTGCAAGAGATGCATTTTAGACCCAAAGACACCCCCAGATTGAAAGTGAGGGGGTGGAAAACCATTTACCATGCTAATGGACACCAAAAGAAGGCTGGGGTGGCAATCCTTATATCAGACAAATTAGATTTTAAAACAAAGCCTGTAATAAGAGATGAAGAAGGACACTATATCCTACTTAAAGGGTCTATCCAACAAGAAGATCGAACAATTGTAAATATCTATGCCCCGAACATGGGAGCAGCCAATTATATAAGGCAATTAATAACAAAAGCAAAGAAACACATTGACAACAATACAATAATAGTGGGGGACTTTAACACCCCCTGACTGAAATGGACAGATCATCTAAGCAAAAGATCAACAAGGAAATAAAGACTTTAAATTAAACATCGGACCAAATGGACTTTACAGACATATTCAGAACATTCCATCCCAAAGCAACGGAATACACATTCTTCTCTAGTGCCCATGGAACATTCTCCAGAATTGATCACATCCTAGGTCACAAATCAGGTCTCAACTGGTACCAAAAGATTGGAATTATTCCCTGCATATTTTCAGGCCACAATGCTTTGAAACTAGAACTCAATCACAAGAGGAAAGTCGGAAAGAACTCAAATACATGGAGGCTAAAGAGCATCCTACTAAAGAATAAATGGGTCAACCAGGAAATTAAAGAAGAATTAAAAAAAATTCATGGAAACCAATGAAAATGAAAACACAACTGTTCAAAATCTTTGGGATACAGCAAAGGCAGCCCTAAGAGAAAAGTATATAGCAATACAAGCCTTTCTCAAGAAACAAGAAAGGTCTCAAATACACAACCTAACCGTACAACTAAAGGAGCTGGAGAAAGAACAGCAAATAAAGCCTAAACCCAGCAGGAGAAGAGAAATAATAAAGATCAGAGCAGAAATCAATGAACTAGAAACCAAAAGAACAGTAGAACAGATCAATGAAACTAGGAGCTGGTTCTTTGAAAGAATTAACAAGATTGATAAACCCCTGGCCAGACTTATCAAAAAGGAAAGAGAAATGACCCAAATCAACAAAATCATGAATGAAAGAGGAGCGATCACAACCAAAACCAAAGAAATACAAACAATTATAAGAACATATTATGAGCAACTCTGTGCCAGCAAATTAGATAACCTGGAAGCAATGGGTGCATTCCTAGAGATGTGTCAACTACCAAAATTGAACCAGGAAGAAAGAAAAAACCTGAACAGACCTACAACCACTATGGAAATTGAAGCAGTCATCAAAAATCTCCCAACAAACAAAAGCTCAGGGCCAGATGGCTTCCCAGGGGAATTCTATCAGACATTTAAAGAAGAATTAATACCTATTCTCCTGAAACTGTTCCAAAAACAGAAATGGAAGGAAAACTTCCAAACTCATTTTATGAGGCCACCATTACCTTGATCTCAAAACCAGACAAAGACCACATCAAAAAGGAGAATTACAGACCAATATCCTTGATGAACATAGATGCAAAAATTCTCACCAAAACATTAGCCAATAGGATCCAACAGTACATTAAAAGGATTATTCACCATGACCAAGTGGGATTTATCCCTGGGCTGCAAGGCTGGTTCAACATCCGCAAATCAATCAACATGATACAATACATTAACAAAAGAAAGAACAAGAATCATATGATCCTCTCAATAGATGCAGAAAAAGCATTTGACAAAGTACAGCATCCTTTCTTGATCAAAACTCTTCAGAGTATAGGGATAGAGGGTACATACCTCAAGATCATAAAAGCCATCTATGAAAAACCAACAGCAAATATCATTCTCAATTGGGAAAAGCTGAGAGCTTTTCCCCTAAGGTCAGGAACGCGGCAGGGATGTCCACTATCACCACTGCTATTCAACATAGTAGTAGAAGTCCTAGCCACAGCAATCAGAAAACAGAAAGAAATTAAAGGCATCCAAATCGGCAAAGAGGAAGTCAAACTCTCACTCTTTGCAGATGATATGATACTATATGTGGAAAACCCAAAAGACTCCACCCCAAAATTGCTAGAACTCATACAGGAATTCAGTAAAATGGCAGGATATAAAATCAATGCACAGAAATCAGTGGCATTCCTATACACCAACAAGACAGAAGAGAGACAAATCAAGGAGTCGATCCCATTTACAATTGCACACAAAACTATAAGATACCTAGGAATAAATTTAACCAAAGAGGCAAAGGATCTGTACTCAGAAAACTATAAAATACTCATGAAAGAAATTGAAGATGACACAAAGAAATGGAAAAACGTTCCATGCTCATGGATTGGAAGAACAAACATTGTGAAAATGTCAGTGCTACCTAGAGCAATCTACACGTTCAAAGCAATCCCCATCAAAATACCATCCACCTTTTTCAAAGAAATGGAACAAATAATCCTAAAATGTGTATGAAACCAGAAGAGACCCCGAATAGCCAGAGGAATATTGAAAAAGAAAAGCAAAGCTGGCAGCATCACAATTCCGGACTTCCAGCTCTATTACAAAGCTGTCATCATGAAAAGAGTATGGTACTGGCACAAAAACAGACACATAGTTCAATGGAACAAAATAGAGAGCCCAGAAATGGACCCTCAATTCTATGGTCAACTTATCTTTGACAAAGCAGGAAAGAATGTCCAATGGAAAAAAGACAGTCTCTTCAACAAATGGTGTTGGGAAAATTGGACAGCCACATGCAGAAGAATGAAACTGGACCATTTCCTTACACCACACACAAGAATAGACTCCAAATGGTTGAAAGACCTAAACGTGAGACAGGAGTCCATCCAAATCCTAAAGGAGAACACAGGTAGCAACCTTTTCGACCTTAGCCGCAGCAACTTCTTCCTAGAAACATCGCCAAATGCAAGGGAAGCCAGGGCAAAAATGAAGTATTGGGATTTCATCAAGATAAAAAGCTTTTGCACAGCAAAAGAAACAGTCCACAAAACCAAAAGACAACCGACAGAATGGGAGAAAATATTTGCAAATGACATATCAGATAAAGGGCTAGTATCCAAAATCTATAAAGAACTTATCAAACTCAACACCCAAAGAACAAATAATCCAATCAAGAAATGGGCAGAAGACATGAACAGACATTTCTCCAAAGAAGACATCCAAATGGCCAACAGGCACATGAAAAAGTGCTCAACATCACTCGGCATCAGGGAAATCCAAATCAAAATCTCAATGAGATACCACCTCACACCCGTCAGAATGGCTAAAATTAACAAGTCAGGGAACGACAGATGTTGGCGGGGATGTGGAGAAAGGGGAACCCTCCTACACTGTTGGTGGGAATGCAAGCTGGTGCAACCCCTCTGGAAAACAGTATGGAGGTTCCTCAAACAGTTGAAATTAGAGCTACCGTTCGATCCAGCAATTGCACTACTGGGTATTTACCACAAAGATACAAATGTAGGGACCCGAAGGGGTACATGTACCCCAATGTTTATAGCAGCAATGTCCACAATAGCCAAACTGTGGAAAGAGCCAAGATGCCCATCGACAGATGAATGGATAAAGAAGAAGTGGTATATATACACAATGGAATATTATGCAGCCATCAAAAGGAATGAGATCTTGCCATTTGCAACGACGTGGATGGAACTGGAGGGTGTTATGCTGAGTGAAATAAGTCAATCAGAGAAAGACATGTATCACATGACCTCACTGATATGAGGAATTCTTAATCTCAGGAAACAAACTGAGTGTTACTGGAGTGGTTGGGGGTGGGAGGGATGGGATGGCTGGGTGATAGACATTGGGGAGGGTATGTGCTACGGTGAGCGCTGTGAATTGTGCAAGACTGTTGAATCACAGATCTGTACTTCTGAAACAAATAACGCAACATATTTTAAGAAAAAAGGAAAAGAAGAAGATAACAGGAGAGGAAGAAAAGGGGAGTATGTCAGAGGGGGAGACGAACCATGAGAGATGATGGACTCTGAAAAACTGAGGGTTCTAGAGGGTAGGGGGGTGGCGGGATGGGTTAGCCTGGTGATGGGTATTGAGGAGGGCACGTTTTGCATGGTGCACTGGGTGTTATGAACAAACAATGAATCATGGAACACTGCATCAAAAACTAATGATGTAATATATGGTGATTAACATAACAATAAAAAAAATTAAAAAAAAAAATAAAGTACTGATCATAAAGTTACTCACTGGAGTTGAGAAAAGTGTGGAAGACATCAGTGAGACCCTTATCAAGGTAACAGAGAACATAAACAAGAAACAGAGATGAACACAATAAATGAAGTTAAAAATATAATAGATGGAATAAATAACTGGCTAGAGGAAGCAGAGGAACAAATTAGCAACCTGGAGGACAGAGTAATGGAAAATAATCAAGCTGAGCAGGTGAGAAAAAAAATATGCAAAATGAGAATAGATTTAGGGAACTCAGCAATTCTATCAATCATAATAACATTTGCATTATAGGGATTCCAGAAGAGGAAGAGAGAGAGAAGGGAGCAGAAAATTTATTTGAAGAAGTAATAGCTGAAAAATTCCATAATCTGGGGAAGTAAACAGATACCCAGATCCAGGAGACAGCTCTCCTAACAAAATCAACCCAAGGAGGGCACAACAAGACACATAGTAATTAAAATGGCAAAAAGTAATGATAAAGAGAGAATTTTAAAAGCAGAAAGAAAAGAGAAGTTATAGACAAAGGAAACCCCATAAGACTATTGGTGGATTTTTCAGCAAAACTTTGCAGGCCATAAGAAAGTGGCATGATATATTCAAGGTGCTGAAAGAAAAAAATCTGCAGCAAAAAATACTCTATCCAGGAAAGCTATCATTCAGAATAGAAGGAGAGATAGAGGTTCCCAGACAAACAAAGGTTAAAGAAAATCATAACCACTAAACCAGCCCTCTAAGACATGTTAAAGGGGATTCTTTGAGGGGAAAGGAAAGACCATAAGTAAGAGTAAGAAAAGTAGGAAGGAAAAAAAGTGCTAAAAATAAGTATATCTGTAAAAACTAGTCAAGGGTCTCCCAAAATAAAAGGATGTAAAGTATGACAACATGTATCTAAAACTTGGGAGGAAGAGGAATAATGTCCAGGGGGTCCTGAGTGGCTCAGTCAGTTAAGCGTCTGACTCTTGATTTTGGCTCAGGTCATGGTCTCAGGGTTGTGAGATTGAACCCCACATCAGGCTCCACACTGAGCATGGAGCCTGATTAAGATTCTTCCTCTTCCTCTCCCTCTGCCCCTTCCCCTCCCCCCTCTCCCCACCTCTCTAAAAAAAAATGAATGGGTTCAAACTTAAGCGACCATCAACTTAATATAAACTGCTATATTTAGAAGATGTTATATACAAACCTAATAGTAACCACAAATCAAAAACCAGTAATAGATATCCAAAACAAGGAGAAAGGAATCCAAGTATATCACTAAAGCAAGCCAGCAAACTGTGAGAGAAAAGAGCAAGAGAAGAAAGGATCAGAGAAGAACTACAAAAACAACCACAAAAAAGTAACAAAATGGAAAAAATACATAACTATAAATAATTATTGGAATGTAAATAGATGAAGCACTCCAAGCAAAAGACATAGGGTGATGGAATGGATAAAAAAACAAGAATCATGTGTGTGCTGCCTACAAGAGACACATTTCAGACCTAAAGACACATGCAGATTGAAGTGAAGGATGGAGAAACATTTCTCATGTGAATGGCTGTCAAAACAAAACTGGGGTACCAATACTTATATCAGACAAACTACTTTAAAACAAAGACTGTACAAAGTGATAAAGAAGGCCACTGCATAATAATAAAGGGAACAATCCAACAAGAAGATATAACAATTGTAAATATTTATGCACCCAACATGGGAGCACACAAATATATAAAACAGTTAATATCGAATATTAAGGAACTAATCAATAGTAATACAATAACTGTAGGGGACTTTAACAACACATTTACATCAATAGACAGATCATCCAAACAGAAAATCAACAAGGAAACAGTGACATTGAATGACACACTAGACCAGATGGATTTAAGAGATATATTCAGAATACTCCATCTTAAACAGCAGAATACACACTCTATTGAAGTGAACATGAAACATTCTCCAGAATACATCACAGATTAATCCAGAAAAAATCCTCAACAAATTAAAAAAGATTGAAATTGTACCATGCATCTTTTCTGACCACAACACCATAAAACTAGAAATCAACCACAAAAATAATCTGGAAAGAGTAGAAATACATGGAGGTTCAATAACATGCTACTCAACAATGAATGAATCAACCAAAAAATCAAAGAAGAAATAAAAAAATTACATGGAGAGAAATGAAAATGAAAACACATGATCCAAAATGGTTCTAAGCAAAAGTGGTTCTAAGAAGGAAGTTTATAGCAATACATACATACCTCAAGAAGCAAGAAAAATCTCCAACAACCTAACCTTACACCTAAAGCAGACCTGTACTCTGAAAACTATAATACACTGATGAAGGAAACTGAAGATGACACAAACTAATGGAAAGACATTCCATGCTCATGGATTGAAAGAACGAATATTGTTAAAATATCTATACTACCCAAAGCAATCTATACATTTAATGCAATCACTATGAAAATACACCAGCATTTTTCACAGAACTAGAACAATCTTAAAATTTGTATAGAACCACAAAACACCCCAAATACCCAAAGCAATCTTGAAAAAGAAAAACAAAACTAGAGGCATCATAATTCCAGGCTTCAAGTTATATTACAAAGCTATAGTCATCAAAACAGTATGGTACTGGCACAAAAATAGGCATATAGATCAACAGAACAGAATAGAAAACCCAGAAATAAGCCTACAATTATATCGTCAGTTAATCTTTGACAAAAGAAGCAAGAATATATAATGAGGAAAAGACAGTTTCTTCAACAAATGGCGTTGGGAAAACTGTACAACTACATGCAAAATAATGAAACTGGACCATTTTCTTACACCACACACAAAAATAAATTCAAAATGGTTTAAAGACCTAAATGTGAGACCTGAAACCATAAAAGTCTTAGAAGAGAGAACAGGCAGTAATTTCTCTGACATCAGCCATAGCAAATTTTTTCTAGATAGGTCCCCTGGAAAATAAAAGCAAAAATAAACTATTGGAACTACATCCAAATAAAAAAATTTCTGTACAGCAAAAGAAACAATCAATAAAACTAAAAGGCAACCTACTGAATGGGAGAAGATATTTACAAATGACATATCTGATAAAGGGTTAGCATCCAAAATATATAAAGAACTTATACAACTCAACACCAAAAAAACAAACAAAAAACCCCACACAAATAATCCAATTTAAAAATGGGCAGAAGACATTAACAGACATTTTTCCAAAGAAGATATCCAGATGGACAATAGACACATGAAAGATGCTCATCATCACTTATCATAAGGAAAATGAAAATCAAAACTACAATACGTTATCAGCTCCCACCTGTCAGAATGGCTAAAATGAAAAACTCAAGAAACAACAAGTTTTGTCAAGGATGTGGAGAAAAAGGAACCCTCTTGCACTGTCAGGGGGAATGCAAACTTGGTGCAGCCACTATGGAAAACAGTATGGAAGTTCCTCAAAAATTAAAAAAATAGAACTACCCTATAATCCAGCAATTGCACTACTGGGTATTTACCCAAAAATTACAAAAACGCTACTTCAAAGGATACATGCATCCCTATGTTTATAGCAGCATTATTTACAATAGCTAAGATATAGAAGCAACCAAAGTGTCCAACAATAGATAAATGGATAAAGAAGTGATACCACATATCAACAATGGAAAATTATTCAGCCATAAAAAGAATGAAATATTGCCATTTGCAATGACGTGCATGGGGCTAAAGTGTATAATGCTCAGCAAAATAAGTTAGTCGGTGAAAACAAATACCATATGATTTAACTCATGTTGAATTTAAGAAACAAAACAAGTGAGCAAAGGAAAAAACACAGAGAGAGAGACAAACCAAGAAACAGACTCTTAACTATAGAGAACAAAATGATGGCTAGCAGAGGGGAGATGGGATGGGTGAAATAGGTGACAGGTATTAAGAGTGTGTTTGCTATGAAGAGCACTGGGTTATGTATGGAATTGCTGAATCACTATATTGTACACCTGAAACTAATATAACACTGTATATTAACTATACTGAAATTAAAATGAAAACTTAGTAAATATATAATAAAATAAATAGGTGAAGGGGATCAAGTGTTCACTTACCATGATTAGCACTGAGTAATGTATAGAATTGTTGAATCAGGGGGTGCCTCAGCGGCTCAGTCGGTTAAGCATCTGACTCTTGATTTCTGCTCAGATCATGATCTCAGGTTTGTGAGATAGAGCCCCACACTGGGCTTATGCACTGGACATGGAGCCTGCTTAAGATTCTCTCTCCCTCCCTCACCCTCTGCTCCTTACCCCCCCTTAAAAAAAGAATTGTTGAATCAGTATATTGCATATCTGAAATTAATAAAATGTTGTATGTTAATTACACTTGAATAAAAAGTAATAACAAAGTTATACTATTTTTAAAAATTAAAACTAGTCTACAATTCAGTAATCACACTGCAGTATATTTACCTGAAGAAAACGAAAACACTAATTTGAAGGGACATATGTACCCCTATGTTTATTGCAACATTATTACAATAGACAAACAATGGAAGCAGCTCATGTCCATCAATAGATAAATGGATAAAGAAGAAGTAATATATACATATATATTATACATTATACATATATATACACATACACATATATAAGTAATATATACATATATATATTACTTCTTCTTTATATATTTCCATATATATATGGAATCTTGCCATTTGTACCAGCATGGATGGATCTAGAGAGTATAATGCTGAACAAAATAAGCCAGTTAGAGAAAGACAAATACTGTATGATTTCATTCATATATCACATTTAAGAAAGAAAATAAATGAACAAAGGGAAAAAAAAGAGAGAGACAAACCAAAAAACAAACTCTTAACTATAGAGATCAGATGGTTACCAGAGGGGAGGTAGGTGGGGGGATTGGTGAAACAGGTGAAGGAGATTAAGAGTACACTTAGCTTGATGATCACTGAGTAATATATGGAAGAGTTGCATCACTATATTGTCCACCTGAAAATAATATGCTGTATGTTAACTATACTGGAATTGATATAGATGATGATAGATAGCTGGATGATAGATAGATAGATAGATAGATAGATAGATAGATAGATA
>NW_027397157.1:22669-69413 GCF_003265705.2 Callorhinus ursinus | reverse complement strand
AGGATGGACTCATACATTTCCTCCATTCCTCCTGCCAAAATCAATAACCTGAGTTCTCACTCTAGAAAACTAGAGAAAGAAGAGTACATTATGTCTGAAACAAGCAGAAGAAAGAAAATATAGAGTAGAGCATAAACCAACAAAGTTGAAAACAGGGCAATAATAGAGTAAATCAATGGAACCTAAGGGTGACTCTTTGAAAGAGCAATAAATCTGGTAAGACTTTAACCAGGGTAACTAAGAAAAAGAAGACACAAATGACCAATATTAAGAATGCAAGAGGAGACATTACTACTGATTCCATGGACATGAAAAGGTTAATAAAATATTATCAGTAACACCATACACACAAATAACTTAGATGAAATGGACCAACTCCTCAAATAATTTGAAAGAAAAGTATTTTATTTTATCACATTTCTTTTTACTATACTTCATATTTTAAAATAAGATTCATTTTTTTTTACATGGAAAAGTACTGGTGTCAGATATTAAACAGTAATAATTTTCAAAATTTAATGTATATTTTCCTGAAATATAAATTGAATTTTCCTTTTTTTTGCTTCATTGATATAAACTGTTGATTTTTCAACATAATTCATAAATTTTTCCACTTATGCCTATTTATTTTTGGAAAAATAGCTTTCAAACATTAAGCCAATGACAAAGATGCTTTGCTATATATTATCACTAACTTAAATTGCCTCTGCAGAACACAGTCTGCAATTAAAAAATAAAGTTAATGCAGTATCTGTCTGCAGGCTTTATGTGTGTGAATGAAATCTCAGCATGTAATAAATCATTTTGGCAGCCTTGATAAAAATTATTTACTCTACCTGTCCTGAAATTCCATTTATGGGAGTACCAATTCTTCAATGGCTGAAAGGCTTCTTAAAGTAGACAGGCTTTTGGCTGTCTTCCTAACTGACAGTGACTGGATCCTCTTAACATAGCCATCTGACAATATGTGGAAGGTAGCTAGAGTCATTGTATTCAATCTGGCTATTCTAGAATATGAATCCAGGCTAACTGCTTAAGATCCTATACGGTTAGCTATAAACTGTAGGAAATAAAAGCACTTTGTTCTGACTCTTCTATCTTTAAAACCATAGACCTTTGTCATAAACGAAGCAAGCTTTATCATCTGGCTTATTTCTAGAGTAGCTCTAATAGGTTCTGATAATATAAATGCTGACTGGTAAGTTATTCCAAGCTGCTAGAAGGAGTAGATGGACCAGGTTCTAAGAATTTGGAAATGTATTACAGAAAAAGCCATTTAGCTAAATTTGACAATTATCTGAGTATGGCAAAATATAAACAATTAAAAGTTAAAGTCTGAAGCTGATTGTTTATCTTAACTTGAAACTACTTTTTGTGAAAATAAATGTTTGAAAAAATTTATTTTTAAAACTTGATGTGAAAATAAATACTAAGGGCTTAACCGCATTTTAATCTACTATCATAAATCAACTACACCTCACATGTAATATCATTTACATATTTTTTTCACAGTAATGACTATGGTAGTTGAATTTGTGGGAAGAATGAGACCACTTTCCTAATTTCCCCCTCACTTTACAGAAGCTCCTTTAATAAAAGTTATAGTGCATTTTCTGTTGGATGGTTGATTGTCCACTTCCCTTTTAATTAGTAAGTTAATGTTTTAAAAGGAAGACAGACTTTTAGGCAAAATAATTGCAAACAAAAATTATGTTATACCATTTTCAGTGTTGATTTCAAAGAGTGATATAGAAATCAAAAAATATTTATTCAAATTGCATGCTGAAATTGTAGAGTGGAGAAGTCCAAGTCCCTTTCAATCTACTGAAGCAACTCTAAGCTTGCAAAAAATGTCAGAATCAACATTTTTGAAATTCTGGGATCTAATAAATACACAATAGCAACCCAAATGTCCATTGACAGAAGAATGGATAAACAAAATGTGATATATATATATTATATATATATAACTTATTTATTTATTTGAGAGAGAGAGAGGGGCGGAGGGAGAGAATCTCAAGCAGACTCCCCACTGAGCACAGAGCCCAATGTGGGGCTTGATATCATGACCCATGGATCATGACATGAGCCAAAACCGAGAGTCAGATGCTTAACTGACTGAGCCACCCAGGTGCCCCTTTCATTACTTTTGATGTAAAAACTAAGAACTCTGCCTAGCCTTAGGTCCCAAAAATTTTCTCCTATGCTTTATTTCTTTTCTAGAAATTTTATAATTTTGTGTTTTATAAGGCTGTTCCATTTTAAGTTAAATTTTTAAAGAATAATTGATATTTAGGTCAAAGTTCTTTTTTTTTTTTTTTTTGCCTGTAGATGTAACATTATTCCACATCATTTGTTGAAAAGCTTTTCTGTCTTGGGGCGCCTGGGTGGCTCAGTTGGTTAAGCAACTGCCTTCAGCTCAGGTCATGATCCTGGAGTCCTGGGATCGAATCCCGCATCGGGCTCCCTGCTCGGCAGGGAGTCTGCTTCTCCCTCTGACCCTCTCCCCTCTCATGCTCTCTCTCTCTCTCATTCTCTCTCTCAAATAAATAAATAAAATCTTTTAAAAAAAAGAAAAGCTTTTCTGTCTTCTACTGGATTATTTTTGCATCTTTGTCAAAGATCAGTTGGGCAGCATAGTTGTATGAGTCTATTTCTGGGTTGTCTATTCTGTGAGGTTGAGCTATATATCTGTCTCCCTACCAGTACAATAATATCTTAATTACTATATAGAAGATAGGGACAGAGCTAGTGATAGAGATAGAGGTAGCAACAGAGACAGAGATAAGTAGATAGAGATGATATAGAGACAGAGCACACACACACAACATTGGGAAGAGTGGTGTTATTCTTCTTTTACAAAACTGTTTTGGGTATGCTAAATCCCGTGTCTTTATATATACAATTTTTTTGGTTTTTCCATTTTATTTTATTATTATTTGTAATTTTGTCAGTTAACATAAAGTGCAATATTGGTTTCTGGAAAGTTTGTGTAGGATCTGTATGCTGATAATTGGAAGCAATTCCAATCCATGAACACAGTAGGACTCTCCATTTTAGGTATTCTTTGATTTCTTTTATCCACATTTTGTAATTATCAGCATACAGATCCTATACCTGCTTTGATAAGTGTTTACCTAAGTATTTCATTTTGTTTGAAGTTATAATAAATTATATATATTTTTTAATTTTGCTTTCTGCATGTCCATTGTCAACATATAGACATACAATTGACATTTGCAACTTGATCCTTTATCCTGTGACCTTGTTGAACTGACTAGTTCTGGGCAGGTTTCACAGACCTACACAATTCCTTTATATGAATAAGTGGTAACAGCTATTATGGCATAGGATTAAAAATGAAAGAGTCTAGAAACTGTTACTAGACAAAACCCACGTGCACTAAGTATCATCATAACAAAATCATGAGGCTCAGAGTATAAATGGAAATTAAGAGGATTTAAATATACTGGTAGTAAAGATAGGCACCTTAGGTAAGACATAGTGATTGGGGCTGTTAATCATGGCCAATTTCTAAACTTAGAAGATAGCAATGTTTCAAATGACATCCTCTGATAGAGGAAACTGTGTTCATGAGTGGGTCTTCATGAATATTTAAACAATATGATTCTATAATGACCTCTTAAAAGGAGATTTCTCTCAGTGAATTTATGATTAGACTTTATCATCTAAACAAGTTGCATAAAATGATTGGCAATACTGAAGCCAAGATTTTGTTCATGTACCCTCTTTTCACCAAATGCCATTCAATTGTTGCTATGGTCTTTGGCAACATGATGTACTGTGTTCTTGGAACATAATTTTCCATGGGATAATTGCCTTACAAATCTGGAAGTTGCTTCTGTTTTCTACTCATACCCCTGATGAGCTCCCTAGAATGACAGCTTCAGGGCCACAGGGATTTTTGTCTAGCTTATTTCTGCTCCATATGTAGTACCTTGAGCAGTGCCTGGCACATAAGAGGTGTTGAACATATAAATCTATGTTATATGAGTTGAATGAAAGGGTAGTATGGAAATCAAATCTCTTGAGACCTGCTTTTTCTTTGCATGTTTATAAAAAGTGAAGCCCATGAGAAACTTGTCACTCAACTCTTATGATTTCTGAGGACTTACAAATTGGGAGGTTTAGTCAAAGGGTACAAACAGTTATGCAAGATGAATAAGTCCTACAGATCTATTTTACAGCTAAGTGCCTATAGTTAATAATAATATGCTGTATACTTAAAATTTTACTAAAAGGTTAGAACTTATGTTGTGTCTTTGTCA
Source organism: Callorhinus ursinus (assembly GCF_003265705.2). Taxonomy (NCBI): domain Eukaryota; kingdom Metazoa; phylum Chordata; class Mammalia; order Carnivora; family Otariidae; genus Callorhinus; species Callorhinus ursinus. The sequence continues at coordinate 65,124 of NW_027397157.1, read as the reverse complement.
CAAAAATAATAATTAAATAAAGAGGATGGATGAAACTTTTGAAAAATTCCCAATCAATAATCTAAGTTACCTTCATTAAGAAATTAGAAAAAGAAGAGCAAATCATACCCACAGCAACAGGAAGAATGAAATAGTCAAAATAAGAGTAGAAGTCAATAAACTGAAAAGCAGAATATCAATAAAGAAAATGAATGAAAATACAAGTTAACACTTTAAAAAGTAAAAAAAAAAATGGTAGTAACTTCTTGCTAGGTGTGTGTCCTGAGGCAAGGGAAACAAAAGCAAAAAATAAACTACTGGGACTACATCAAAGTAAAAAGTTTCTGTACAGTGAAGGAAACAACAAAACTAAAGGGCAACCTATGGAAAGGGAGAAGATATTTGCAAATGACATATCTGATAAAGGTTTGGTATCCAAAATATATAAAGAACTTATAAAACTCAATACCCAAAAACAAATAATCCAGTTTAAAAATGGGCAGAAGACATGAATAAATGTGTGTTTTGTTTTGTTTTGTTTTTTTACAAAAATGGGCCATATAGTCAGGAAACAACAGATGTTGGTGAGGATGTGGAGAAAGGGGAACCCTCCTAAACTGTTGGTGGGAATGCAACCTGGTGCAGCCGCTCTGGAAAACAGTATGGAGTTTCCTACAGACGTTAAAAATAGATCTACTCTATGACACGGCAATTGCACTACTCCCACTCAATATAGCTTAAATGAGAAATGCAAGTCAAAAAATAGACTCTTACCTGTAGAGAATAAACTGATGGTTGCCAGAGGGGAGGGGGTGGGGGGATGGTGAAATAGGTGATGGGGATTAAGGAGGGCACTTGTGATGAGCACTGGGTTGTATGTAAGTGTTGAATCACTAAATTTTATACCTGAAACTAATATTACACTGTATGTTAACTAACTGGAATTTAAATAAAAACTAAAAAAAAAATGATAGCACTCTAGCCTCACTAATCAAGGAAAAAAGAGAAAAGAAATGAATTACCAATTATCAGAAATTAAAGGTAGGACATCACTACAGACACTATAAGCATTAAAAATATAATAAAGAAATAACATGAACAAGTTTATACAATTAAATTCAGCAACATAAATAATATAAACTCATTACTTGAAAGACAGAAACTACCAGAGGTCACTCAAAAAGGAATCTACAGCTTTAATAGTTCTATATGTACTGAAGAAATTATAATTATTATAATTATTCCAACAATGAATACTCCAGATCCAGACATCTTCACAGGGGAATTCTATAAAATAATTAAAGTATAAATATTATCAATTTTACATAAATTCTTCTATAAAATAGAAAGAGTCACTTCATACTCATTTTATAAGAACAATGTTTTACTGAAGGCATGAACAGACAAAAAAATTACAAAAAAAATGAAAAGTACAGACCAGTAACTGTCATTGATATAGGTAAAACATCCTTAACAAAATATTAGCAAATTGAATTCAGCAATAATAAAGGCTAATATATCATCAATAAGTGGAAACTACCCATGAATTCAAAATTGCTTAAACATTCAAAATTAATTAATGCAATTCACCTATCAACACACAAAATAAAAAGTGTGTTCTCAGTCAATGCAGAAAAACCATTTGACAACATTCAACATCTGTATGTGATAAAACCATCCAACAACTTGTAATAAAAAGAAACCTCCTCAAACTGGTAAAGGGTACTCAACATCATATTTAATGGTGAATGACTGAATGCTTTCCCCCTAAGTTTGGGAATATTTGTTGTGTATCTGAAATTCAGATTTAATCAGGCATTCTATAATTTTATTTGCTAAATCTGGCAATCCTACCAAAATTTATCTTCTATGTTTAACTATAAAGTCTGGATATGTGTCTTGGTTTCCTTTTTTATTTTCCCCTCACTAAAAAAAATTTGAAAATCTTCACTCGGTTTATATACAAGTATATTTCTGAACTTGCCTGGCACATGCCCCATGAATCCCAGGAGGTTTGAGGTGGGTTCTTTTTGCTTTTGAGTCCCTCAACTGACTACAGAGGAGTCCCTTCTATGCTTGTTAATAGAAAGCAGAGCTGTGTCCTACTACAGCTCAGTCTCTCTAACCTGAATAAGGATATATTAGAGAAACTGTGTGCACTTACCTATTCTGATGATAAGTTGGTATGGTCATCAAATGCACCTAAATCTTATTTTTTAAAGATTTTATTTATTTATTTGAGAGAGAGAGATAGTGAGAGAGCAGGAGCAGGGGGAGGGGCAGAGGGAGAGGGAGAAGAAGACTCCCCACTGAGCAGGGAGCCCAATGCGGGGTTCAATCCCAAGACCCCAGGATCATGACCTGAGCCAAAGGCAGACACTTAACCAATTAGGCACCCAGGTGCCCCTAAATATTATTTTTTAATTAATCTTAACATAGTACATAAGTGAAACATTTGCCTATGAATGTATTATCTATGGAAGCCTGTAGATTTTATCATTGCTTAGGAAACAGCATAATCCTTAAAGTAGCAGCCTCATATTTATCTTCTGTCCTGTAATTTCTTGTACCAAAACACTATGGAGTAGTGTGTCTATTCTCATTTAAGTTGTTTTTCATGATCCTTGGTATGATGAGTGATTTTTTTAACAAATCCTTGACATTTTGACTATTATGCTGGAAGATTCTTGATCTTATATCTCATTTCAACAGGTGGTCACCTCTTTTTAGATCTAGCTTGTAGAGTTTGGCTAACTTTTGTGACCTTTAGTTCAAATGGCAGTTCAATGTTCAGAGCCCAGTTCAGTGCTATTCTGGCTGATTTTATTCTGGCTCTGCTAGTCGCCCTCTTGATCTCTTCAGGTGCCACCTATGTGCCCAATGCCATTGGGTGGGAGATCATGAAATATTAGGCCCTGGTTGCTGATGCTGTGGCAGACTGATCCACCACTACTTCATGCATGGAAGTGTGGAACAGGTCCCTGGCTAGGTCCTGATGGACTATGCTGCTGCTACTAATTAGGCCGCCTCTGCTTCTATTGTTGGGCAGGATGCGTCTCCTCACTGTCTTTGCTAAGTACCCTTTTCCCAGAACCTTTAGACAGAAAGAGTAGACTTCTTGTTTTCCTTTGTTTTTTGTCTATGCCTGTGAGAGCTTCCAGGCTGTAGGTCTTTTTGTCACCCAATTAGAAATATATAAAAGATACAAAGAAAACTCAATAGACTCACAGACACCACTGTGTCTTTCCTCAAGTCTTGAGTTCCCTGGCCTGTCACCTTCCTTCAACCTTCACAGTCCTTTTACAACTGTCTGTTGCATTAGGAAAAGGAGAAAGGAAAGTTAGTCTATGTCATTTTGTCCTGGAACTGGAGGTCAGTTTATCTTTCCTGGAATCATTTTCTTCATACTACAATTTTTGTAAACATTTGTCCAAAAATTTACCAATGTCCTTAGCCCAGGAAATTCCTTAGTGGCTATTTTCCCTAATACTATATATGGAAGGTTAATATTTACTAAATTTTCTCCTCCCTGTGTTGTCCCAAATGTACCAAAAATCCTTGGCCTTGGCCTCAATATATTCCTGTTATAATTAGGTATCTCCATTATCAACAAGGATCTTGGTGGGGGGGAAATGTCATTCTCAAATATTACTCTGATTCTCCTTCCTTATTAGAATCATCTCAATGTCCAGATTCTAACATTTTCTGCTCTACCTCATTCATTTATTCATTTAGTTTTAGGACTGTAATAAGTGAACCACTTAGCTATGGTGTAAAGTCATGATTTTGATGATAAACTTAAGATGCACTAGAACGAATGTGGTAATTTTGTGAACCAGGTCATCTGGAGGTATTGACTGCCCTGGGTTTGGGGCAATGTGGATTTTGAAATCCCTTTCAGCACAAGCATCTGTTATTTCAGGTTCTAAGGTGATCCTAATCAGACATTGAAACCAGTTTTGTTGCATCTGACAGGAAATCCAGAACGATTAACCATCCTTTAAATCATCCATTTTAACTCCTTGTTTTAAAATCCTTTTATTTTACTCCAATGGTAAATTTGGGGGTAATTGCTGAAATACTCTCTTCATGGCCTTGGTTCCTAGGAGGAATTTGTACTTCATAGCTTCCTTGGAAAGCTAATGTAAAACTGATTGTTATGCTGATACTCTGGTTTCTATGACAACTGGAATGTGCTATCTAATGGTCAGAGGGAGAAACACTTAGCAAGGATATTCATAGCCAGAAAGAATGGCATACATGCATCCAAAACAGGCCTACTGGGGAGTCTATCATCAATATGACTGTTTTTATGTGTCTTTTTGCATGTGTCTTTGAGGGAGTGAGTTATTTTATTGGAGAACCTGGGTCTGATCTCCCTTGTAATTTGACAGAGACTGTCAGCTCCTCCTGAGGACAGTGGTGAATGCTGAGTCACCAGTTATTTATTTAATTCCCTTGTCTCTGTGCCCTAAAATAGCCTGACACCTGTGCAGAGAGAGCCAATTTAACCTTTGATTCTTTCATTTGGATTCTGTTAGTGGACATAGAATAAGATGTGGGAATCCAATAGAGGATTAAAATAATCTTATGATTTTAAAAATTGTATGTAATATTTTAAAATTTAACATTCTATTAAAAATTCCCCTAACAAAATGGGTATACCTTAGGAAAAAATTGAATTCTAGTAAAAATCTAAATTCTCCTTAAATTGTCCTGTATATTCAATACCAAAATAATTATCAGAAGTTCCTTTTAATTACACAGAGGAATTAAAAAATTAATCAAGTGCCAGGTGCCAGAATAACCAAAATATTTTTGTTACATAAAACCATTACAAATTTCTCTTTTAGTATAGTGAAGTTTCCTTGTTAGTTTTAGGAAATACTCCATTCGGTTGCCTCTAAATTTCCACAGGCTACATAGTACAAGAAGCTCTAATGTAATGGGTTAGAATTTTGGTGATGTGAATTTGGGATAAAAGTGAAAAAAATAAATTTCAGTCTATAGATGTTGGTGTTCGTGGGAGTCATTTTAAGAAACGTGCACTTATTGGGGCACCTGGGTGGCTCAGTCATTTAAGTGCCAACTCTTGATTTTAGCTCAGGTCATGATCTCAGGGTTGTGAGAGGGAGCCTTGTGATGGGCTCCACAATGGGTGTGGAGCCTGCTTAAGAGTCTCTCTCTCCATCTCCCTTTGCCCCTCCCCCATCTAAAAAAACCAAAATGTACACTTATTAAGAAGGAACTCCATATGAAGATTTATTTTCCTTGTGGTATATGTTAATCAATCACCTTGTAAGTAGTTATCAGAGTATAGCTTCCAAAACACTATTTCTATAGAGCGTGACTATCAATGGATAACTAAAAACTTTTTGATTAGCAATTTTATTTCAACCTAAGAGTAATTGTGGAAAATGAATCATATTTTAAAAAGCATAGGAAACTCATAACTTGGATATTTTTTACTGTAAAAAATTTTTATTTTATTGTGGTAAGAACATTTAACATGAAATCTACTCTTATAACAAAATTTTTAAGTGTATATTATTGTTGACTATAGGTATAATGTTATATGGCAGATCTCTGAAGTTTATGCATTGTACTTAAACTTTATGCCTGTTGACTAATAACTTTCTGTTTTCCTCTCCTCCCAGACCCTATAATCACTGTTTCACTCTTTGAGTACATTATGCTTAGTGGAAGAGGGTAGGGGGATGGGTTAGCCTGGTGATGGGTATTAAAGAGGGCACATACTGCATGGAGCACTGGGTGTTGTGAACAAACAATGAATCATGGAACACTACATCAAAAACTAATGATGTAATATATGGTGATTAACATAACAATAAAAAAGATGTTATTATTACTATTAAAAAAAAGTCACAAAAAGACACACACGACTATTTTAGATAGTTAATGTGGGTAGAATTATGCAGTGTGTGTCTTTTTGTGACCGGTTTTTTCCACTAAGCATAATGTTCCCAAGGTTCATTCATCTTTCCATATACTGTAGAATTTCCTTCTTTTATAAAGCAGAATAATATTCCATTGTATGTATATATTACATTTTCTTTATTCATCCAGTCGTTGATGGACACTTAGGTTGTTCCCACATCTTGGCTATTGTGATTAGTGCTGCAATGAACATGGGAGTGCTAATATCTCTTCAAGATCCTGATTCAATTCTTTTGGATAAATATCCAGAATGGAATTACTACATTATATATTTCTGTACTTAATTTTTTGAGGAACATCATACTGGTTTCCATAGTGGCTGCAATATTTTGCATACCCACCAACAATGTGCAAGGATTCCAGTTTCTCTGCAGCCTCACCAACATTTATTATCTTTTAAAAATTGTTTTAAAGATGTTATTTATTTATTTGACGGGGGTAATGGCAGGCAGAGGGAGAGGGAGAAGCAGGCTCCCCACTGAGAGCCCAACGCGGGGCTCAATCCCAAAACCCTGGGATCATGACCTGGGATCATGACGCTTAACTGACTGAGCCACCCAGGTGCCCCTTATTTTTTTAATAATAGCCAACCTGACAGGTGTGAAGTGACATCTCATTGCAGCTTTGATGACTATTCACATTGAGCATCTTTTCATATATCTGTTGTTATCTATGTCTTCCTTGGAGAAATGTCTATTCAGTTTCTTAGCCCATTTTTAAGTGAGTTATTAGGGTTTGGTTTTTTGTTTTTTGTTCAAGGAGTTTTTTTTTTGTACAAGGAGTTTTTTGCATATATTGAAGATTAACCTCATCAGATATATAGTTTGCACATATTTTGTCTCATTCCACAGGTTGCCTTTTCCCTCTGTTGATTGTTTGTTTCCTTTGTGGTGCAGAAGTCTTTTAATTTGATGTAGGCCTACAAGTTTATTTTTGGTTTTGTTGCATATTTGATGTCAAATCCATAAAATCATTGCCAAGATCAATGTCATGCAGCTTTTTCTCTGTGTTTTATTCTAGCATTTTTATACTTCAGGTCTTATATTTAAGTCTTTAATCCATTTTGAGTTAATTTTTTGGTGTATGGTATAAGATAAGGGCCCAATTTTATTTTTTTAAATTTGAATATCCAGTTTTCCCATGACCATTTGTTGATGAGACTACCCTTACCCCACTGAGTATTCTTGGCACCCTTGTCAGTTTATTTTTAATAGTTTATTTTAAGCTGATAACAACTTAACTTTAATCACATACAAAAACCACACTTTTATTGCCCCCTCACATTGTATTATTGTTACAATTTACATCTATGTCTATTGTGTATCTTTTAACATATTTTTAAATTATGATTATTTTTAATACTTTTGTCCTTTATCTTTAATACCAGAATGAAAAGTGTTTTCCCCAACACCATTATAGTAATATACTATTCTCTGTTCGCCTAAATATTTACACTTCCCAACAAGTTTCATGCTTTCTCATGCAATTATATTCCTGGTTAAGATCCTTTTGCTTCTACCTGAGCAGCTCTCTGTAGCATTTCTTCTGAGGTGTGGCAAGTAGTGATGGGCTTCCTCAGCTTTTGTTTCTGGGGCTTTTTGGGGGGAGGGGAGTCTTTATACCCACCTTCATTTTTAAAGAAATTGTTGCCAGTGAATTTTTCAGTTCAATTATTGTGTTCTTCTTCTCCATGAATTCTGTTTGGTATTTTTTAATATTTTCTCCTTGTTGAAATTCTCACTTTAATCATGCATTGTTCTCTTGACCTGGGTGAGTAATGTTATGACAGTTGATATGAATTCTCTGTCAATCTCTGTCAATTATATATCTCAATTTTATTAGAGTTAGTTTCTGGAGATTTTTCTTGTTCCTTTATTTGGAACATCTTTCCCTGATTCTTCATTTTCCTTGACTTTCTGTGTTGATATCTATGCATTAGCTAAAGCAAGCACCTCTCTCAGTCTTTTTGGACTAGTGGCACACAGGAGAAGGACCTTATCCACAGCTTGGCCAGAGATTCTGGGGCTGTCTAGCAACTCCTTCCCTCCTGGAGAGACAGGCAGCTGTGTTTTTGTCTGTTTGCTTGGTGCTATACAAGGGGAGGATCTAGTACAAACTGCTATTCTCCCTCAGGTAGCAAGCCTGGAATAGATAGAGTGTTGGATGCATGGATCAACTCCTTCCTTCCCAGGGGGAAACTGGGAGCTGGGATTTTTCATCTGCTTACCCTATGCTGAGCAGGGGGAATGGAAGGATCTTTGGCATATAACAATTCCATTCCCTCCCAGGTGGCTAGACTGTGTCAGATTCATCAGAGATCCAAGACTGGAAAGAAAAAAGACAGTCCTCTGGGGAGCCCCTGAGGAAATGCTGGTGTGTGGAACACATGAACCTACTTCTTCCTTCCCCTGGGAGAAGCTGAGAGCTAAATGGTCTTTTCTTGATCATATAGCACCATACCAGAGGCAGATACTGAGATGAGAAGGTGTCCTGAATCTCTCTGCTGGCTTTCGTGAGCTTGGTTTCATGTTCACACAGGGTACAGGAGCATTTCATTTACATTCTGGATTTATTACAAAGGGAATTTGTCCTTGAATTGTTGCTGAATTAGTGTGTTTGTGAGGAGAAGGAGGAGCCAGGACTTCCTACACCACCACCTTGCTGATGTAATTCCTGGGGATTTTATTTCTTGATAATCATTTAAAAAGTTATGAATATATGGGTCATGGATTGGCAAGATTAATATTTTCTCTTTATATTAATTTGATTTTGTATTTAAACAGTATACCAAGTTCTAGAAGTTCTAGATCAGAATAAATATTTGGATATTTTAAAAGCTGAAAATTTCTGGGGCTTCTTGGGTGGCTCAGTAGTTAAGCGTCTGCCTTCAGCTCAGGTCATGATCCCAGGGTCTTGAGATCGAGCCCTGCATCGGGCTCCCTGCTCGGTGGGAAGCCTGCTTCTCCCTTTCCCACTCCCCCTGCTTGTGTTCCCTCTCTCACTGTGTCTCTTTCTGTCAAATAAATAAATAAAATCGTTTAAAAAAAGCTGAAAATTTCTGAGATATGGGGGATACCTCAATAGATTAGGAGTTGTTCCGTGCATGTACTAATGATAAAAGAGAGCAGGGAAAGAAAGAAAGAAAAAAGAAAGAAAAAAGAAAGAAAGAAAGAAAGGAAAGAAAGAGAGAAGAAAGAAAAAAGAAAAAAAGAGAGAAGAAAGAGAGAGAGAGAAAGATTTCTATGAGTACAGAAAATGAAATGAAATTACTAGAAGTTTATATACAAACTTAGTAGTAGAGAATATATTGAGAGGGGACCACTAGGTGATGTGCCAGGTCATTTAGATATTTTTTATGTAAGAAATTTCTCTATTATTTGTTTATATTAAGCCTTTATCATTTTTATCCTCATTTTTAGGATATGTGGGAAATACACCATCAACATGATACATATTTTCTAAGTAGTACACAAATATGAACAATAAAATATATTGAAACCTGGTGTAGAACTAAAACAAATAGTCTTTTGGGATTTGAGCTAAGAGAGTGGTGTAGTAGGAGGACCCTAGGCTTGCCTTATCCCTCAAACACAACCTGATAACTATCATATCATTCTGAATACCCAAGAAATTGACTTGAGGACTGACAACAAACTGCTTAACTAAAGGGTGAGAAAAGGCCACATCGAGAAAGGCAGAAAGTGCAGAGACATGGTTTGGGGGAGAAACGGATTATGGGTGCTGTGGAGGGCAGGGAGCCCTGGTCATAGAGAAAGGCAGGAGAGAGTGGAGTGCACAGGGACATGAACAAGGGGAACTCTACCACAAAGTCGTTGGGTGTGAAAATGAGAGGAGTTGATGTTTGTGAGTTTTTGTTTTTTGGTTTTTGTTTGTTTTTTGTTTTTTGTTTTGTTATTTATTTTTTTTTTTTTACAACCAGCAGAGCTCAAAGATCAGAGTTTTAAAAGTCAGTGGCATGGCTGGGATAGAGCCCTGAGGGTACTGCCCTACTCTTGAAGAGAGGACAGGCAAACAACCCTGAGGTGGACAGCAATATCTGAGGATCACCTAAAGAACACAGGGAGACTGTTCACTCTTCTGGGAGACCATCAGTGAGAGGTGGTATTCAGAGACACCTTTCCAGGGACAAAAGAAACAGTGGGCACCATTTCCTTCCTCCACCCCTCAGCAAAGGCACAGGACACCTGCTGAGGGTGAGTAACCCAGACACTGGCTCTTTAGCCTGCTTTGCTCAAAATCCCATGCCCCTGGGCTCTGGCATGACTGTCTTTCTTGGTCAGACCTGCATCTGTCCCAGTGCAGTGAGACCCTGCCCCAGAATATCAGTGCAGGCCTCTGACACAGCACATCCTTAATGTTTGGAGTTTTAAAAGTCAACAGGCTTGGCTGGGATAGAGTCCAAAGTGCGCTGTGCTGCTCCAGGCAGGCAAGAAACCTAGACACAGACAGCATGAAAATAGTGATCTGAAAAATGCCTGGGACACAGGAGGGAAATGCCTGCACAGGAGAGCAGGGAAAAATGCCTGCACAGGAGAGCAGCAAGCACAGAGACTTTCTGGGGACAAAGGAGCTGGCTGGCGCCATTTCCCTCCCCTGCCCCTCCACATAAACCAAGTTCAGTAAACAACACAGTTCTAACGCTGGCTGCCTAACCTGCTTACACCAAGTCCCATCCTCCTGCACTCTGCTGGTACTGCTTTTCCCAGGCCAGTGTGCCTAAGGCCCAGTGCAGTGGGCCCCTTTCCCAGAAGACCGGCAGACACCTACACACACATCATGTCTACCATAGAGTTCTGCAAGGCTTCAGTTCTGGTAGAAATAACATCAGGTCTCATTTAGTAAGCAAACCAGAACACACCTACTTAAAACTTGCCATGCTCTGGCCAAGGTCCAAACACTCTTCATTGCAGGCAAGGAGAGCCCCTGCAGACAACTGACCTGAGGGATAGAGCAGCCAAAACACAGCAGCAGAGTGCATGGAGCACATGCCAGAGACACTCCAAGAAGCACCAGGCCCTGGACAGTATATGACCTCTTCTTCATAAAGCCATTACTTTCAGGAGCAAGAAACATAACAGGCTTTTCTAACACAGAGAAGAAAGACCTAGACAAAATGCCAAAATGGAGGAATTCATCCCAAAAGAAAGAACAAGAAAAGGCCACAGCAAGAGATCTAATTGAAACAGATATAACTAAAATGTCTGATGGAGAATTTAAAGTAAGAATCATAAGGGTACTTGCTCTGCTTCAGAAAAGCATGGAAGACATCAAGGAGACACTTACCACAGAAATAGAAGAGTTAAAAAACAATCAGAAATGAAAAAATGCAGTAACTGAGATTCAAAACAGACTGGATATAATGACCACAAGGATGGAAGAAGCACAGGAATGAACAAGTGATATAGAAGTAGAATAACAAAAATAATGAAGCTAAACAAAAGAGAGAAACAAAAATATGGATCATGAGAATAGACTTAGGGAAATCAGTAATTACATCAAAAGTAATAACATTTATATCATAGAAGTCCCAGAAGAAGAAGGGAGAGAAAAGGGGGCAGAAGACTTATTTGAGGAAATAACAACTGAAAACTCCTGTAATCTGGGAAGGAAACAGACATCCAAATCCAGGAGGCACAGAGAACATCCATCAAAATCAACAAAAGCAAGCCAACAAGAAGACATATCATAGTTAAATTTGCAAAATGTAGTAATGAAGAAGTCCTAAAAGCAGCAAGACAAAAGAAGTCCCTAACTTACAAGGGAAGACCCATAAGGCTGGCAACAGATCTCTCCACAGAAATTTGGCAAGCCAATAGGCAGTGGTATGATATATTGAAAGCACTGAAAGAAAAAATATGCAGCCAAGAATACTCTATCCAGCAAGGATAGCATTCAGAATAGAAGGAGAGATAAAAAGTTTCCCAGACAAACAAAAACTACAGAAGTCCATGACCACTAAACCAGCCCTGCAAAAAACATTAAAGAGGACACTTTGAGTGGGAAAGAAAGACCAAAAGTGACAGAGACAAGAAAGGAACAGAGAAAATCTCCAGAAACAATGAAAAAACAAGTAATAAAATGGCACTAAATATACATCTATCAATTACTCTGAATGTAAATGAACTCAATGCTCCAATCAAAACAAATAGGGTCTCAGAATGGATAAAAACACAAGACCCATCTATATGCTGCCTAAATGAGACTCATTTTAGACCTAAAAACACCTGAAGATTGAAAGTGAGTGGGAGAGATATTTATCATGCAAATGGGCATCAAAAGAAAGCTGGAGTAGCAATACTTATATCAGAGAAATAACAAAGAAATGGAAAAACAGTCCATGCTCATGGAATGGAAGAATGAATATTGTTAAAATGTCTATAGTACCCAATACAATCTACACATTTAATGCAATACTTATCAAAATACTGCCAGCATTTTCACATAGCTAGAACAAACAATACTAAAATTTGTATAGAACTGCAAAAGACCCTGAATAGCCAAAGCAATCTTGAAAAAGAAAAGCAAAGGAGGAGGGATCGCAGTACTGGACTTCAAGTAATATTACAAAGTTGTAATCAACACAGTGTGGTACTGGCACATAAACAGACACATAGATCAATGGAACAGAATAGAAAACCCAGAAATGAACCCACAACTATATGATCAACTGAACTTTGACCAAGCAGGAAAGGATATCCAATGGAAAAAAGACAGTCTTTTCAGCAAAGGGTGTTGTTAAAACTGGACAGCAGCATGCAGAAGAATGAAACTGGACCGCTTTCTTATACCATACACAAAAATAAACACCAAATGGATTAAAGACCTAAATGTGAGACAGGAAACCATCAAAATCCTAGAGAAGAACACAGGCAGTAACCTCTTTGATATCAGTGGTACATATTCTTACTGGATACATTTCCCGAGGTAAGGGAAACAAAAGTGAAAAGAAACTATTGGGACCTCATCAAAATAAAAAGCTTCTGCAGTGAAGAAAACAGCCAAACTGTGGAAGGAGCCAAGATGTCCTTCAACAGATGAATGGATAAAGAAGATGTGGTTCATATATACAATGGAATATTAGCCATCAGAAAAGATGAATACCCACCATTTCCATCAACATGGATGGAACTAGAAGGCATTATGCTAAGTGAAAAGTCAAGCAGAGAAATACAATTATCATATAAGTTTTCACTCCTTATGGAACATAAGGAATAGTGCAGAGGACCACAGGGGAAGGGAGGGAAAACTTAAATGGGACGAAATCAGAGAGGGAGATAAAACCATGCGAGACTCTGGACTCTGGGAAACAAACTGAAGGTTACAGAGGAGAGGGGGTGGGGGGATAGAGTAACAGAGTAATGGGTATTAAGGAGGACATATGTTGTGATGAGCACTGGGTGTTATATGCAACTATGAAGCGTTGAACACTACATCAAAAACTAATGATGTACTATATGTTGGTTAACTGAACATAATAAAAAAAAAACTAAAAGGCAACCTACAGAATGGAAAAAGATATTTGCAAATGACATATCTGATAAATGATTAGTATCCAAAATGTATAACGAACTCAACACCCAAAAAACAAATAATCCAGTTAAAAAATGGGCAGAAGACATGAATATTTTTTCAAAGAAGACATACAGATGGCTAACAGACACATGAAAAGATGCTTATGATCACTTATTATCAGGGAAATACAAATCAAAACTACGATGAGATAGCACCTCACACCAATCAGAATGGCTAAAATAAACAACACAAGAAGCAATGAGTGTTGTCAAGGATGTGGAGAAATGGAAACTCTCTTGCACTGTTGCTGGGAATGCAAACTGTTGCATCCACTCTGGAAAATTTTATGGAGATTCCTCAAAATTAAAAATAGAACTACCCTACAATCCAATAATTGCACTATTAGGTATTTACCTGAAGGATACAAAAATACTGATTTGAAGGGATATCACAATGTCTATAGCAGCATTATCTAGAGTAACCAAATTAAGGAAAGAGTCAAAATGTCTATCAACTGACGAATGGATTAAGAAGATGTGAGATACACACACACACACACACACACACACACACAGGAATATTACTCAGCCATAAACAAGAATGAAATCTTGCCATTTGCAATGATGTGAATGAAGATAGTATTATCCTAAGCAAAGTAAGTCAGTCATAGAAAGACAAATACCATATGATTTCACTCATATATGGAATTTAAGAAACAAAACAGATGAATATACAGGAAAAAAATAGAGGCAAGCCAGGAAACACTCTTAACTATAGAGAACAAACAGAGTTGCTGGAGGGGAAGTTGACAGGTGGATGGGTTAAATAGGTGATAGGGATTAAGGCGCGAACTTGTGATGAGAAATGAGTGTTGTACGTAAGTGTTGAATCACTAAATTTTATACCTGAAACTAATATTATACTCTGTTAACTAAATGAAATTTAAATAAAAACTTGAGAAACACAAATAGATTTGTAGTTGTAGAGATAAGATAAAGAGAAGACAGACTCAAATATTGACAGTAATATTTTTGCATTATTATTATTATTATTATTATTTGGCATTTTCAATGAGCTTTCCTATGTTGAGTGCTACGGAGAGATAACTGCCTTCCTTGGTGGTTGATTAACCTGGGTTTTTATTTGGGTGTTCCATATCCCACCTGTGTGATCTTGGGAACCAGCAACTTTCCCCCAGGTGCCTGTTCACTCAGACTTTGGATAATCCACATTTGGCCATTCTTTGTTTTACTAATCTGCAGAAGTGAAATATTGGATGCTTTTGTATTTGCATTACTTTATTATTATTTTTTAGCCTACTATCTTACTTTTATTTATTTATTTTTCTTATTACATTCAGGAAAATTATTATCCTTTAGTAACACTGGATGTGAGAAAGATCAGGCTGTGCATTGCATTCTCCCATCGGTTCTCAAGAGTAGGCTCTGCTGATCTGGGTCACTTTGTTCCCTTCCTCTTCCCTTCCTTGGCATCCATCCCCCTTCAATTTGTGTGCACCGTCACAGAACACAATCTTCCCAGAGAAAAGATATGTCTTGATTAAGGTTAAATGAGTCATTTCATTTCATCTTCTTCTTACACTTGTGTAATTAGACTAAGGACCATCATCTATGCATAGGTAAGCATCAAATGACTGCAGTAAGAAATTGATTCCTCTTAGACAAACTATGGAAATAATACTGGCTGGAAATATGAAACACATCCTTCCTAGGTACAGGAGCAAAGAATGGTGTCCCTGGTAACTATCATCAAAGGATAGGGTACAGGAAAATCCAGTTATAAATTTGCACATAAATTATTACTTTACATACAAAAAATACTTGAAAAAAGCACTTGGTTATATATAGAGAGAGAGAAAAAATTGATTAGGTAACAGAAAAAGAAATATATTCTACAAAACAAAACAAAAAGATGGCATTCTATGTAATAATTACCATCCAAAAAAGAATAGAATGGGCAATGACATCTCACAAGAACTCAATATTACAATAAGAATGAAGATCAGATTCAGTGATCACGAACTTCTTTAGTTCTTGTTTATCTGGGAAACTCTTGATATCCCCTTCTATTCTGAATGGTGCCCTTCCTGGATAGTCTTCTTGGCTGCCGTCCTTTCCCATTCAGCATGTGGAATAGATCATGCCACTCCCTCTGGTTTGCTAAGTGTCTGTGGAGAGATGTGCTCCTTCCATCCTCATGTTCATTGCATCAATCCTGTTTCCAATCAGCATTCCTTTATTATTGAAAGGTAACTTTTACTGTTATCTGGCTGTTGTCTTTTTAATGTTTCCTTTAATGTTTAATGAATTAGGGCGCCTGGGTGGCTCAGTTGGTTAAGCGACTGCCTTCAGCTCAGGTCATGATCCTGGAGTCCCGGGATCGAGTCCCGCATCCAGCTCCCTGCTCGGCAGGGAGTCTGCTTCTCCCTCTGACCCTCTTCCCTCTCATGCTCTCTATCTCTCATTCTCTCTCTCTCAAATAAATAAATAAAATCTTTAAAAAAAATAAAAAAATGTTTAATGAATTAAGGGTGTGTAATAAATCTCATTTTATTCCCCATGCAGCATGTAAGAATGTTTAGATAAATATCAAAATATTTATCTGCTGACCACTTTTTTAAAAATGTTTAAAAGATTCATGTGTTTATTTTAGAGAGAGTTAGAGAGAGTGTGGTGGGGAGAGGGACAGATGCAGAAGGAGAGAGAGTATCTCAAACAGACTCCCCACTGAGTGTAGAGCCCGACACTGGGCTTGATCTCACAACCCTAAAATCATAATCTAAGCCAAAATCATGAGTCAGACACTTAACCATCTGAGCCACCCAGGCTCCCCAGAATATATAATTTTAAATTGCCTAGTAACAGCATTTAAAAACATGAAAAGGTGAAATTTATTAATATATTTTATTTATCCCAGTATATCCAAAGTAACACTTCTAAATGTGATTAACATAAAAATTATTAATATTTTTTATGTTCAATTAGTCAACATATAATACACCATTCCTTTTTTATGTAGTGTTTGATGATTCATTAGTTACATATAACACCCAGTGTTCATCACCACACGTGCCCTCCTTAATACCCATCACCCTGTTACCCCATCCCCTCACTCCCCTCCCTTCTGTAACCCTCAGTTTGTTTCCCAGAGTCCAGAGTCTCTCATGGTTTGTCTCCCTCTCTGATTTCTACCCATTCAGTTTTCCCTCCCTTCCCCTGTGGTCCTTGTATTCCACATATGAGTAAAACCATATGATAATTGTCTTTCTCTGCTTGACTTATTTCACTTAGCATAATCCCCTCCAGTTCCATCTATGTTGATGCAAATGGTGGGTATTCATCCTTTCTGATGGCTGAGTAATATTCCATTGTATATATGAACCACATCTTCTTTATCCATTCATCAGTGAAAGGGCATCTCATACAAATGGCTAACAGACACATGAAAAAATGTTCAACATCACTAGCCATCAGGGAAATACAAATCAAAACCACAATGAGATACCATCTTACACCAGTATTTTAGAATGGCAAAAATTAACAAGACAGGAAACAACAAATGTTGGTGAGGATGTGGAGAAAGGGGAACCCTCTTACACTGTTGGTGGGAATTCAAGCTGGGTCAGCAACTCTGGAAAACAGTATGGAGGTTCCTCAAGATGTTAAAAATAGACCAACCCTACGACCCAGCAATTGCAATACTAGGTATTTACCCCAAAGATACAGATGTAGTGAAAAGAAGAGGCACATGCACCCCAATGTTTCTAGCAGCAATGTCCACAATCTGCTGGCCATTTAAATGCCAACAATTGGAGTCCAGAATTTCTAGACTGAAATCTAACACTCTCATGGACTGGTGCCTCTATTACAAATATAACCTTTGAGTTTTTAAAACACTTTATTCATCCTTGGTATTTTAGATGAAATACAGTGTGCGTTTGTTGATGTGGGCTGTGAGACAATGATCAAGAAAGAATTCCTGAGACACTTTTGGTTGCAAAATTTGTTTTTATTAAAGCACAGGGACAAGACCTGTGGGCAGAAAGAATGGTACTTTTGCTGTGTGAAGCGATGGTTATATGCTTAGTATTCAAAGGGGAAGGCATGTGCCGGAGTATTAAGTCATAAAAGTCTTCACCAAATTTCTACTTGTAAAACTACTTTCACAAGATTTCTCTAGTGCTTATGATTCAATTCAATATTAACTATCAGTGAGATGTACAGGCAGTCATAAGACCCTTTAAGAATGGAGCAACTAACACTTATTTGATCCTTATCAAAACTACATAGGCTATAGGTCAGCCTTCTGGGCTGCAGGTGAACATTTTTCTGCTTCTATCCCTTGTCATTTGTGACCTCTAATAAATCTTTATATTGAAGAGATGTTGATATTTTGTCTATTTCCCAGAAAATAAGACTAGGAAAAAGAGCAACTAAGGAAAATACTTATAGCCATACACAGCTTATGTAGCAGAGCCACACTCAAAACTCAAACCTGTGTTTTTGAAGGATTCTGTGATTGGAAAGCTTACTCATGGGTCTACCTCATTTTAATCCATGAAAAAATATAATAGCTGGAATTGGGGTCATGATATCTGTCCTAGTTTTCCCCTTACAGAGAAACTATTGCAAACTTTCTTTCACTTACAAATGGTCATGCCTGTCCCACCCATCCTTACTTCTATGTATTCCATCAAGAATGTGGTGGTTTCTTGGAAAGGAGATTCCAGGATTAACAACAAAGGGGATTTCCTCTTTGCTTCTTAATTCTGAGCTGAACACAATAGAGCAGTTGTGCCTCTCTAGGCTGAATATCTCTGTGTGATCGAAACTATATATATTTGTGTACACTGATAAATTTGCATGCAACTTGTCAACCCTCATTAAGCTTTTTTTTTAAATTCTCAGCCTACCTATGAGTCATACAGCTGAACACCCTTATTTATTGACTGTGTATCAATTCCAGCATGGCCTTAGGAAAGCAGATTCTACAATATCGCTGAATCAAATTCATTTCTCAGTGACTGCCAAACACAAGGCAGTCCACGGGAGTTCAGTCTCTGGTCAAGACTCATTTTCTTCTATCATCTTCATATATATTTTTCCATATATTGATATGTTTTGGCCCGGATATTAACTCCATGTGAAGTTTGCCTCCCTTTGTACCTGAAGGGTTTGATATCTCTGCCTTCTCCTATCATGATGTTTATTCAAAGTATCTTGAGAGTTCTTGGGCATTCACCCACACCAATTAACTTACCCTCATAACAGCCTACTAAAACAAGAGTATCTCTGATCACAACTTACATATTGTTCAAAGGAAAAAAACCCCTTTCCCATATTTGTAGAGTCATCACAATGTCAGGTTCTGACATCTTCTTTTCTACTTCAGTTATCCAGTTATAGCAATGTGAGTCACATGTGAGATTTTGCAGTCTGGTACAATGCTGATGTTCTCATGATAAAGTTAATGTGTCATAGAAAGTATATATTTATCTTGTAATTCAAGTGCCAATGGAGTTTCTTGTTGACTGGAGTTATAGTGACTTATGCCTGGAGGTTGAAGTAATAAAGCAGTGTTAGGAACTGACTGAAACTTCTGTGTGTCAGGGTCTACTACCAGAAATTCCTGTGACACAACTTTAGTAAAATTGACTGTATGTTTCTGTTGGCCAATGGTGGCAAACAGTAGAACCCTTTTGACATGGAAGCCAGTCATGAGGTACTCAGTAGAGAGGATCTCAGACATTTTTCCAATACCTCCTCCCCATCTTTGTGTCTGGGAATTAAACTGTGGCAACTGAGTATTGGAAGTAATTTTGGAAGCTTTTGGATTTTGGCACCACTTCAGGGACAAGCATGTGGTATTTACCATCAGTTCCAAGTTAATCCTGATTGTCAGTCTGATGGGAAATCTGAGCCTACAAAAAATCCTAAATATTCTGCATTACCACTGTTTGAAAAGTTTGTTCCATGAAATACCTACTAATTCAAGGTTGATAATATGTTCCTTAATGTGGTTTTGTACATTCATTATTTGGAGTGGTATAGTTAAGAGTGGCTGACCTCTAAATTATGAATCTGACTCTGAGAGTGAATTTATATCTCCCAGTTTCCATACAATGCTACACTAATGCAGGAAATATCCCAACATTTTGTTTTTTATGACAACTGCTTCTGCTACTGTTTTCCTGGTAGATTGATCAGATAGAATTACAGGCAGAAAAGGCAGAAAATCTACATCAATTAAAGGCCTATTTAAAGGCTATCATCAGTGTGTTTGTGTGTGTCTGTGTTTTGGGGTTGAGTTATATATTGGGGGTGGAGGGTATTTTATCCATCATTTTTTGTGGGAGACACATAGACAGCTCTTGTAGGAGGATCCTGGAGAGACTGAATTACCAGCCAGCATTTTTCCTGTTTTGATTCAGTGAATTAAGATGATAGAACCCCTATGCTAGGTGAGCAATTTGATATCTATTTCATAAAACAGAAGTCTCTATGCTTTTCTAGACAAGCATCCTTGTTTAAGAAAGCCTTTTTTAGTACTTTAAGATGTGTCAAATATCATTATATATCTACATACAGTAATAATCATTTTTGCACTCTGAAAAAGACACCCAAACTTTAGGTTACAAAACAAGAGTTGGCAAATTCTTTCAGTGAAATGCCAGATACTAGATACCCTATGCTTGGTGATCATATAAGTCTCTATCCCAGTGACACTTGTGCCATTGTAACAGGAAAGCAGCCATAGACATGAGGATAAAATGAAGATAAAATAAAGGATTAGATTTTAAATGTTTTGAAAAATCTAATGTTACATTTCTGGGCTCCAATACACCATCATCTTGTTTACTGCTACTTGCATAGCTGTACATCACTTTGGAAACCAGTTCTCTAAAGGGATATTTATGTCTTTTCCCACCAATAATTTAAATTTCAATATGGCTTCTGTTTACCTATAGCATAAAGCACAAGTCCCTTAACAAGGACTGTTTTATGTCAGCTTGGGTGCCTGCTAGTAGATATTGTTGGTAATGCCATTAGCAATTAATTCTATCAATAATGTTTTGAAATAGATGCATAGTCTCTTCAGTAGTTATTGCTGACTTCCTTGTATGAAATATGCTGTAAGAGGAAACAGATTTAGGTAAGGGATATTAGAATCTCTCAATCAACATTCCTTAGAGTGTGCATAGGTGATATGGCAAGGACTCTGACATCCTGTTTGTCTTTTACCACCCATTTGGGTCTGACCACTGAGAATGCCACAGGGAGACAGAAAATCAAGAAGTGAGAGAAGCAGGTTGCCATTTCCTTTCTGATTCCTTTTGCTACCAGGGTCATCCCAGTAAAGGCCCTTCACCCAGCCATGTCATGTAGTTTTCACAGGGGCAGGAAAGACCACTTTGCAAATATTCTTCTAACTACAGGGACACTGGACATCACACTCCCTCAGAAAACATGCTCAAAGTCACTACTTATTAGAGAAATGCAAATTAAAGCCACAGTGCCATACTACTTCACACCTATTAGGATGGCTATTATCCAACAAAGCAAAACCAAAGAGAAAATATCAAGTATTGGCAAGAATATGGAGAAATTAGAACCCTGTGCACTGCTGGTGGGAATGTAAACTGGGGCATCTGTTATGGACAACAATAAGTGGATTGTCAAAAAACTAAAAACAGAATTAAAATTAAAAATAGAATTAAAAAGAAAATATTTTATTTTTATAAAATTAAACATAATTTTAAAAATGAAAAATAAAATTATGATCCAGCAATTCTACTTCTGGATATATATATATATATATATATATATATATATATATATCCCAAAGAATTGAATTCAGGGACTCAAATAGTTATTTGTATACCCATGCTATAAACATAATAATCATATATATTCAAATATCATGATTATAATCATATATTCATAATAATCAAAATGTGGAACTAACTCATGGTAATTTTGAGATGAATTAATAAACAGAATGTGGTATGTACATAAAATGGAAAATCACCCAGCCTTAGAAAGGAAAGAGATTCTGATACATGCTACAATAATGCTTAATCTTATAAACATTACACTAAGTGAAATAAGCCAGTCACAAAAGGACCAATAATGTATGATTCCACTTATACAAGTACTAAAGTACATCAAATTCATACAATATTCAAATTCATAGAGACAGAAAGTAGAATGGTAGTTTCCAGAGGCTGGGTGGAGGACAGAATGAGAAGTTATTATTTAATGGGTACAGAAGTTCAGTTTTGGAAAATAAAAAATTTCTGGTGATGGATGGTGGTAATATATGTACAACAATATGAATGCACTTAATGCCACTGAAATGTGCACTTTAAAAGGGGCACCTTGGTGGCTCAGTTGGTTGAGCATCTGGCTCTTGGTTTCAGCTAGGGTCATGCATGATCTTGTGGGTTGTGATCTCATGGGTCATGGGATCCAGCCCTACCTCAGGCTCCATGCTCAGCAGGGAGTCTACTTGCAGGGTGTCTCCCTCTGCTCCTCCCCCCACTCATATGCTCACCCGCTCTCTCTCTAAAATAAATAAATCTTTTAAAAAATGTTTAAAATGGTAAATTCTTTGACATGTATATTATATCATAATTAAAAATGTAAGATTTGGGCCACCTGGGTGGCTCATTTAAGTGTCTGCCTTTGGCTCAGGTCATGATCTCAGGGTCCTGGGATGGAGCTTCATATCAGGCTCATGTCTATTTATAAATAAATAAATAATTGCTTGAGGTACAGACCTTCAGCTGGGACCTGAATATCTTCATTCATATTTTGTGGTTTAAAATATTTTGTTGTTTTCCAACACCAAATCTGTGACTGTTAGAAGTAGCTGCAGAGGAAGGAGAAAATCAATTGTACCACAAAATCTCAACATAAAATGATTACAAAAACATGTTTAGTAAAATGGGAACAGTCTTGCTAAATATTACATGGACTGCAGTAGGTCTGGTTCTGTAAGTTAGATCTCTTGATTCTCACTCTGTTGTCTAGCAGAGACTCTGCCCTGGTCAGGACTTCTGAAGTACACTGGTCTTCTAGGGCTCAAATGACATCAAATGTAGTGATCCAGGTACTGGGCACATCTAGTGTCAATCCATAAAATACAAAGCAGGAAGGAAATCAAACCAATTAAATGGGTTTGATTAATAATTTTCCTCACCCCAACTCTAGAATGTATGTTACCCTGAAAGAGAAATAATAACTTATCTCATCCATACTGTAGATGGTATTCTTATTTTCCTCCTGCTGCATATCAAAAATATTTCCATGTTATGTTACTTAGTTTATTCTAGTTTATTCTTATTTCAGAACAATGCAACCTATTGTTTTCATGATACTATCCTTTTTGGACACATAAATTTAATAGTAGTGCATGTGTATGTATGTGTATGTGAGTGTGTGTGTGTGACTACATACTTGTGTGAATGAAACATAGCTGGGGTCTTTGAAGTAACGTATTTTTTATTCTAAACAACATTAAAAGAGTGTACAGAGACTATAAAATATGTAGAAAGATATACAGAGAAGATAGTACATTATAGATGTTCACTGTTAATATGATGGTGTGTGTGCTTCCAACACACTTCTATGCATTCGTATGCACATATAGGCACATATTACATGAAACGGTGTTTCCTCAGCCAATAGCATATTGATACCAATATTTTCCTGTTTTGGGCGTGTTTTTTATTAGTATTATTATTTTTTTTATTATGTTATGTTACTCACCATACATTACATCATTAGTTTTGGATATAGTGTTCCATGATTCATTGTTTGCATATAACACCCAGTGCTCCATTCAGTACATGCCCTCTTTAATACCCATCACCAGGCTAACCATCCCCCCACCCCCCTCCCCTCTAGAACCCTCAGTGTGTTTCTCAGAGTCCACAGTCTCTCATGGTTCATCTCCCCTCCAATTCCCCCGTCTTCATTTTTTCCCTTCCTATCTTTTTCTCTTTTTTTTAATTTTTAACATATAATGTATTATTTGTTTCAGAGGTACAGGTTTGTGATTCAACAGTCTTACACAATTCACAGTGCTCACCATAGCACACACCCTCCCCAATGTCTTTCCCCCAGCCACTCCATCAAACTTCAGTTTGTTTCCTGAGATTAAGAATTCCTCATATCAGTGAAGTCATATGATACATGTCTTTCTCTGGTTGACTTATTTCGCTCAGCATAATACCCTCCAGTTCTATCCACATCATTGCAAATGGCAAGATTTCATTCCTTTTGATGGCTGCATATTCCATTGCATATATATAACACATCTTATTTATCCATTCATCTGTCTATGGACATCTTGGCTCTTTCCATAGTTTGGCTATTGTGGACATTGCTGCTATAAACGTTGGGGTGCACGTATCCCTTCAGATCCCTACATTTGTACCTTTGGGGTAAATACCAGGGGTGCAATTGCTGGGTCATATGGTAGCTCTATCTTCAACTTTTTGAGGAACCTCCATACTGTTTTCAGAGTGGCTCTTCCAGCTTGCATTCCCACCAAGACTGCAGGAGGGTTCCCCTTTCTCTGCATCTCCACCAACATCTGTCGTTTCCTGACTTGTTAAATTTAGCCATTCTGACTGGTGTGAGGTGGTATCTCATTGAGGTTTTGATTTGGATTTCCCTGATGCCCAGCGATGTTGAGCACTTTTTCATGTGTCTGTTGGCCATTTGGATGTCTTCTTTGGAGAAATGTCTGTTCATGTCTTCTGCCCATTTCTTGATTGGATCATTTGTTCTTTGGTGTTGAGTTTGATAAGTTCTTTATAGATTTTTGATACTAGCCCTTTATCTGATATGTCATTTGCAAATATCTTCTCCCATTCTGTTGGTTGTCTTTTGGTTTTGTTGACTGTTTCTTTTGCTGTACGAAAGCTTTTTATCTTGATGAAGTCCCAGTAGTTCATTTTTGCCCTTGCTTCCCTTGCCTTTGGTGATGATTCTAGAAAGAAGTTGCTGTGGCTGAGGTCGAAGAGGTTGCTGCCTGTGTTCTCCTTTAGAATTTTGATAGACACCTGTCTCACATTTAGGTCTTTCAACCATTTTGAGTCTATTTTTGTGTGTGGTATAAGGAAATGGTCCAGTTTCATTCTTCGGCATGTGGCTGTCCAATTTTCCCAACACCATTTGTTGAAGAGAATGTCTTTTTGCCATTGGACATTCTTTCCTGCTTTGTCGAAGATGAGTTGACCATAGAGTCAAGGGTCCATTTCTGGGCTCTCTATTCTGTTCCATTGATCTATGTGTCTGTTTTTGTGCCAGGACCATACTGTCTTGATGATGACAGCTTTGTAATAGAGCTGGAAGTCCGGAATTGTGATGGTGCCAGCTTTGCTTTGCTTTTCAACATTTCTCTGGCTATTCGGGGTCTTTTCTGGTTCCATACAAATTTTAGGATTATTTGCTCCATTTCTTTGAAAAAAATGGATGGTATTTTGATAGGGATTGCATTGAATGTGTAGATTGCTCTAGGTAGCATTGACATCTTCACAATATTTTTTCTTCCAATCCATGAGCATGGAATGTTTTTCCATTTCTTTGTGTCTTCCTCAATTTCTTTCATGAGTATTTTATAGTTTTCTGAGTACAGAGTCTTTGCCTCTTTGGTTAGATTTATTCCTAGGTAGCTTATGGTTTATGAGTGCAGTTGAAAATGGGATTGACTCCTTAATTTCTCTTTCTTCTGTCTTGTTGTTTGTGTATAGGAATGCCACTGATTTTTGGGCATTGATTTTATATCCTACCACTTGACTGAATTCCTGTATGAGTTCTGGCAGTTTTGGGGTGGAGTCTTTTGGGTTTTCCACATAAAGTATCATATCATCTGATATGATATATCATATATCTTCTTCGCCGATTCAGATGCCTTTTATTTCTTTTTGTTGTCTGATTGCTGTGGCTAGGACTTTTAATACTATGTTGAATAGCAGTAGTGATAGTGGACAACCCTGCCATGTTCCTGACCTTAGGGGGAAAGCTCTCAGTTTTTCCCCATTGAGAATGATATTCGCTGTGGGTTTTTCATAGATGGTTTTTATGATATTGCAGTATGTACCCTCTATCCCTATACTCTGAAGAGTTTTGATCAAGAAAGGATGCTGTACTTTGTCAAATGCTTTTTCTGCATCTACTGAGAGGATCATATGGTTCTTGTTCTTTCTTTTATTAATGTATTGTATCACATTGATTGATTTGAGGATGTTGAACCAACTTTGCAGCCCAGGGATATATCCTAGTTGGTCGTGGTGAGTATGCCTTTTAATGTACTGTTGGATCCTATTGGCTAGTATTTTGGTGAGAAATTTTGCATCCATGTTCATCAAGGATATTGGTCTGTAATTCTCCTTTTTAATTAACAAGATTGATAAACCCCTGGCCAGACTTATCAAAAAGCAAAGAGAAATGACCCAAATAAATAAAATCATTAATGAAAGAGGAGAGATCACAACCAACACCAAAGAAATACAAACAATTATAAGAACATATTATGAGCAACTATATACCAGCAAATTAGATAATCTGGAAGAAATGGTTGCATTCCTAGAGATGTATAAACTACCAAATCTGAACCAGGAAGAAATAGAAAACCTGAACAGACCTATAACCACAAAGGAAATTGAAGCAGTCATCAAAAATCTCCCAACAAACAAAATCCCAAGGCCAGATGGCTTCCCAGGGGAATTCTACCAAACATTTAAAGTAGAATTAATACCTATTCTCCTGAAACTGTTTCAAAAAATAGAAATGGAAGGAAAACTTCCAAACTCATTTTATGAGGCCTCCATTACCTTGATCCCAAAACCAGACGAAGATATCAATATTTTCAACATCATTATTAGCGATTCTCTTTTAAAAAGATTTCCTTGATGGTTCCAAAATGTATTTTTAAAAATCTCAAGCAATATAGAGATGAGTAATGTGAGATATGAAATTGTTCTCTCAATCTCTCACTTGCCACCTTCCCACTTTTATACTGTGTTAATAGTTGGCATATATTTTTCCAATTTTCTGTATACATTGTAGAAATATGTATTATAATTCACATATATTTTACTCATGTATTATTGATTTCAAATTTTATGTTTCATAATAGAAGTTATTTCCACAATAAATGTATATACGTGCATGTTTGTTTATGCATGCTCATATATAATATGTAATATGTGATGGTATTTATATATACATATTTTGGCAATAATCTTCACGTGCACAAACATTTTTCTTAGATGGGGTGCATGATGATATAGGTTTGTAGGTCCCTGTTTTAGACAACTCAAGGAAAAATTGACTTTCAAATTACAGGTGTCATTTGAGGACACAGAAATAAAGGGAAAACTAGTGAGTCAATCACTTCAGTCTTACCACAGCAGTATTCGTAAACTTTTCCCACAAAATTGATCAGCCGCTAAATACCTCCCCACACTCCAACATGCACACACCCTACATTTACAAGAGGCCTAACACTGATGTGTATGTGCATGCTCATTGCCTGTACACATTTCTGCAAATATTTGTTTCCAATATATATGTTATTTTCATCTTCGCTTATTTACTTATAAATCTGAAATGGTGTTTAAAATTAATAATTAAATTATATATGAATATATGTAGCATTTATATATATCATCAGTATTCCAATCATCCAGGAATGTTTTTCTTTGTTGTTGTTGTTTTAAATATTTTATTTATTTGACAGAGAGAGACACAGTGAGAGAGGGAACACAAGCAGGGGGAGTGGGAGAGGGAGAAGCAGGTTTCCTGCAGAGCAGAGAGCCCAATGTGGGGCTCGATCCCAGGACCCCAGGATCATGACCTAAACCGAAGGCAGATGCTTAACGACTGAGCCACCCAGGCACCCCAGCCAGGAATGTTTTTTATAAACTCAAGGGCACATACCCTCAAATTTTTATTCTATGTATACATATGCTTATATATGATATCAAAAAGGCATTTTAAAAGTACAGCCTATTTTAATATTTCTTGAGACTCACATTTGCTTACAGCTTTTTAGGTGTGAAACCCTTTGTAAAAGTACTTTTAATATGTAATCAAAATATCAGTTATGATTTTTTTCTGGTTACAAAAGCAATGCATTGCATTCTTGAGAGGAACAATCAGAAAGGAAGCATGTTAAATAAAAATGTTTAACTATTTCCTCACCACATGTTTGTTCCCTTATAGAATCTTACAGATATTTTTCTGTTCATATTTTGTACTAATGAGAATACATGTTTCTTCCTCTAGAGGCAGAAAAATAAAGACTGTAAATATTGATCCTCTCTTGCACACCAGTGCCAATGCCAAAAAATGTTGAAAAACACCATGCTAACTTTTAAAATAAATTCAACTTCTCACAGGTCCAATGGATACAAAAGTATATCTGATATCTCACTTTAGAATTGAGCCAAATTTTCTGAATACTGTGAATACGCAACAAGATTAAAACAAAAGGGAAATGCTATAATTGACAATTCTGAAATCTTTAACATCATGATCAATTTTAGATCATCAAGAAATTTTTCAATTGAGTAGTTTAATTTTTTGAAGTTCTTGCTTAACTTCTGTGATCTTTTAATTTTAATTTTTTAATTTTTAAAAAGATTTTACTTATTTGTTTGAGAGGGAGACAGAAGAGAGCACAAGCGGGGGGAGGGTCAGAGGCAGAGGGAGAGGGACAAGCAGACTCCCCCCTCCCTCAGCAGGGAGCCAGAGGTAGGGCTCCATCCCAGGACCCCAAGATCATGAGTTGAGCTGAAGTCACACTCAACCGACTGAGCCACCCAAGCACCGCTGTGATATTTGCCCTTTAGTTAAAGAATGAAATAATTAGAGTCACATTAACTTTATCCAATCAACAGCCATAGGTTTTGAAGGAATTATTTTGGAAGCTCTATTCTATCAATTCCTTTCTCAAGTGAGGGCTTAAATCACTACTGAGGCAAAATGATGCACAAACTTTTAGCAAGGAATTCTCTCAAAATAGATGTATTTTTCTTGATATAAAAATTTCACCACACTGTTATCTGGAGACATCAATTTATTTTCTCTCATATTTACCTCAGTGCCCCTTCACTATAATTACTAGCTATTAGTAGAGCTTCTTGGGAGCTCTAGGCTTTATAATTTTAAAGCCTCCAAAAACAAATACTTTTATAAAATATGAGTCAGAAGTTCTCTTTATCATAATAAAAGCACAGTCTATGAAATTAGTTTTATAAAGAAAATACATTTTTCCTTATTATTGCTTCTTTCCATCTCCATATTAATTTTAGCATAAATAGTCACATGTACTTTTCAAAATGTTTTAAGATGTCATTGTGTTAGTGGTGAATTTTTAAAACAATTGGGTAAGAATTTCTATCTTTAAATCTTTTTCTCTTATGTTGTTCACTAGTTTATATATTTCTTCATGCCTAACTTTAGGAGGGCTGGTTTTTTGTGTATAGTGTTTAACTGGAAACTATTACAAACTGAGGACTCATGAAATTGCCCTCAGTTTGATAATTAGGGATAAAAAATTAGACTTATTTGTCATTTTCCAAATTATATGACCATAAATATACATACACACTTCAACTTACCAGACTTTCAGTACTGAATCCCTGACTCCCAATATTTTCCTACACAAATAATCAGTGACAAAACCTATTTTTAGATACCTAGAGAACCATCTCCTACTTAGAAAAGGAAAAACATGAGTCCTTTGGGAAAAAAAAAAAACTATACAAAATGCATGGTTTATCTTTAGGGCATTATTTTAAGACTAGAGTGAATACCTTCTGTTTCAAAGCCCATCCCTTTACAAACCTCAGGTTGTTTCTCCACTCCAGTAGGCCAACTTTAAAAAGTACCCTTTTAACCCTTCAGTTTTTAGTACTCCTGCCACAGGAAAGACATCCAATATGGCCTGTAATTGTTATAATATCACACACAGTGTTTTGAGTTAAAAAATCAAGGGTAGCTTTTTCTTTTCTGAAAGTGAGAACTTTAGGGTGCCTGGGTGGCTCAGTTGGTTAAGCGACTGCCTTAGGCTCAGGTCATGATCCTGGAGTCCCGGGATCGAGTCCCACATCGGGCTCCCTGCTCAGCAAGGAGTCTGCTTCTCCGTCTGACCCTCTTCCCTCTCGTGCTCTCTATCTCTCATTCTCTCTCTCAAATAAATAAATAAAATCTTTAAAAAAAAAAAAAGAAAGAAAGTGAGAACTTTATAATTACTAACATCCAGTGAGGAAATAAGTTGTGTTTCTAAGAACCTATTCGTTTTTCTATGTTGTGCACAAGGATAAGGAGTTGCCTGTGTTAACGAGATCAGTCATTGCCTTATAGTTTATCACATCAATAGTGACAAAATTGGATATAAGCAAAATGCTATCCACTGGATAGACTAAAAAACTGACAGTTTAAGCCAACAAGGATATGTTATTTACCTGCTACAAAGACTGATGCAGATATAAATGCACTTACTTAGAAGAAAAATTCAGGTTATTATAATCAGGTTATAGACTAATGAAGTACAAATGATGAAGGTTATGTAAAACACTCATACATGTGGCAAACAATGCTATATATGCTGATCTTGGGATGAAAAGGGAACAATATCTTGAATGGTAAACAGAAATCTGATAACATAATTACACATGAAACAAGAGAATAATAAAAATGGAAGTGGATGACAAAAGTAGACTTGATTTTTCTCCATCATATTGTAAAAGATTACACAGATGATGCATTTATATGTACAAGTGCACCTAAAAATAGCTTTATAGGAGCTTTAAGGAGATATGAAATGAAATATCAGATATAAATAAAAAGAAAGCAATCATAGGGAAATGGTACCATACAAAGAGAATGTAAGGAAAATATCCTTGAAAAGTATTTAAGATTACATTTTATATTGATGACATAAAATATTCATTATTAAAATTTATATACCTAATCACATGAGAGATATGCAAGGAGTCCCAGGAGGGAACCTGGGAAAGTAAGAATATTGGAAAGAATAGCTAAGAATTTTCCAAAATAATGAACAATATCAAGTGGAATATTCAAGATGTGCTAAAATAAAAAAGCAAGCATAACATTTGCATACACACACAGACAAACACAAACATACACCCTAACACATACCCCTAGTCCAGTTACAGTAAAATTCTTGGAAAACAAAACCAGAGGGAAAAACATAAAAGGGAATAGACAAAAACAAAAACAAACTTGATTAACAAGCAGGGGCCCTCTTTTTCCTTTCTTTCTTTTTTAATCAGAGTTAACTTGACAGAATTGTTTTGAGGCTAAAGAAGGCATAAAGGAAACAATAGGTAACATGGAGATAACAATAGTAGGAAAGAAGCTAGGACTCTTAGGTCTGGAAAAACCAAGTAAAGAGAGTATTCTGAGAACCTGTAAATTTAAAGGATGGGTCTTTTAGAGTCAGGACACAGATTCCAAAGAAAGGGGGCTGTTCAGCTAGAAGTAATTTCTAAGGATGAGCAGAAGAGGGACCCTTGAAGCCTGAGACACCTACCTCTGAGGATGGTGACCTGATCCTTGCTCATGCCAAAGCATCAGGATCTCAGAGGCAGCTGCCCTCAAAGCTGAGAACTGGAGCTCAGAGGACAGAGTTTACTGGTGTACTGGTGCTGGTCTTTCTGAGGGGACCTGATCTGGAGAGTCCTTGAATTTGGACAAAAATTATATTTTGGACATCCTGCCCCTACTGAAATCATATGAGCTTGTTTTTATGTAAGACTTTTACTCAGGTGTCACTGAGAAAAACAGGACCAGAGAGGAATGAACTGCTGCTTTTCCCTCTTCCACACTTTCTGTCTCTCTTTGGTATACCTGACTGGCAGAAGCTACCACGGAGCATGTTAGTAAAAGCAAAATGGGCTTGACAGACTCCCAGTCCCAGCATCATGGAACAAAGTATAGGATATGGAGCCAAGAGACTTAGATATCTTTTACCTAGCATTTGCTTCTTCCTAAAGCAAATATTCTGACAAAGAACACAACCATCAAGTCTTTTAGATACTATGCATTTCTTTTAAAACATAATAAATACAGAAAACTATCACTCACATCAGCAACACCCACTTTCTAAAATGCAAAACCAAAAATTGGAACCTTGTTGAGAAACTTGTACTCTATGCTTATATAATAAGGGAAGAGCCATTTACAGATTTCAGTTGGTGGTGTAATGGCAGGAAATTTATTTCTTTTGTGGAAAATAATCAATAGAATGTTTATTGAGAATATTATTAATTTGTGTGTCAGATATATCAAATGAGCACAATATCTTTAAGTGACACCTGCTGACTTGAGTGGTGGCTTTGAACATTTATGCAGGGGATAAAAAGAAAACAAAACACTTCTAGTGAGGAATTCTCTTAAAACGTGAGCACTTCTCTTAATACCACTCTGCCTAGAAAACATGTCAAAGAATCAGAAATAGACATGAGATTACTGGGATATTACAAGGGAATGTCAAACACTGGTTAATAGGCTCTCCATAGATTAGCTCATTCTATACCGGTATGGACTCTTCATTGTCTTTGATTAATTAGGCTATTTTTCCAATCTATAAGCAACAGAAATTGACATGTAGGGGCACCTGGGTGGCTCAGTCAGTTAAGCATCTGCCTTCTGCTCAAGTCATGATCCCAAGGTCCTGAGATCGAGCCCCACATCAGGCCCCATGCTCGGTGGAGAGCCTACTTCTCCCTCTCCATCTGTCGTTCCCCTTCTTGTGCTTGCTCTCTCTCTTTCTCTCTCTCTGTCAAATAAATAAATAAATAAAATCTTAAAAAAAAGAACTTGACATGTAGAAAACTAATAGTAAAGCCATTGTTTCTTGTCCATAGCAGTGCAAATGGTTTCTATACTTAGCAATGCACATAAATTTGCCCTATAGAAAAACAATATAGGTAACTCAAATTCTTTTTTTAAAAGATTTATTTATTTATTTTAGAGGTGAGGAGGGGCAGAGGGAGAGGGAAAGAGAATCTCAAGCAGACTCCATGCTCAGTACGGAGCCTGATGCGGGGCTCAATCTTACCCTGAGATCACCACCTGAGCCAAAACCAAGAGACAGAGGCTTAACTGACTGAGCCACCTAGGTGCCCCTATTAACTCAAATTCTTATTTGAAAAGTGTTTAATAGTTTACTGGTCCCCTTATTAATTATTGAGATAAATAATAACTTGGATAAGTGTTCATTTAATGGTAGCATGAAAGTCTGAGCACCACAGAGTATAGTGATCACCAGAGAGATTTGGTGCCAAGACAGAGACTTAGATATCCTTTACTTAGCCCTACTTCTTTCTAAAGCACATATCCTGATGACAAATGCAACAGTAAGTCCTTTAGGCTTTATGACTTTCTTTCAAAACATAATAAATACAGAAATAACTATAACATCAGCAACATTCACTTCCTAAACCACAAAGACAAATACCAGAACATTTAAGGAGTTCATACCTTATGTTTATATGATAAGTGGGGAGCCATTTACAGATTTTAATTAGTGGTGTGATGAGTTTGTCTTTTTAGGAGATCTTTCTTAATCGATTTGTCAGCTACTCAAAGTGAGCACCATTATCAACCCCCAAGTTCTACAAATTCACATTAGAGCTTCCCGTTCTACTCATTTTATCTCATCACATTTTGGCCTTAGACTTTCACTCTCATAATGTACAGATACAATTTTTTACTAGAAGTAAAGATAAAAATGAATAAAGTACATCTTTAAGGGTATAAGCAAAAATCTTTTTTAAGATTTATTTATATATTTGAGAGAGAGAGAGAGAACACATGAGCAGGGGAAGAGGCAGAGGGAGAGGGAGACAAGCAGACTGCACTGAAAAGTGATCCTCACTTGGGACTTAATCCCAAGACCCTGATATCATGACCTGAGTTGAAATCAAGAGTCAGGTGCTCAACTGACTGAGCCACCCAGGCGCTCCAGGCAAAAAATTTTTTAAACAGATCAGAAATATTTGGAGACCTCTGCTTTAAAGAACTCCTATCACAATGCTCTCACACAACAGGTGTCATCCTAGGACACAGAAACACAGAAAGATGACTCATCACCTCAGAGTCTCTTCAGTAAGAACTTTCAGCTTCTTCAATAAAACGGTAGGGATTATAGCTCCTAATCCCCAAATAAATACCTCACCTTCCCAAAACCCACATACACAAACACATGCACATACATTATCTCACAGTTATAGTAGGCATCTACTAGGCTACATATTTTTGCTGCTAATCTGTCCTTCCCATCTGTAAATATCCTTGTTATATTTCTTTCTCCAGGATAAAATGGCATATCTCGGTTGTCATAGAAACCAGAATGTCATCAAAATGTTCTTGTTGATGTTAGTTTTCCAAGAAAACCAGAAAAAGCACATACATCCTCAGAAGCAGAGCATTGCTCTTGATCTCAATTACACCTTGCCCAATCTAATTAATGAATGAATGAAATATTAGAGACAATACCTGAAGTTCTCCATGGAATAAGCATTTAGAGAAAGGAAGCTTTTTACCCAAGGCATTACCAAGGAAGGAAAGAAGGGTTAAGAAGTACGGTTCCCCTGTTAGAGACACAGACTCATGTTCGAGTTTCTGTTAAAACCACCTCTCAGCTTGCCATAATACAAGAGGCCAGGTACATTTGTGCAGTTAGAAGTCTGTGGATTGTTGGTCACTTTAAAATGACCTGGAAAAGATAAAGTGTCTGGATGTCAGGAGAAGGCAAACTAGAAAATTAGGTTTTGCCAGTGTCAAAGGAAAATGGGCCTACATTTGGACAAATGTGTATTATTATAGTTGTGAGGACAAAATGGTTCCTGAGAAGAGAAAGTACCCCTAGGGCAATGGGGAGATACAGATAAGCATCTCACATTTGGGGAATCTGCTCTGTCGGGGTAATGCTGAAACCTCACTGCTAGTGAATAATATACTTAAAGGTAATTTTCTTATAATCATGTTAACATTTTAAAAATTCAACAAGGTTAATAAGGATTGTATGAAGTTATCATCAGGGTACACAAGTGCACGTAAGTTCTATCACACATAGTCATTCACATTAGAGAGACAGAGCTGCACTTATGATGTAGCACTTTCTCCTATAATAAGTTTAGTGGCGATGCCCATGTGGCCTGTCCTGGGCAGTAATGTGCATGAAAACAGGCCCTCAGGTAAGGAGTCATGCAGTTCTGATCCAGCAGTTCCAGGTTCCCTGGTTTAAAAACCCCACCAATGGCCTACTCTTTTAGCCACCAAAATAATGTCATTGAACAATGAGCTGGCAAATGATGCAGAGAATCAGCTCTCATGTGCAGGTCTGATCCAGCTCCAGGACAGCACTGGATCTGTGCACTTTAGAGCAAAACAAAGTCATTCCATTCTATGTAGGATCCACAAGAGAAAGGTCATGCTGAATTAGAGATACACCGGTGTACAAACTAGGTGAAGAATTTCAACAGGTTCTTAGGGCACAGGATATAGAGATAATTATCAAGACTCACAATCTAGTTTATCTAGTTTCTTAGAGAGGGAAAATTGTGGGGTATTTTCATGGTCACTCATTTTAAATTAGAGACTTCCAGAAAGACAGGTGAGGGTTGAGTCTCAACTCTGCCACTCATCAGCTGTATGATTTTCAGCATGTTGTTTAACTACTCTGTTCCTTTGTCTCCATTCTGGTGAAATAAAGTAATAATGTCTATACCTACAAAAAGGTGGTCAAAGTGCCACCAGACTTTTGTTTTCAAAAGTAGTTGTTTTTATAATGAAGGTGCTTTTTCAAAAAAGATTTTATGTATTTATTTGACAGAGAGAGAGACAGCAAGAGAGGGAACACAAGCAGGGGGAGTGGGAGAGGGAGAAGCAGGCTTCTCATGGAGGAGGGAGCCCAATACGGGGCTTGATCCCAGGACCCCAGGAGCACAACCTGAGCCAAAGGCAGACGCCCAAAAACTGAGCCATTCAGGCCCCCCAAGGCATGTGTTTTTTAATTTAAGCAATGAAAATGGGTTTAACACTGTTATTTAAAGTGAATAAATAAATACATTTAAAAGTGTTTAGCATGATTTTCTAATTTTCAAATATTGGCAAATAGAAGTCCCTAAACAAAAGTTTTTTGGGATCTTTAGAACAAAAAAATTTGATAATAACTACTGAAGAATTCAGGAAAGTGGCTGTAAATCTGCTTCATAGTTTAATGAGTTGACTTTCAAAATATCAGTTCTCTCTCACTGTTTCTCTCCAAAAAATACAACACAGTAATAGGTCAGAATGCAAAGTGCCATCAGCATTGTAGAGTAGTGAGAAATCAAAAGGTCTACTACATC
The DNA here is from genome assembly GCF_003265705.2 of Callorhinus ursinus. NCBI lineage: Eukaryota > Metazoa > Chordata > Mammalia > Carnivora > Otariidae > Callorhinus > Callorhinus ursinus. The sequence continues at coordinate 29,231 of NW_027397157.1, read as the reverse complement.
CCTCATGTCTGTGTGCAGCCTACATGAATGATCAGAAGATCCATCATCCTCAGTTAATAAGGAGGCATGAGTGTGTGTATACCCTACCTCAGTGGCATTTTCCCCCAAATTTTTGTCATTCAATACATGTCATTCCAGAATTTTCTTTTTTCATGCAACTTAATGTCATTCCATATCAATACATAGCATTCTACCTCACTTTGTATATGATGTATTACTATTCCATTGCATGTAGGAATTTAAGTATATTTGTATTGTGCCCCATGTTGTATCATAAGCATCCTTTCCAAAAAATAAATGTAGTACCTCTTGTTCTGAGGAATTACAGGAATTTAGGTGAGTGCCACCAGCTGACCAAAGCTGGTATTCTGCACAGTGGCAATGAAAGGGAAACAACCCAGGACACTAGGGCAACTATAGACTAGTTTCACAGGCAAGACTCTCCAGTCCATGGGATATTCCGTCATTATCTAATGACAACGCTAGCGTGTATATCTATGTATTTTCATCTCAAAACAGTGTGCTGTATGACACAATGAAATATATTATTTCTATATTTCCTTCATCATAGGAATGCTCATTGAAAATTCTCACAATTTGTTGAAAGATCCAGTGTAAATATATGTATTTATTTGAAGTTTTTATTCTATTCATACATATATTTTTATAAACTCTGTGAATAGCACTTTTCAATGATCCCATAACATATTTTACTCTTATTTGTCTACATCTTAATATAAATCAATTTAATGGGGCATGTTCCACAAGCCCTAGAAATAAAAATTTGAGTTATTTTTCTACTAAAAAGTAATATATTCTTTATTTTATGTTATGTTAATCACCATATATTACATCATTAGTTCTTGATGTAGTGTTCCATGATTCATTGTTTGCGTATAACACCAAGTGCTCCATGCAGAACGTGCCCTCATTAATACCCATCACCAGGCTAACACATCCCCCCAAACCCCTCCCCTCTAGAACCCTCAGTTTGTTTCTCAGAGTCCATAGTCTATCGTGGTTCATCTCCCCCTCCGATTCCCCCCTTCATTTTTCCCTTCCTGCTATTTTTTTTTCACATGTAATGTATTACTTGTTTCAGAGGTACAGGTCTCTGATTCAGCATTCTTACACAATTCACAATGCTCATCATAGCACATACCCTCCCCAATGTCTATCACCCAGCCACCCCATCCCCCCCCACCCCCCACCACTCCAGCAAACCTCGTATTGTTTCCTGAGATTAAGAATTCCTCATATCAGTGAGGTCATATGATATACGTCTTTCTCCGATTGACTTATTTCGCTCAACTAATACCACCCAGTACCATCCACATCATTGCAAATGGCAAGATTTCATTCCTTTTGATGGATGCATAATATTCCATTGTGTATTTTTACCACATCTTCATTATCCATTCATCTGTCGATGGACATCTTGGCTCTTTCCATAGTCTGGCTATTGGGGACATTGCTGCTATATACATCACGGTGCACACACACCTTCGTATCCCTACATTTGTATCTTTGGGTAAACACCCAGTAGGGCAATTTCTGGGTTGTATGGTAGCTCTATTTTCAACTTTTTGAGGAACCTACATAATGTTTTCCAGAGTGGCTGCACCAGCTTGCATTCCCACCAACACTGCAGGAGGGTTCCCCTTTCTCCGCATCCCCGCCAACATCTGTCGTTTCCTGACTTGTTAATTTTACCCATTCTGACTGCTGTGAGGTGGCATCTCATTGAGGTTTTGATTTGGATTTCCCTGATGCTGAGCAATGTTGAGCACTTTTTCATGTGTCTGTTCGCCATTTGGATGTCTTCTTTGGAAAAATATCTGTTCATGCCTTCTGTCTGTTTCTTGACTGCGTCATTGTTCTATGGGTGTTGAGTTTGATAAGTTCTTCATACATTTTGGATACTACCCCTTTATCTGATATGTCATTTGCAAATATCTTCTCCCATTCTGTTGGTTGTCTTTTGGTTTTATGGACTGTTTCTTTTGCTGTGCAAAAGCTTTTTATCTTGATGAAATCCCAATAGTTCATTTTTGCCCTTGCTTCCCTTGCCTTTGGCAAACTTTCTAGGAAGAACTTCCGGCGGCTGAGGTCGAAGAGGTTGCTGCCTGTGTTCTCCTTTAGGATTTTGATGGACTCCTGTCTCACATTTAGGTCTTTCAACCATTTGGAGTCTATTTTTCTGTGTGGTGTAAGGAAATGGTCCAGTTTCATTCTTCTGCATGTGGCTGTCCAATTACCCCAACACCATTTGTTGAAGAGAATGTCTTTTTCCATTGGACATTCTTTCCTGCTTTGTCAAAGATTAGTTGACCATGGAGTTGAGGGTCCATTTCTGGGCTCTCTATTCTGTTCCATTGATCTATGTGTCTGTTTTTGTGCCAGTGCCATACTATCTTGATGATGACAGCTTTGTAATAGAGCTTGAAGTCCAGAATTGTGATGCCACCAGCTTTGCTTTTCTTTTTCAACATTCCTCTGGGTATTCGGTGTCTTTTCTGGTTCCATACAAATTTTAGGATTATTTGTTTCATTTCTTTGAAAAAAGTGGATGGCATTTTGATAGGGATTGCATTGAATGTGTAGATTGCTCTAGGTAGCATTGATATCTTCACAATATTTGTTCTTCCAATCCATGAGCATGGAATGTTTTTCCATTTCTTTGTGTCTTCTTCAATTACTTTCATGAGTATTTTATAGTTTTCTGAGTACAGAGTCTTTGCCCCTTTGGTTAGATTTATTCCTAGGTATCTTATGGTTTTGGGTGAAATTGTAAATGGGATTGACTCCTTAATTTTTCTGTCTTCTGTCCTGTTGGTGTATAAGAATGCCACTGACTTTTGTGCATTGATTTTATATGCTGCCACTTGATTGAATTCCTATATGAGTTCTAGCAGTTTTGGGGTGGAGTCTTTTAGGTTTTCCACATAAAGTATCATATCATCTGCAAAGAGTGAGAGTTTGACTTCTTTGCCAATTCAGATGCTTTTTATTTCTTTTTGTTCTCTGATTGCTGTGGCTAGGACTTCTAATACTATGTTGAATAGCAGTGGTGATAGTGGCCATCACTGCCGTGGTCCTAACCTTAGGAGGAAAGCGCTCAGTTTTTCCCCATTGAGAATGATATTCACTGCGGGTTTTTCATAGATGGCTTTTATGATATTAAGGTATGTACCCTCTATCCCTATACTCTGAAAAGTTTTGATCAAGAAAGGATGCTGTACTTTGTCAAATTCTTTTTCTGCATCTACTGAGAGGGTCATATGGTTCTTGTTCTTTCTTTTATTAATGGATTGTATCACATTGATTGATTTGCAGATGTTGAACCAAACTTGCAGCCCAGGGATAAATCCCACCTGGTCGTGGTGAATAATCCTTTTAATGTACTATTGGATCCTATTGGCTAGTATTTTGGTGAGAATTTTTGCATCCATGTTCATCAAGGATATTGGTCTGTAATTCTCCTTTTGGATGGGGTCTTTGTCTGGTTTTCGGATCAAGGTAATGGTGGCCTCATGAAACAAGTTTGGAAGTTTTCCTTCCATTTCTATTTTTTGAAACAGTTTCAGGAGAATAGGTATTAATTCTTCTTTAAATGTTTGGTAGAATTCCCCTGGGAAGACTTCTGGTCCTGGGCTTTTGTTTGTTGGGAGATTGTTGATGACTGCTTCAATTTCCTTTGTGGTTATAGGTCTGTTAAAGTTTTGTATTTCTTCCTGGTTCAGGTTTGGTAGTTGATACATGTCTAGGAATGCATCCATTTCTTCCAGATTATCTAATTTGCTGGCATATAGATGCTCATAATATGTTCTTATAATTGTTTGTATTTCTTTGGTGTTGGTTGTGATCTCTACGCTTTCATTCATGATTTTATTTATTTGGGTCATTTCTCTTTTCTTTTTGATAAGTCTGGCCAGGAGTTTATCAATCTTGTTAATTCTTTCAAAGAACCAGCTCCTAGTTTCATTGATCTGTTCTACTGTTTTTTTTTTGGTTTCTATTTCATTGATTTCTGCTCTGATCTTTATTATTTCTCTTCTCCTGCTGGGTTTAGGCTTTATTTGCTGTTCTTTCTCCAGCTCCTTTAGGTGTAGGGTTAGGTTGTGTATTTGAGACCTTCTTGTTTCTTGAGAAAGGCTTGTATTGCTATATACTTTTCTCTTAGGACTGCCTTTGCTGTATCCCAAAGATTTTGAACCGTTGTGTTTTCATTTTCATTGGTTTCCATGAATTTTTATAATTCTTCTTTAATTTCCTGGTTGACCCATTCATTCTTGAGTAGGATGCTCTTTAGCCTCCATGTATTTGAGTTCTTTCCGACTTTCCTCTTGTCATTGAGCTGTAGTTTCAAAGCATTGTGGTCTGAAAATATGCAGGTAATGATCCCAGTCTTTTGGTACCAGTTGAGACCTGATTTGTGACCTAGGATGTGATCAATTCTGGAGAATGTTCCATGGGCACTAGAGAAGAATGTGTATTCTGTTGGTTTGGGATGGAATGTTCTGAATATATCTGTGAAGTCCATTTGGTCCTGTGTGTCATTTAAAGTCTTTATTTCCTTGTTGAGCTTTTGCTTAGATAATCTGTCCATTTCAGTGACGGGGATGTTAAAATCCCCCACTATTATTGTATTGTTGTCGATGTGTTTCTTTGCTTTTGTTATTAATTGGCTGCTCCCATATAGGGGCATAGATATTTACAATTGTTCGGTCTTCTTGTTGGATAGACCCTTTAAGTAGGATATAGTGTCCTTCCTCATCTCTTATTATAGTCTTTGGTTTAAAATCTAATTTGTCTGATATATGGATTGCCACCCCAGCTTTCTTTTGGTGTCCATTAGCATGGTAAATGATTTTCTACCCCCTCACTATCAATCTGTGGGTGTCTTTGGGTCTACAATGTGTCTCTTGCAGACAGCATATCGATGGGTCTAATTTTTTTTTCCAATCTGATATCCTGTGTCTTTTGATTGGGGCATTTAGCCCATTTATGTTCAGGGTAACTATTGAAAGATAAGAATGTAGTGCCATTGTATTGCCTGTAAGGTGACTGTTACTGTATATTGTCTCTGTTCCTTTCTTGTCTATGTTACTTTTAGGCTCTCTCTTTGCTTAGAGGACCCCTTTCAATATTTCTTGTAGGGCTGGTTTTGTGTTTGTAAATTCTTTAGTTTTGGTTTGTTCTGGAAGCTTTTTATCTCTCCTTCTATTTTCAATGACAGCCAAGCTGGATATAGTATTCTTGGCTGCATATTTTTCTCATTTAGTGCTCTGAAGATATCATGCCAGTCCTTTCTGGCCTGCCAGGTGTCTGTGGATAGGTCTGTTGCCATTCTAATGTCTCTACCATTGTAGCTTACAGATCTCTTCTCCCAAGCTGCTTTCAAGATTTTCTCTTTGTCTTTAAGATTCGTAAGTTTTACTATTAGATGTCGGGGTGTTGACCTATTTTTATTGATTTTGAGAGGGGTTCTCTGTGCCTCCTGGGTTTTGATGCCTGTTTCCTTCCCCAAATTAGGGTAGTTCTCTGCTATAACCTCAAAATATACCTTCTGTCCCTCTCTCTCTTTCTTCTTCTGGGATCCCAATTTTTCTAATACTATTTAGTCTTATGGTATCACTTATCTCTCGAATTCTGCCCTCATGATCCAGTAGTTGTTTATCTCTCTTTTTCTCAGTTTCTTTATTTTCCATCATTTGGTCTTCTATAGCACTAAGTCTCTTTTCTGCCTCATCTATCCTGGCAGTTAGAGCCTCCATTTTTTATTACACCTCATAAATAGCCTTTTTGATTTCGACTTGCTTAGATTTTAGTCTTTTATTTCTCCAGAAGGGGTTTCTCTAATATCTTCCATGCTTTTTTCAAGCCCAGCTAGTATCTTTAAAATCATCATTCTGAACTCTAGTTCTAACATCTTACTAATGTCTGTATAGATTAGGTCCCTGGCAGTCGGTACTGCCTCTTGTTCTTTTTGTTGAGGTGATTTTTTCCATCTTGTCATTTTGTCCAGAGGAGAATAGATTAATGAGAGAACAAAATGCTAACAGGGAAACAATGACCCCAGAAAAATATACACTAAACAAATCAAAGGAGACCTGAAACTGGGGGATAAGAAAGGGAAAGAAAGAAAAAAGAAGAAAAAAAAATATTATCAAATATGATCAGGCTGCTGCATAGATCAGGGCCACACACTAGATTTTGGGCATATTTTTGTCTGTTAGAAGAAAGTGCCTCCCAAAATTTTAAAGAAAGAAAACTTATATATGTATAAAAATAAGCGTAAATATGAAGAAGGGATGGAATATCACTGTAAAGATGAAAATTATAAAAGATTTTATAAAAGGAATTGATACAATAAGGAGTTGGTTGAAAAAAGAAAGAGGATTTAAAAAAAAAGGGAGAGAATGTGATCAGGAAGGAGACTAGAACAAAGCCATATACTAGAGATTTAGGGTGTATTTTGGTCTGTTAGAAGAAGCTGAATCCCCAAATTTTAAAGAGAGAACAACATATATATATATATATATATATATATATATATATA
>NW_027397157.1:0-22269 GCF_003265705.2 Callorhinus ursinus | reverse complement strand
GAAGGGATAGAATATGACTCTAAAAATGAAAAATAAAAAAGAATTTTAAAAAAGGGATTGATAAGATGTTGGTTGAAAAATGGAAAAAGAAAAATAAAAAAAAAGAAAAAGAAATTAAAAAAAATTAACTTTGAAAGACTAAAGAATCATGGGAAAAAAGCCATGAATTCTATATGCAGTATTCCCCTAGTGCTGGAGTTCTGCAATTCTCATTGATAGTAAACTTGGTCTTGGCTGGCTGTTCTTGCTGATCTTTTGGGGGAGGGGCCCGTTGCCACGGTTCTCAAATGTCTTTGCCGGAGGCGGAATTGCCCCGCCCTTGCCGGTCCAGGCTAAGTAATCTGTTCGGGTTTGCTCTTGGGAGCTCTTGTTCCCTGCAAGCTTTCCATACAGCTTTGGAGGATGAGACTGGAAATGGCATACCCCCAATCTCCACCTGGAGGAGCAGAGAACTCGGGGCCCCCCTCCTCAGTGCACCCCCAGACAAAAGCAGTCAGTCACTCCCGTCTCCCTGGTCTCTAGCCGCACTCTGTGCTCACCCAGCCTGTGAACAAGCGTTTCTATTTCTGGCACCCGACCCCGTGTGGAGTCTCCAAACCCAGCAGTTCCCTGTGGTGCACTCCCATGCTGCTCCTCCTGGGGAGGAAAGGGAGTCTCCCCAGATCTGCCGCTTTTTTGGGTCCCTGCTGGAGGAGCAGTGGCCCCACTGTGCCGCGGATCACAGTTTATGGCAACCCGGAGCTAAGAGTCCACTCCTTGGCTCCGGCTCTGCAGCTGGCTTCCCGGCTCCGATACCTGGGAGCTCTGCCGCACTCAGGCACCCCCGGTCTTTCTGTGGCCCCCAGGGTCCTGAGACCACGCTGTCTGGAGAGGGTTCCACCCTCCACTTAGCCACTGGAGTGACGTCCCTCAGCGGAGCCGACTTCTAAAAATTCCTATTTTGTGCTCTGCTGCTCTATCACTTGCCAGATGTGGCCAATTGAGGCCCCCTCCCCCGCTGTCTATCCTCCCGAATATCGCCTCAGATTCACTTCTCCACACGTCCTACCTTCCAGAAAGTGGTCGCTTTTCTGTTCAGAGAGTTGCTGCTATTCTTTTCTTTGATCTCCTGTTGAGTTCGTAGGTGTTCAGAATGGTTTGATCCCTAACTAGCTGAATTCCTGGCACCAGATGAAATTTAGGTCTCCTACTCCTCCGCCATCTTGCTCCTCCCCCCTCCCTTTTCAAAAGTAATATATTCTTAAAATAGACAATTAATAGGGAAATTTCTTCAGTAAGACCATTAAACAGTCTTGTCACCTCATTGTTTTCTCTATTGCTAGATTCATATACACCTTTAGAAAAAAAAAAATGTGATCCCTTTAGGATACTGAACATCACCCAACCAGTTTTAATCTAACCCAAATTTCTCAGAGGAACTTTATACATAAGTATACATGACTTCAATTTATCCTTGAATAAAATATCTAAACCTGCAAGGTGAGACTTCACAATTAAATCAACTTGAAGGGCAAATATTATTACTAGGAATTCTCCACATACTAACCTTAGTCTAGTGAGGATGATCAAGCAATAAGATTCCCAAATGAGTATTTTACATTTTCTAAAAAATTAGAACATTGAATTTTTCCACCGTAAGTTCTTACACAATAAGTTAGGCTTTTAGTCATGTAAGAAACATGTATGCCTTATCAATATATTAATTTGGAAATTTGATTCTGTCAACCCCTTTTTAAGCATTGGATATTTAAGCATTGGATATAAGCTTTGGATATTTATGTAGGGGGAGAGGGGCATAGGCTAAGAGTTCTCTTAAATAGTGTCATGTCTCTTTATATGAACATGCATAGAAAATATGCCAAAGAATTAGTAATGGGCACAAGATTACTGAGGTCACTTCCAGTGGAATGCTGAGCCTTGTCTAGTGGGCCTTACTGGGATTATCTCATTGTATATAGGTAAGCCTTTTATTGTCTTTAATTGATTAGGCTACTTTACTGCTCTGTAAGGGGCAGAAATTAACTTGCAGAAAATGGTTAGTAATGCCACTGTTTCCTGTCCATTCCAATGTAAATGATTCCTGTTCTGAGCAATGCATATATATTCTGTCCTATAGAAAATAATGTTAGTAACTCAAGTTCTGATTTGGAAAACTGTTCATTGTTTATTATCATTTACTGAGTTAAAGAAGTGGGAAGAGTGGACAGCTTTGTCTTGTTCTTGATCTTAGGAGGAAAGTTATCAGTCTGTCCCTATTAAGTCTGATGTTAGCTCTAGGTTTTGTTTTGGGTTTTTCTTTTAACATGTTCTCTATTGAGGAAGTTTCTTTTTAAAACCAGCTTGTCAGTTTTTGTTTTCTTTTTTATCATGAAGGGGTGTTGAATTTTGCCAAATTCTTTTTCTGCGTCAATTGAGATGATCGTGGTTTTTCCCCTCTTCATTTTATTAATATAATGTATTACATTGATTTTTATGTGTTGTATCACCCTCAACGTTCCTGAGGAAAGTCCCAACTTATCCTGGTGTACAATCCTTTTAATAAACTGCTGTGTTGGCTTTGCCAGTATTTTGTAGAACATTTTTGCCTCAATATTCATACGGGTTATTGGTCTATAGTATTCTTTTCTCGTGATGGCTTTGTCAAGCTTTGGTATCAGGGTAATACTGGCCTTATAGTATGAATTAGGAAGAGGTTTTGGAGGTGATTGAGAAGCACTGATGTTAATTTCTCTTAAATATTTGATAGAACTCACCAGTAAGCCATCTGTTTTGAGCTTTTCTTTGTTGGAATTTTTTTTCATTACTGATTAAATCTCCTTAACGATTATAGTACTATTCAGATTTTCTATTTGTATTTAAATCAGTTTTGTTTGTTGCATGTTTCTAGGAATTTGTCCATTTCACCTAGGTTATCTAATTTTTTGGAATACAGTTGTTCAGAGTATTCACTAATAATCCTTTTTCTTTCCTGTAAGGTTGGTTGTAATGTCACACTTTCATTCCTGAATTTAGTAATTTCAGCCTAATCTTTTTTTGGCCATTATAGCTAATGGTTTGTCAATTTTGTTAATATCTTAAAAGAACGAATATAGGTTTTGTTGATTCTCTGTTGTTTTCTTCATTTTATAAATTTTTACTATTTACTATTTACTATATTTACCACTTAAATCTTTACTATTTCCTTGCTTCTGTTTGGTTTGGGTTTAGTTTACTCTTTTTTTTTTTTAGTTCCTTAAAGTGGAAAGTCAAATTTTTTTTAATTGAAGTATAGTTGACATACAATATTGTATTTTTCAGGTGTACAATATAGTGATTCAATAATTATGAAATGCTCACCATGGCAAGTGTAGTTAACATCTACACTTACTTTTTGTAGTCACTATACAAAGTTATTACAATATTATTGACTATATTCTTTAGGTGTACTTTTCATCCCCCATGACTTATTTATTTTATAACTGCAAGTTTGTACCTCTTAATCCCCTTGACTTATTTCACCCATTCCCTCCGCTGCCCTCTCCTCTGGCAACCACCAGATTGTTTTCTGTATTTATGAGTCTATTTCTGTTTGCTTGTTTGTTTGTTTGCTCATTTGGTTTGTTTTTTAGCTTCTTCATATAAGTGAAATCACACGGTATTCATCTTTTTCTGCCTTTCTTCACTTAGCATAATACCCTCTAGGTCCATCCATGTTGTCACTAAAGGCAAGATTTCATTCTTTTTATGTGTGAGTAATATTCGTGTGTGTGTGTGTGTGTGTGTGACATTTTCTTTATCCATTTATCAATTGATGGATACCTAGGTTGCTTTCATAACTTGACTATTGTAAATAATGGTGCAATAAACACAGAGGTATATATATTTTTTTCAAATTAGTGTTGTTGTTCTTTCTGGGTAAATACTCAGAAGTGGAATTTCTGATTTATATGGTATTTCTATTTTTAATTTTGAGGAAAGTCCATACCATTTCCCACTGTGGCTGAATCAATTTACATTCCCAATAACTGCATGAAGGTTTCCTTCTGTCCTCATCCTCACTATTTCTTGTATTTCTTATACTAGAATATTGATTTGAAATCCTTCTTTTTTTAATGTATGTGCTTATGGCTATAAATATCTCTCTGAGCACTGCTTTTGCTGCTTACCGTAAGTTTTGTTAAATTATGTTCTCATTTTCATTTGTCTCAAAGTGTTTTCTAATTTCCCTTGTGATTTCCTTTTGACTCACTGGGTTTTAAAGAATGTTCTATAATTTCCACATCTTGTGAATTAACACGATTCCTTTTTGTTATTGATTTCTAATTTCATTCCATTGTGGTCAGGAAACACACTTTGCATGATTTTAATTTATCTAAATTTATTGAGAGTTGCTTTGTGACTTAATATATGGTCTATCTTGAAGAATGCTCCATATGCACTTGAGAAGAATGTGTATTCTGCTTTTGGACCTATCTCCTAATTTGCTGATTCTTTATTCTGCATTCTCAAATCTGCTGCTCGTCTGCTCTAGTGCATTTTTCATTTCAGTTACTACACTTTTCAACTTTAAAGTTTCTATTTAGATTCTTTCTATAATTTATTTTTATCGATATTCACTATTTGCTGAGACATCATTTTCAGGATTTCCTTTAGCTTTTTGCATATGGTTAATTGAGGTCTGTGACCATATTTAAGATAGACAACTTAAAGATTTTGTCTATTAAGTCCAATATGTGTGCTTCCTCAGGAAGTTTGGAATGGGGCCATGGTGAGTTAAATGCCATGGAACTCTCTTACTGAGATTCTCCTTTTTTTCTTGATTAGACATTTGCCTGGTTGTTGGAAAGTTTTAATTTATTTCCAGAGGTCCTATAAAGTTAATTTTGACATTTTTTTCCAATTAATATGCTTTTTGGAGGTATCAGTTTTGGATCTCTCTATTCTGCCATTTTCACTGATATCATGTCCCTCCATTTGTCTTTTAATTCCACTTTGAATTCTACCTCTTTCATTGTCTATTTCCTCAAAACACCTCATAGTTATGCTTCTGGTTTTGCAGGCCAACATCATCTTAAAAGATGCTATTTTGCCCTCCATGCCCTGTGAACAAATCAAAGGTGAGAATTTCAAAATCCATATTTGTATAATTGAATTATTTGTTGGGTTTGGGTTACAAAGCCAATGTTAACTTCTTCTATGCTTCAGAGATGAGACCTCCAAAATCGCTAACTTCCGGGTAAAAGTACTACTTGCATAGTCCAGCAGTTGTGCAGCCCCCTGTTGCACCAATGGGTAGGTAAATAGTGCCCATGTTCAAAAAGATTTATTATTCCCTGCATTTTCTTTTGTCATAAAAAAACTAGTAAAAAGAGCAAAGTGTTATTAGATAGAATTGACGTCACTTATTGTATAAGAAGAAATTATAAAATTATGCAGCCATTTAAAGAATAGGACATATTTTAAAAATAGTAACATAAAATGAAAATATTAGATGAAAAAATCAGGTTATAGACCAATACATCGAATATTGTATGATTTATGTAAAACTCCCATAAACATGAGGGGTCCCTGAGTGGCTCAGTGGTTAAGCATCTGGCTTCAGCTCAGATAATGATCTCAGGGTCCTGAATCAAGCCCCGCATGGGGCTCCTGCTCAGCGGGAAGCCTGCTTCTCCCTCTCACACTCCCCCTGCTTGTGTTCCCTCTCTGGCTGTGTCTCTCTCTGTCAAATAAATAAATAAAACCTTTAAAAAATAAATAAATATCAATAAATAAATAAATAAAACTCCCATAAACTTGGAAAACCTTTTTACATGGTTTTATCTTGGAACAAAAAACCATGTGAAAACTTAGAAAAAATTGTGAATGCTATTTCTAAAACTGATGAAGTAAATTTCTTGTGAAAACAAGAGGAAATAGGGCCATAGCTTATAGTGAGTGGTAATTTTCAACTTTACTGTTCCAATACATTACACTATTTCATAAGATGTGCATACATGTATGCACCTAAACATAACTTTCTAAAAACACAAAGAGTATTAAAAAAAATTAGACCTAAATGAAAGAAAAAAAATGCAAGTGGAGCTACAATAATAACAAAAAAACCCTAAAAATCAAAGAAAGCTTTGGAAAGCATTTGTAAAGATATTTCCTGTGGATCCAAATTTATGTTCCTTATTAAAATTCATCTGAAAGGACTGCAAAGATATTTTAACAAATCAAACAGAAAAATCTGGAAGCCCAGTCCCCCTGCAAATTGATGAAATCAAGAATCTACTGTATAACAGATGAAACACAGTGAAGGAAGAAATAATGGAATGTACATTAGTTAAGATTAAAAAGTACAGATGAGGGGCACCTGGGTGGCTCAGACGGTTAAGCGTCTGCCTTCGGCTCAGGTCATGATCCCAGGGTCCTGGGATCGAGCCCCACATCGGGCTCCTGGCTCAGCAGGGAGCCTGCTTCTCCCTCTGCCTCTCTCCCTGCTCATGCTCTCTCTCTCTCTCTCTCTCTCTGTGTGTGTGTGTGTGTCTCTGTGTCTCAAATGAATAAATAAAAAATCTTTAAAAAAAGTACAGATGAAACGAGATAAAATGCAAAAATTTATTTAAAAGATTTATGAAACAAAATGTGATTTCAAAGAGATATTGAAACTGGATTCCTAGAATGAGAAGGACACAGACTGGGAAAGAAGCAGTATTTGAAGAGAAGAAAATGAAGAATTTCCCCCCAAAATTATGGGAAATATTCAAGCAGGAGATCCAAGAAGTAGTCATGAAAAGCAAAGACAGGTTCCAGTCAGAAACAATCAGGCAGCCTGAGATCGCATTTCTGTTTAGAAACCACACGTTTGTAAGAATGTGAATTTAATAGAAGGAATTGGTTCACCAGGCTGATGATATCTAAATAAACAAAAAAACTAATTTTATACAGAGACAGGAGGAATAGGACGGAAAACCCATTCCCAGAGCAGGGCAAATGAAGGGAAGATATGAGGCTTCTGAGAATCCAAAAAAAGAATAAGGATGGTTCCTACTTGCTGGGACCCAGACATTTGAGGAAAAGGAGATGCCCAGCTATTGGTGGCTTTTCAAGGGGATTAGAGAAGTGACCCTGCAAACCTGAGAACTTATCGCTGATGAGGGTGAGCTACTTTGCTGGTGCTAAGCATCAAGATCTAGAGTAGACTTCCTCAAAGCTAAGAGTCAGATGCAAGAAGGAAAGAGGTCACAACCCAGGTGATGCTGCTGAACTTTCTAAGGGGGTGGGTGTGATGTTCAAAGTCCTTGCAAATAGAAGAAACATGCAAACTAATTCTTACTGCCCCTACTAAAAACACATGACACAGCTGGGTGAAGGGTCTTTGATGGGGGACACTGAGAAGAATAAGAATCAGAAAGGAAGGGCAACCTGTTTCTCTCTCCCCTTGATCTCCTGTCTCCCTGTGGCATTTTCAATGATTTGATCCAAATGGGAGGCAGGTGGGTAAAGGATAGAGTTGTCAGAGTCCTGGCCACAGCATTTATGCACACTCTAAGGAACGCTGAACTGAGAGATTTATATCTCTTACCTACCATCAGCTTCCTCTTAAAGTGTGTTTCATATAAGAAAGTAAGCAATAAATACTGAAGAAACTATGTATCTCTTTCAAATCATTATTGATAGAATGAATTACTAATTGTATCATCAATAATATTTACTAGAAGGCACCCAAGCTGATTTAAAACAGTCTTGGTTAAGAGACCTCTGTTTACACTAGAAGGAGGCCATATTAATATTTAAATACTGGTGGAAAAAGATGTAAATATTCCTTTAGAGGACTGGTTTCCAAAGCGATGATCAGCTATGCAAGTAGTAGTAAGCAAGATGATGAAGTATTGGAGCCCAGAAAGATGATGATGATGATGAAGTATTGGAGCCCAGAATGATGATGATGATGATAATGATGATGATGATGATACTACTAATAATAATGGAATGCAAATGCAAAAGCCTCCTGTATTTCACCACTTTGGATTGCTAAAACAGAAGAATGTCAAAATGAGATTATCCAAAGTCTGAGGAAACAGGCACCTGGGGGATCCAGGGAAGAGTTGCTATTTCCTGAGCTCACACAGGTGAGATATGGAGCACCCAAACTGGAACTAAGATTAATCAACCATCAAAGGAGACAGGTATCTCGCCTTAGTATTCATCACCATAGGAAAGCTCATTGAAAGTGCCAAACATATATAATAAAAAGGTAAAAATATTGCTGTCAATATCTGAGTCTCTCTTATCTATGTCTTTTTAATTCTTTTTTTAATTTAAATTCAATTAGCCAACATAGAGTACCTTATTAGTTTTTGATGTAGTATTCAATAATTCATTAGTTGCATATAACACCCACTTCTCATGACATCATGTTCCCTCCTTTTTTAAAAATTTTATTTTGTTATGTTATGTTAGTCACCATACAATATGTCATTAGATTTGTTGTAGTGATCCACAAATCATTGTTTTCGTATAACACCCAGTGCTCCATGCAGTACGTGCCCTCCTTAATACCTATCACTGGGCTAACCCATCCCCCCATCCCCTACCCTCTAAAACCCTCAGATTGGTTGTCAGAGTCCATAATCTCTCATGGTTATTCTCTCCATCTGATTTCCCCCCGTTCATTTTTCCCTTCCTTCCCCTAATATCCTCCATGCTATTCTTTATGTACCACAAATAAGTGAAACCATATGATAATTGACTTTCTCTGCTTGACTTATTTCACTTAGCATAATCTCCTCCAGTCCCATCCATGTTGATGTAAAAGTTGAGTAATCATCCTTTCTGATAGCTGGGTAACATTCCATATGGACCACATCTTCTTTATCCATTTGTGTGTTGAAGGGCGTCTCAGCTCTTTCCACAGTTTGGCTATTGCGGACATTGCTGCTATGAACATTGGGGTGTATATGGCCCTTCTTTTCACTACATCTGTGCCTTTGGGGTAAATACCCAGGAGTGCAATTGCTTGGTCATAGGGTAGCTCTATTTTTAATTTTTTGAGGCACCTCCACACTGTTTTCCAAAGTGGCTGTACCAACTTCCATTCCCACCAACAGTGTAAGAGGGTTCCCATTTCTCCACAACCTATCCAACATTTGTTGTTTCTTGCCTTGTCAATCTTTGCCATTCTAACTGGTGTAAGGTGGTATCTCAATGTGGTTTTGATTTGAATTTCCCTGATGGCTAATGATGACGAATATTTTTTTCATGTGTCTCTTAGCCATTTGTATGTCTTCTTTGGAGAAGTCTCTGTTTATGTTTTCTGCCCATTTTTTGACTTGATTATTTGTTTTTTGGGTGTTGAGTTTGAGAAGTTCTTTATAGATCTTGGATACCAGCCCTTTATCTGTAGTGTCATTTGAAAATAACTTCTCCCATTCTGTGAGTTGCCTCTTTGTTTTATTGGCTGTTTCCTTTGCTGTGCAGAAGCTTTTTATCTTGATGAAGTCCCAAAAGTTCATTTTGCTTTTGGTTCACTAGCCTTTGGAGATGTATCTTGAAAGAAGTTGCTGTGGCCGTTGTCAAAGTGGTTACTGCCTATATTCTCCTCTAGGATGTTGATGGATTCCTGTCTCACATTGAGATCTTTCATCCATTTCATCTTTGTGTATGGGGTTAGAGAATGGTTGAGTTTCATTCTTCTGCATGTGGCTGTCCAATTTTCCCAGCACCATTATTGAAGAGACTGTCTTTTTTCCATTGCATATTTTTTTCCTGCTTTGTCAAAGATTATTTGACCATAGAGTTGGGGGTCCATATCTGGGCTCTCTATTCTGTTCCATTGGTCAATATGTCTGTTTTTGTGCCAGTACCATGCTGTCTTGGTGATCACTGTTTGTAATATAGCTTAAAATTGGGCAACATGATGCCCCCCAGCTTTGTTTTTCTTTTTCAACATTTTCTTGGTGATTCGGGGTCTTTTCTGATTCCATACAAATTTTAAGATTGTTTGTTCCAGCACTTTGAAAAATGTCATTGGAATTTTGATGGGGATGGTATTGAAGGTATAGATTGCTCTGGTATCATAGACCTTTTAACAATGTTTATTCTTCCGATCCATGAGCATGGATGTTTTTCCATCTTTTTGTGTCTCCTTCAATTTCTTTCATGAGTGTTCTGTAGTTCCTATATTATAGATCCTTTACCTCTTTGGTTAGGTTTATTCTGGGGTATCTTATGGTTTTCGCTCCTAATGTAAATGGAATCCGTTCTCTAATTTCTCTTTCTACAGTTGCATTGTTAGTGTATAAAAAAGCAACTGATTTCTGTGCATTGATTTTGTATCCTGCCACGTTACTGAATTGCTGGATGAGTTCTAGTAATTTGGAGGTGGAGTCTTTTGGGTTTTCCACATAAAGTATCATGTCATCTGCAAAAAGAGAGAGTTTGACTTCTTCTTTGCCAATTTGAATACCTTTTATTTCTTTCTGTTTGATTGCTGATGCTAGGACTTCTAGTACTATGTTGAACAATAGTGGCGAGAGTGGGCATCCTGGATGTGTTCCTGATCTTAAGGGAAAGGCTCTCAGCTTTTCCCCATTGAGGATGATATTTGCTGTGGGTTTTTCATAGATGGATTTTATGAACTTGAGGAATGTTCCCTCTAATCCTATACTCTGAAGAGTTTTAATCAGGAAAGGATGCTGTAGTTTGTCAAATGCTTTTTCTGCATCAATTGAGAGGACCCTATGGTTCTTCTCTCCCCTCTTATTAATGTGTTCTATCACATTGATTGATTTGCGAATGTTGAACCACCCTTGCATCCTGGGGATAAAACCCACTTGGTCGTGGTGGATGATCCTTTTAATATATTGTTGGATCCTATCAGCTAGGATTTTGTTGAGGATTTTGGAATCCATTTTCATCAGGGATATAGGTCTGAAATTCTCCTTTTTGTTGGGGTCTTTGCCTGGTTTGGGGATTAAGATAATGCTGGCCTCATAGAATGAGTCTGGAAGCTTTCCTTCTGTTTCTGTTTTCTGAAACAGCTTCAGGAGAATAGGTATTATTTCTTCTTGAATGTTTGGTAGAATTCCCCAGGGAATCCATCAGGCCCTGGACTCTTGTTTTTTGGGAGGTTTTTGATCACTGCGTCAATGTCGTTACTGGTTATTGGCCTATTCAGGTTGCCAATTTCTTCCTGTTTCAGTCTTGGCAGTTTATAGGTTTACAGGAAGGCATCCATTTCATCCAGATTGCTCAGCTTATTGGCATATAGTTGTTGATAATAATTTCTAATAATTGTTTCTATTTCCTTGGTTTTAGTCGTGATCTCTCCCCTTTCATTCATAATTTTATTAATTTGGGTCCTTTCTCTTTTCTTTTGGATAAGTCTGGCCAATGGTTTATTGATCTTATTAATTCTTTCAAAGAACCAGCTTCTAGTTTTGTTGATCTGATCTACTGTGTTTCTGGTTTCTAATTCATTGATCTCTGCTCTAATCTTAATTATTTATCTTCTAATGCGTGGCTTAGGCATCATTTGTTGCCTTTTCTCTAGTTCTTTAAGGTGTATAGTTAGATGGTGAATTCAGGATTTTTCTATTTTTTTGAGTGAGGCTTGGATGGCTATGTATTTCCCCCTTAGGACCACCTTTGCAGTATCCCATAGGTTTTGGATTGATGTGTTTTTGTTCTCATTGGTTTCCATGAATTGTTTAAGTTCTTCTTGGATTTCCTGGTTGACACAAACATTCTTGAGCAGAGTGGTCTTTAGCTTCCAAGTGTTTGAATTTCTTCCAAATTTTTTATTGTGAATGAGTTCCAGTTTTAAAGCATTATGGTCTGAGAATATGCAGGGAATAATCTCAATCTTCTGGTATCAGTTGAGACCTGATTTGTGACCCAGTATGTGGTGTATTATGGGAAATTTCCATGTGCGCTCAGGAAGAATGAGTATTCTGTTGTTTTTGGTGGAATGTTCTGTATATATCTATGAGGTCCATCTGGTCCAGTGTGTCAGTCAAAGCTCTTGTTTCTTTGTTGATTTTCTGCTTGGGTGATCTGTGTATTGCTGAGAGTGGAGTATTGAGGTCTTCTGCAATTAACGTATTGTTATCAGTATGACTCTTTATTTTGGTTAACAGTTGGCTTATATAGATGGCTGATCCCATGTTGGGGGTGTAGATATTTACAATTGTTAGTTCTTGTTGGGTAGACTCTTTAAGAATGATATAGTGTCCTTCTGTGTCTCTAACTACAGTCTTTAGTTTAAAATGTAATTTGTCTGATATTAGAATTGCTACCTCAGCTTCCTTTTGAGGTCCGTTGTCATGGAAGATGGATCTCCATCCCTTCACTTCCAGTCTGGGTGTATCTTGAGGTTCAGAATGAGTCTCTTGTAGACAGTGTATGGATGGGTCCTGTCTTTTTATCCAATCTGCAACCCTGTACCGTTTTATGGGAGCATTTAGGCCATTCACATTGAGAGTGATTATTGAAAGATAGGAATTAATTGTCATCATGTTGCCTGTGAAGACGTTGTTTTTATAGATTGTCCCTGTAAATATCTTTTCTATATCACTCTTGGGGTCTTTCTCCTTTTATAGAACCCCCTTTAATAATTCTTGCAGGGCTGGCTTAGTGGTCACATATTCTTTCAGTTTCTGCCAGTCTTGGAAGCTCTGCGTCTCTCCATCCATTCTAAATGACAGCCTTGCTGGATAAAGTATTCTTGGCTGTATATTCTTCTCGTTTAGTAGACTGAATATGTCTTGCTAAGCCTTTCTGGTTTGCCAGGTCTCTGTGGATAGTTCTGACGTTATTCTGATGTTCCTCCCTCTGTATGTAAGGAATCTCTTCCCCTACCTGCCCTTAAGATGGTTTCCTTGGTTCTAATATTTGCGAGTTTTACCATTACATGCCAGGATGTTGACCTGTTTTCCTTGATCTTGGGAGGGGTCCTCTCTGCCTCTAGGACACGAATGTTTGTTTCATTCCCCAGATTAGGGAAGTTCTCAGCTAAAATTTACTCAAATGTATCTTCTAGTCCTCTCTCTCTCTCTCTCCACCAATAATTCCAATAATTCTGACATTGGAACACTTCATGGTGTCACTTATTTCTCTGATTCTATTTTCATGGATTCTGAGTTGTTTTTCCCTGGCCTCTTCTTTTCCCTTTTTATCTATTAAATTGTCTTCCTGCTCACTGATTTGTTCTTCTGCCTCACTTGCCCTAGCTGTTAGATTATCTAGATTAGATTGTATCTCATTGATAGCATTTTTAAGTTCTGCCATTTCAGCTTTCATTTCTGCCCTTAGAGACTCTATGTTGCCATTAATCGATTTCTCCATTCTAGCTATTGTCTTCACAAGTGCTAGCCTGAATTCCATCTCTGACATCTTGGCTATATCTGCATCCATTTGTAAATCTGTGGCAAAAGTCATAATCTGAGTCTTTCCTATTTTGGGGGTTCCTCCTCCTAGTCATTCTGTTGATGGGTGGTTGAGGGAATGTACAGAGTCCAAATTACTGACCAGAACCCAAGCAAGATGCACCTGTTTTCTAGGGACCTTAGGGTTGCTGGCCTCCTGTTCTCCCAGCCTGTCTTCTGGGGGATGGGCCTGCCACGCTGCTACTCAGGCAACCCTGTTTGGACAGAGTTGCCCTGCCCCCTGTGGTGAGGCATGGGCTCAGTGGGAACCGGTTTTATGGGGCTTTTGTTCTCTGGTGGCTTTCCCTGGCAGCTTTCCTTGTCTCTTCGAAGAGACCGTTTCCAACCCTCTTTCTCAGAGCAGAGAGTTTGCAGTCTGTTCTTCAGTGAGCTCTCCAGGCCACACTATCTCCGTTTCTGTCTACTGCTCTAAACTGCAACATCCTGGGTGGTGAACCCCTCAGCATCGCTCCCAGTCCTTGCTTCCAGCTCAGGCATGTCTCTGCCCTTTGTGCTTCTAAAACCCCCAGCTGCTCCCATTTTGCATGTGCTGCCCTGCTTCTCCAGGTTTCTGTCTGGGGGGCTGCCGTAAAGTCCTTTCCCTGCTGCTACTGGTCTGCGAGTTTATGCCCTGTCCCCAGCGTGGGAGGCTATTGCTCACCAGCAGTGTAGGATCCCCGTGGCCAGGCTCCCACCCTCTTCTGTTTATTCTCCAATATCTGCCCACGGAATCATGGCTTCCCGCTTTGTATCTCGAAACCAACCACCTGCAATATTCTGTATGTAGAGATCCACATCTATCTTCTTACATCTCAGGCTGATTTTGTGGGTGTTCAGAGTGGTCTGGTAGATATCAAGCTCAATTCCGGGGACCAGTCAGAATAGGGTCCCCTAGTCCTCTGCCATCTTTTCCCCTCACATCATGTTCCCTCCTTAGAACTAAGTCTATTTTTTGTACTATACCAGATTTCAACATATTTCATTGTTCATATTTGTGTACTACTTAGAAAGTGTGTATCATGTTGGTGATATATTTCCCAAATACTCTCAAAATCAGTTTTTTCTAATAAAAATGATATATGCTTAATATAAACAAATAAAAATATCTCTTACATAAAAAATATCCAAATGAACTGGTACAGCTCCCAGTGGCCTTTTCTCAATATATCTTTTACTACCAAGTTTGTATATAAACGTCCAGGAATTCATTTCATTTTTTATACCTGTAGAAATCCCACTCTCTCACTTCTGTATCTCTCTCTCTCTCTCATTTAACTTTGTTTCTCCTTCCCCTCCATTCCCTCCCTCCTTTCTCTTAACTTGTCATCGTTCTCCTCTCCCTCCACTCTCTCTCTCATAGTTTCTCACTCCCTCTTTCTCTCTCCCATTTGTTATCATTCACCATTAGTAATGAAACTCAACAACACCCACCCATGTTAAACTATCCCCAAATTCTCACAGTTTTGGTATTTT
Organism: Callorhinus ursinus; assembly: GCF_003265705.2. NCBI lineage: Eukaryota > Metazoa > Chordata > Mammalia > Carnivora > Otariidae > Callorhinus > Callorhinus ursinus. Next base: position 7,405 of record NW_027397157.1, on the reverse strand, counting down.
CTCAAATAACCGAATATGTCAGTTTATATTGACTTAAGTTTTCTACCATGTGATGTATGTTTAAATATACAATCGATTTCATGCTCCTGTTTAATCACTTGCTCTAAAGATTCAAGAAAATAAAAAAGCTGCTATTCCCACACAGTTTATTATAGTGAAAATTCAGGTCAAATAGATAAAATATGCAAAAGAATAAGGTATATGGGACAAAGTCCAGGACAAACTAAGCTCAAGTTTTCAGGTGTCCTTTTCCAATGGATTTGCACACGGACATGCTTAAATTCCCCCAGAAACAGTTGTGATAACACATGTGAAATGTTGCTGGAGATGCTCACCTGAGCATCTCTAACAGTTGGAGAAGCTAGTGTTGGGAATGGTGCTGGTGTCTAAAGATTTTGGTACAGTCAGTCACATAAGTACATGACTTACCTCACTTACTTTTACCTCCACCCATCTCCCCCTTCTCAAGCCAAAACAAACCTTCACCATAAATGATAAAGTTATCTGCCATACAAAAACAAATTTATCAGGTAGAATATTCCTGTGTACAGAGATTATTTCCCAGAAGTTAGTCCAAGGCTGGTTATGAAGATAGTCCTTTAGAATATGCAATGTTTGAGAAGACCAGGCCAGCTGAGTTAATCCTTTCTTGCCCAATCAGCTCCCCTGACCCTAGGTGTAGGCCCTCTTATAGCAAAATTATCATATTTTTTTCTGTGCATCTACACTTGGTATAACAGTTAGATACAGCAATAGTATCAGCATGAATATGCCTAACAGTTGGAGAAGCTAGTGTTGGGAATGGCGCTGGTGCATTTCAGCCATTATTTACCACCAAGGTTTATAGCTACACAGTAATTAGTCTGCCAGGAGCTATATACTCCACAGACCAATGGCCCAGTATGCAGTAGTTCTTAGAAATTCCTTCCCAAATGATATCCTTTGTAGTAAATATAACCTGAAAAATAAGAGCCAAAAGATACTGGAACATTACTAGAGTTCCACTCAGTCATTAACTATAGGACCCATTTCATCATATTGTATGACCAAAATGTCTCAGAGCAATGCCACCCAGGTTTCCAGGTTTCCATTCTGTGTTATCAGATTCAAAAAGCAGAGGTGGTCTTAGAAAATATATGGCTTCACCCTTTTGAGCTTTAGGGTATAACTGTGCTAAGAAACAATATTTTCTTGCTCTGATCCTCTCTCAAGACACCAATGTAATATTGGAGTTTCCTTATTCCATAACCTAATTAATAATTCCTTTATCCTCGGGTACTATTCCCCTTTACTCTGTTTTGCATTGATTTTTAATATAAACTCTTCCATATTTGGAAGGTATGTTAGGTTGAGGCATTGTGTTAGTCCATATCATCAGCACCAATACCAGTCTAAAAATTGCCTACCCTCAACAGTTTCAATATTTTCTGTGCAAGGAGAAACTCAGTCCATTCTCATCCATATAGGGTAGATTCACCTAAGTACAGAACTAGTGGGCTTTCTTGACCACTAGGCAATACAGCCGCATTCACTGTCAACCCCAATTTTGCCAGATGAAGTGAAGGTACAGTCCATCCCATCAGACCCTTAGGAATACTGGAGTAAAGTTTTAAAGATATAGTTTCTTGCTCAGCGTCATTTCTGCATCTGGCACATGCAGCCCTTATTCTAGGATCACTGAATCAGGTAGGAAAAAAGGAAAATTGGGGTGATTTGGGGAAGCATTGTATAATTGTACCAGCATCTTCCTCTACCTCCTTTTCTACCAAACTACCCAGAAAAAACAAGAATCTACCAAGTGGGGATTTTCCTTTGTCCCCTTCTCACATTGAACATGAGTTCATATTCATGAAGGTGAGTAAACCTTTGTGCCTTTATCTCCACTAATTTTAGACAACTGGTATTTTAATTGCCCATTCTAATTACCAAATCACTACTCTGAGGATGATATGTGATATGATATATCCACTTGATATGATATCTCTTTGACCATTATTGGAACCTATGGGCTGTAACATATGATCCTTGGTCTGAAGGAGTGTAACTTGATGGTGTCAATTGGTACAATATTTTCTGTTCCAATCTTTTATAGAGTTTCAAGAATTTGCATCTACCCCTGGATAGGCAAAACTTAGTCCACATAAATATCTATTCCTGTCAGGACTTATGTATAACCTCCTAAGGCTACTGGTAGTAATCTGATGTAGTTTATGTGCCAACTATGTGTGGAGATTTTCTTCCCTAGGAAATCTGTCACATATCCATCTGTAGTTTTTGTCTCTCTGACTGGGAGACAGAATATTTTTGTTGGCCTTTTGTGCCTCAGAAGGTACAAGTGGAATATATTGATTACCATTGCTGCAGCTACTACATATTCACCTATTTTATGAACCAGGTGGCCACCACAAACAAGCACACCAGGAAGTCCACCTGCTGATTCAAATTACCTTCTGATTTGGGAAGGAAGTTCTTCAATGTGCTTCTTAAATTTCCATAGTAATTTTCACAGGGCTGTGACATATGCAGGAATCCTTTAATTGTCCAATTTTTCATTGCCCAGCTACCTAACTATATGGCCAGTACACTGGCCACCTCCCAAATCCACCTATCTCAATGATGTGTAAGAAAAACCCAGACTTGGGGCACCTGGGTGGCTCAGTTGGTTAAGCGTTTACCTTTGGCTCAGGTCGTGGTCCCGGGGTCCTGGGATCGAGTCCTGCATTGGGCTCCCTGCTCAGTGGAGAGCCTGCTTCTCCCTCTCCTCCCCGCTAGTGCTCTCTCTTACTATCTCTGTCTCTGTCGCAAATAAATAAATAAATAAATAAATAAATAAATAAATAAATAATCTTTTAAAAAAAGAAAAAAACCCAGACTTTTAAATTGTTTTTTTTTTTTCAATTCTTCCATCATTTCGAGGAAAAGAGCATGCAGTTCAGCCATTGAGCTGATGTATTCTTATCTTCTTCAATCAGGGTTTTTCCATCAGCAGGTTATAAAGCAGCAGTCTTTCAAAGAAGTTGCTTCCCATCCACCTTATAACTGACATCTATAAATGAAGCAGGTATTTTTTTTTTTTGTCAGTTGAGAGTTGTGCATGGAGCACCACCCATATGGCAATAGGATCTGGCAGTTCCTGAGGTGATTTCAAAGTTGGCACAAGGTAAAAGAACCTCCTTAATTATAATAAACATGATGAGTATATTCTCCCATTCCTCCAGTAGCATGTTCCTTCTGGGCACTGCCTTCCTTATTAGATATTACTCAAGACATTTATGTAATAATTTCAAGATTATTTTATGTCCCCCAGTCATCAGGGTAGTTTCAATAAATACCCAATAACAAATCAATAGTAGTCTGTCATTGTGCAGTGTACTTCCCTGTCCATAAAATTTGTAGTCCAAAATTCCAGTGGTCACTTCTGGGCAGCATTCATGCACTTTGTCATAAGCTCCAGTAAGCCTAAGTGCAAGTGGCAGATACTTCCAAAATCATATCTGAGTGTGTATCATAAAAACTCAAAGTCATTAACTAAGACACTGCTTTTTGCATTTCAGACATAGCCTGGTATTGTTCAGGTAGTCTTCTTACACATAGCTTTATGGATTGGAGCTAACAATATTCCCAGAGGTGGAATATGCATCCTCCAAAATTAAAAACAACAACAGTAACAACAACCAGGTGCTGTGTTTCTTGCTTATTTCCAGGGGTAGGCAATGACAGCATTTTATTTTTAGTTACATATAAAATATCTTAGTGGCTCCTGTCCATGTTATTCCTATGAATTTCACCATTTGTAAGGGCCCTTGGATCTTTGCTGGATTTATCATTCAGCCTTTTTTAGTCATGTGTGTCACCACTGCATTAAGTTAAGTTGTATCTTGTTCTTTGTTTTCAGATATCGTGACATTCTCAATGCACTCAACATTTGCATCAAGTCTGAATCCCTTTAATCAAATTATTACAGTAACCTAGTGAATTCAAATAATACTGTGACAATACAGTAAATGCAAATTGAGATACCCCTCACATAAACAAAAATTGCAGTTGACTTGTTTCCATGATTGATATTTTTAAAAAGCATTTTCAAGATAAATCACTGAAAAGTCACCTTATTTAACTTGCACTTTTTCCACCTTTTTGGACTGCTGATGCTATATGAAGTTCTACATTATCTAAGCCTTGATAATCTACTACTAGTCTCTATGTGCCATCTGCCTGTTCATTGGCTACACAAGGCTGTTGTACAGAGAATTTGTTGGTTGCTAATATGTAATTCTAATATGTAATTAATTAAAATGGTAGTCTTTTTGTCTGCCAAGTATTCTATACTATTTCAAATTAACAACTCCTGGGAGCTTGGTCAATTCTGTAGGTTCCCATTTAGTATGTCCAATTAATACTGACCACAGGGTGAATTGACGTGCCTTCTGTTTTACAATACTACATAGAGAAAGTGGTTCCTCAGTAGACATATATCCTTTTCAATGCACTGCGTGTTATACACAATTGATGAATCATTGAACACTACATCAAAAACTAATGATGTACGGGGGGCGGAGCAAGATGGCGGAGGAGTAGGAGACCTAGATTTCGTCTGGTCTCAGGAATTCAGCTGAATAGGAATCAAACCATTCTGAACACCTACGAACTCAACAGGAGATCGAACAGGAGAGTAGCAACAACTCTCTGAACAGAGAAGCGACCACTTACTGGAAGGCCAGGTGAACACGGAGTGCGGCCGGAGACCGGGGACATGGAAGTGACTGCTTTTCTCTGGGGGCACACCGAGGAGCGGGGCCCCGAGTTCTCAGCTCCTCCGGGCGGAGATTGCGAGGCCACCATTTCTGCCCTGGTCCTCCAAAGCTGTACCGAGAGCTTGCAGGGAACAAAAGCTCCTGAGAGCAAACCAGAGCAGCTTCCTTAGCCCGGACCGACAAGGGCGGGGCAATTCCACCTCCGGCAAAGACATTTGGAAACCACAGCAACAGGCCAATCCCCCAGAAGATCAGCACAAACAACAAGCAAGCCAAGAACAAGTTGATGGATCAAGGAGAATGGGAGAACTCCAGCGCTAGGGGAATACTGCACATAGATTCATGGCTTTTTTTTTTTTTACCATGATTCATTATTTCATCAAAGTTAATTTTTGTTGACTGTTTTTTTTTATTATTCTTTTTCCCTTTTTCAACCAACGTCTTATCAATCCCTTTTTTAAAAAAAAAAAAACATTTTATTTTTCATTTTTAGAGTCATATTTTATCCCTTCATAGTAGTTACCCTTATTTTTGGCATATATATATAAGTTGATCTCTCTTTAAAATTTTGAGGTACAGTTTCTTCTAACAGATCAAAATATACCCTAAATCACTAGTGTATGGCTTTGTTCTAGTCTCCTGCCTGATCACATTCTCTGCCTTTTTCCTTTTTTTTCTTTTTTTTTCTTAAATCTTTCTTTTTTCATACAACTTATCTTACCAAGTCCTTTTATAAAATCTTTTATAATTTTCATCTTTACAGTCATCTTCCATCACTTCATTGTATCAACCCTTATTTTGTACATATATGTCCTTCTTCCTTTAAAATTTTAGGAGGCACTTTTTTCTAACAGACCAAAATACGCCCAAAATCTAGTGTGGGGCACTGATCTATGCACTAGCCTGATCATATTTGATCATATTCTGCTTTTTTTGTATTGTTTTGTTTTTGTTTTTATCTTTTTTTTTCTTTTTTTTCTTTTTCTCTTTCTTTTTTCTTTCTTTCCCTTTCTTTTCCCCTGGTTTCAGGTCTTTTCTGATTTGTATACAGTATATTTGCTGGGGACGTTGTAAACCTGTTAGCATTTTGTTCTCTCATTCATCTATTCTTCTCTGGACAAAATGACAAGACGAAAGAAATCACCTCAGCAAAAAGAACAAGAGGTAGTACCGTCAGCCAGGGACCTACTCAATACGGACATTAGTACGATGTCAGAACTAGAGTTCAGAATCATGACTTTAAAGATACTAGCTGGGCTTGAATAAAGCGTGGAAGTTATTAGAGAAACCCTTTCTGGAAAAATAAAAGAACTAAAATCTAACCAAATCGAAATCAAAAAGGCTATTGATGAGGTGCAATCAAAAATGGGGGCACTAAATGCTAGGATAAATGAGGCAGAAGAGAGAATCAGCGATATAGAAGACCAAATGATGGAAAATAAAGAGGCTGAGAAAAAGAGCGAGAAACAACTACAGGATCACGAGGGCAGAATTCGAGAGATAAGTGATACGATAAGACGAAACAACATTAGAATAATTGGGATCCCAGAAGAAGAAGAGAGAGAGAGGGGCAGAAGGTATATTGGAGCAAATTATAGCAGAGAACTTCCCTAATGTGAGGAAGGAAACAGGCATTAAAATCCAGGAGGCACAGAGAACCCCTCTCAAAATTAATAATAATAGGTCAACACCCCGACATCTAATAGTAAAACTTACGAATCTCAGAGACAAAGAGAAAATCCTGAAAGCAGCTCAGGAGAAGAGATATGTAACCTACAATGGTAGAAACATTAGATTGGCAACAGACCTATCCACAGAGACCTGGCAGGCCAGAAAGGACTGGCAAGATATCTTCAGAGCACTAAACGAGAAAAATATGCAGCCAAGAATACTATATCCAGCTAGGCTATCACTGAAAATAGAAGGAGAGATAAAAAGCTTCCAGCACAAACAAAAATTAAAGGAATTTGCAAACACGAAACCAGCCCTCCAAGAAATATTGAAAGGGGCCCTCTAAGCAAAGAGAGAACCTAAAAGCAGCAAAGAGCAGAAACGAACACAGACAACAGACAGTTAACAGTCACCTTACAGGTAATACAATGGCACTAAATTCATACCTTTCAGTAGTTACCCTGGATGTAAATGGGCTAAATGCCCCAATCAAAAGACACAGGCTATCAGATTGGATTAAAAAACAAGACCCATCAATATGCTGTCTGCAAGAGACTCATTTTAGACCCAAAGACACCCCCAGATTGAAAGTGACGGGGTGGAAAACAATTTACCATGCTAATGGACACCAAAAGAAAGCTGGGGTGGCAATCCTTATATCAGACAAACTAGATTTTAAAACAAAGACTGTAATAAGAGATGAGGAAGGACACTATATCCTACTTAAAGGGTCTATGCAACAAGAAGATCGAACAATTGTAAATATCTATGCCCCGAACATGGGAGCAGCCAATTATATAAGGCAATTAATAACAAAAGCAAAGAAACACATTGACAACAATACAATAATAGTGGGGGACTTTAACACCCCCTGACTGAAATGGACAGATCATCTAAGCAAAAGATCAACAAGGAAATAAAGACTTTAAATGACACACTGGACCAAATGGACTTCACAGACATATTCAGAACATTCCATC
>NW_027397156.1:2377130-2424643 GCF_003265705.2 Callorhinus ursinus | reverse complement strand
GACATATCAGATAAAGGGCTAGTATCCAAAATCTATAAAGAACTTATCAAACTCAACACCCAAAGAACAAATAATCCAATCAAGAAATGGGCAGAAGACATGAACAGACATTTCTCCAAAGAAGACATCCAAATGGCCAACAGGCACATGAAAAAGTGCTCAACATCACTCGGCATCAGGGAAATCCAAATCAAAACCTCAATGAGATACCACCTCACACCCGTCAGAATGGCTAAAATTAACAAGTCAGGGAACGACAGATGTTGGCGGGGATGTGGAGAAAGGGGAACCCTCCTACACTGTTGGTGGGAATGCAAGCTGGTGCAACCCCTCTGGAAAACAGTATGGAGGTTTCTCAAACAGTTGAAATTAGAGCTACCGTTCGATCCAGCAATTGCACTACTGGGTATTTACCACAAAGATACAAATGTAGGGACCCGAAGGGGTACATGTACCCCAATGTTTATAGCAGCAATGTCCACAATAGCCAAACTGTGGAAAGAGCCAAGATGCCCATCGACAGATGAATGGATAAAGAAGATGTGGTATATATACACAATGGAATATTATGCAGCCATCAAAAGGAATGAGATCTTGCCATTTGCAACGACGTGGATGGAACTGGAGGGTGTTATGCTGAGTGAAATAAGTCAATCAGAGAAAGACATGTATCACATGACCTCACTGATATGAGGAATTCTTAATCTCAGGAAACAAACTGAGTGTTACTGGAGTGGTTGGGGGTGGGAGGGATGGGATGGCTGGGTGATAGACATTGGGGAGGATATGTGCTACGGTGAGCGCTGTGAATTGTGCAAGACTGTTGAATCACAGATCTGTACTTCTGAAACAAATAACGCAACATATTTTAAGAAAAAAGGAAAAGAAGAAGATAACAGGAGAGGAAGAAAAGGGGAGTATGTCAGAGGGGGAGACGAACCATGAGAGATGATGGACTCTGAAAAACTGAGGGTTCTAGAGGGTAGGGGGGTGGGGGGATGGGTTAGCCTGGTGATGGGTATTGAGGAGGGCACGTTTTGCATGGTGCACTGGGTGTTATGAACAAACAATGAATCATGGAACACTGCATCAAAAACTAATGATGTAATATATGGTGATTAACATAACAATAAAAAAAATTAAAAAAAAAAGATTTTATTTATTTACTTGAGAGAGAGTGAGAAAGAGTGCACGAGAGGGGGTAGGGTCAGAGGGAGAAGCAGATTCCCCACTTAACAGGGTGTCCGATGCGGGACTCGATGCCGGGACTCCAGGATCTTGACCGGAGCCAAAGGCAGTTGCTTAACCAACTGATCCACCCAGGCACCCTTACCAAGAGCTCTTAAAACTCAATAAGAAAATAAACAGCCCCAAATAAAAAATGGGCAAAAGATCTGAACAGACATGCTACCAAAGAAGATGTACAGATGGCAAATAAGTATATGAAAGATGTTCAACATCTTATGTCCTTAGGGAAATGCAAAATAAAATAACAATGAGATACCACTACACACCTACTGGAATAGCCAAAATCCAAAACTCTGACACCACCAAATGCTGGTAAGGATGTGTAGCAACAGGAACTCTCATTTATTGCCGGTGGGAATGCAAAACGGTACAGCCATTTGGAAGACAGTTTGAAAGTTCCTTACAAAACTAAACATACTCTTACCATACAATCCAGCAGTAGTGATCCTTGGTATTTAACCAAATGAACTGAAAATTTTTGTCCACACAAAACCCTGTACGTGAGTGTTTATAGTGGCTTTATGCATAATTGTCCACACTTGGAAGCAACCAAGATTCCTTTAGTCAGTGAATGGATAAACTGTGATGCATTCATAAAATGGAATATTATTCAGTCACAAAAAGAAATGTGCTAAAACTTAAAAAGAGAAAGAAATGAGGGGTGCCTGGGTGGCTCAGTCAGTTAAGCATCTGACTCTTGATTTTGGCTCAGGTCATGATCTCAGGGTTGTGAGATGGAGCCCCACATTGGGCTCTGTGCTGAGCGTGGAACCTGCTTGGAATTCTCTCTCTCTCCCTCTCCGTCTGCCCCTCCCCCCAGCTTGTGTGCATGCTCTCACTATCTCTCTCTCTCTCTCAAAAAAAAAAAAAAGAACTATCAAGCCATTAAAAAGAAATGGAAGAACCTTAAGTGAAAGAAGTCAACTGAAAAGTCTACATACTCTATGATTCCAACTATGTAACATTCTGGAGAAGACAAAACTATGGAGACAGTAAAAAGATCAAAAGATCAGTGCTCTCCAGCAGGGACAGGGAGGAGAGAGAGATGAATAGATGGAGCACAGAGTGAAACTATTCTGTATGATACTATAATGGCGAGTACATGACATGCATTTGTCAAAACCCATAAAATGTACAACACAAAACATGAACTCTAATGTAAACAGTTGATAATAATATATCAGTATTGATTCATCAACTGCACCAAACATAACCACACTAAAGCAAGATGTTAATAATAGGGAGAAGGGGGGGGTATAAGAAGGTATATGTAAACTCTGTACTTCTTGCTCATTTTTCTGTAAAACCTGAAACTGTTTTTCTGTAAACTTAAAACTCCTCTAAAAAATAGTCTATTAATTTTTTTAAATTAGTAAATAGCAAAACACATATATCAAAAATATGGTTCTTTGAAAAATTAAGAAAATAAACTACTAGCAAACCTAGTCAAGAGGGGCAGGAGGGGAAATATAAATACGTAAAATAAGAAATGACAAGGAAGAAATAATCATAAAAACAGGAAGTTTTTTAAAAAAATATGGGACTACTTCGCATACCTCTTTTGTCACAGGTTGGACTCCTTTGGAAGCTGACTTGAATGTGGAAATTTGCATGCACAAGGTTTATTGGGGAGTGCCTCTAGGATCAGATGCGTGGTGGAGCAAAGAAAGCAGGACTGAGCAAAAAAAGAAGCTGAGTTCCAGTGCAGTCATAGCAGCATTCAGATAACTTGTCTTTTAGCTGCCAAGTCACCAGACCCTGAGGAGTGACCTGGAGAATACTACACACCATCCAGAAATGCCTGGTTGGGACTTGGGTGTGTCCCTTAGGAAAGGGGTGAGTGTATTCCCTATATGGGAAGAAGGGTGAAATGGATATTTTGCCAAAAATACCAGAAGAATGGACTGTCATAAAGAGACTGCCAGCTAATTACAAAGCCTCATTGCTCCTCATGGGAGGAATGGGCGTGCAGCCAAACTACATTTCCCAGCTTCCTCAGCTGTTAAGGTGGCCAAGTGACTAAACATTAGCTCACAGAACCTGAGCAGAACGATAAGCACTACTTCCAGGTCTGGCCTGAAATGCCCCCACGTGCCATCCTCTCACTCTTGCTCTTTCCAGCTTGGTGTAGTTGTCCATGCCCAGTGACCTTGGAAATCATGGGTTGAAAATGGCAGAGGCACCAGAAGGTATTAGACTGAGTTTCTAATTCAAAACTGATTAGCCCAAGCAAGATATCCCAGAATCTAGGACAACACATATACAACCCAGACCCACATTTTCTCAGGTCCACAGTCCCTTATCTTAAACTCTTGGAGCCAGATGTGTCTCAGTGTTCAAAACTTTGGGGGTTTTAATAAGGCAAATACAGTATGTGACTCACATACCAGTAATCAGGCTATGCCAATGACTATGAAATTAAACTCCATTGAAAGGATTTGTCAATCAACAGGTGGGTGTAGCTGCTTTAGTCTTCCAATCTTCAATCTTTCAATCTTCTGATTTTCAATTGTTCCATCATGGGCTCTACTGCACTTTGAGGAGCCACCTCTCAGCTGTGCCCTGGCCGGGAAGCTCTCTGGTCTTCTCTGGGACACATGCCTTCCATCTTAGATTTCTTTAGATCTCATTACTCTTTCTGATTCAACAACTGATATGAGCTCCACACACACCGCCTCATTGTGAAGAACTATAATGTCTAGTGTGTGCGGAAGAGACTACTTCCAGTTATCTGGGTTTTAATATTTAATTTATTAAAATTGTAAGCATAAAATCTGGTTTTGCTTAAATCTTTAAATTCAACTTACAAATCCTGAAATTCTATTTATAAATGTGCCAAATGGTACATTTTAATCACTTCCACTTGTTCTTCGATTGGTGTTTAACTCAGTATGAACAGATTCAAATTTCCTTAACAATTAGTCCCATCCACAAACTTACTAAAATTTCCCTCTTTTAGACCACATTCATATGCTTAATATATTTGATTTTTTATTTTTTTTCCTCATTCACTTTAATGGCCTGACAAGGTAGGGTTAAAATCCTTACATGCAAAATCTCTCTTATAACATAAGTGACTCTTATAAATCTCATTACTTAATTTACCTTGTTCAGATGTTAGATTTGTCTTAAATGTTCTAATACTGTCTATAAGCTTGATCACTATAACTTTCAACTAAGTCATAACTCTAAAATCAACAGATTTGAAGTTGAAAATGCAAAGCTTAACTTAAATTCATACAGATTTTTAAACTTACCTTAAACTTAACATCAAAATATTATTTACTTCACTGTCTCTATACCAAATTTTATACCTTCTCAGAAGATCAATTTGACTATGTCAGGAAGGCTGAGGTTATTAGGTCAAAAAATTAGTGCCAATAAAATAGTTATCAGATTAAAGAGCAGGACGGGAGCGCCAGGGGCGAAGGGGCTACATGCTGTCAGAGTAATTCTCACCAGTGAACTCACTGTACATTTTCCTGGTGGAGTCTCGTGTGTAGACCATAGGGCTGGGCTTTCAATTAGACCAGCTCACAATTCACAATTCAAATCAGGGCATCTTTCTCATGCTATCTCATCCCATCTTGGATAGTTGAACCCCTACTGCACCCCACCTAGCTCTCAGCAAATTTCCCTTTACTTTTTAGGTCCTCCATTCCTTCTCTATTTTGCTTGTCTTACCCAATTCTCTAGCCCTGTCCCTGGCCTCTTTTCTAATCCTCTAATTAAGGGGCATCAAATTCACATAAATCTTTTCCCATTCATACCCGCCTGGCCTGACCTCTGAGACCCCATGCTTCTTTCCTATGTGTCTAGCCTGTCTTCAAAGACCATAAACTTTTCTTCCAATGAAATCTATCCCTCCTCCAGCTTAATCAGCCTTCTATTTTTCTTTCCATTTTCCACCTCTCCTGTTCCAGGAGTAAAACCCAAATCTGTTGTTGCGGTTGTTTTTCCCTTGATCTTAGCCAAAAGGCCAAGAAATGATTGTTGTTGTTCTTAAGCAGTCCTTCCCGACTTCTTGAGCAAACATGATTCTTAGGGCCAGAAACCTCTAGACACAGACCTTTTTAATCACCTTCCTGAGCTTTTGGGTTTGCCATAAGCTCAATGATTTATCTCAACAAGAAAACAGTATATCCCCTATATATAATAAAGGAACCCCACTTCTTTTTCTTTTAAAGATTTTATTTTATTATTTATTTCAGAGAGAATGAGAGATAGAGAGCACGAGAGGGAAGAGGGTCAGAGGGAGAAGCAGACTCCCTGCTCAGCAGGGAGCCCGATGTGGGACTCGATCCCGGGACTCCAGGATCATGACCTGAGCCGAAGGCAGTTGCTTAACCAACTGAGCCACCCAGGCGCCCGGAACCCCACTTCTTTTGATCTCTTTATTGGGAAAAAAATATGCCACCCTTGGTAGGTGAAGCTGCAGTATGCGTCTACGAGATTCAAATTCATGGCCAAGGACTGTATAGTTAACCAAAGGAGTATAAAGGATACAATTCCAGAGCCACCTTGAGATGATTGGAGGTAACTCCAGGCCTCTCCACACCCCATCCCCTTGTTGCATAACACAGTCCCCAATGACAGTGAGAGGCTGACCAGGCACAGCCCACCTGGGCCTGCACAAAGTTCACACACAAACATGATTGGGAGTGGCACTTGGCTCCTTTGACGTCTGAGGCCCAACCTGAAAACCTGGCTGAGAAACACAGCAGAGCAAAAAGTTATTCCAGCCACCAACACCTTACCTGGAAAGACTTAATAGCTAAAATTCTGCCCATTTTGAAGTGAGATCAAAAGACCGTCTATTTGGTGAACTAATCTCTATTTTTGCTTTAACTGCAGCTCCAGGTCACCTTCGCCCATCTAGCTCAAAGTCAGCCACAGGAATGGGCACCTGAAAGCCTGTGAGCTCTTGACTACTAAGACCCTAGCATCTCCTGTTGCTGAAGCCCCCACCTATTAAAAAATAACCCTGTGCCCATTTAAAACAGCCTGGTAACTATAAAAACAGTCACTCTCCTATGGGCAGTAGCCACAATAAGCTTCCATAAGCTGCCAAGGTGAGAGAAAACCCAGGTGTGCCTGACTCCAAAGTATGTGTTCAAAACCACAAGCTTTGGATGGCTTTGGATGAAAGGAACTTCAGGGATCCTGCCATTCCCAAGATTTTGTGTTTCTAAAGACCGCATTGCCACTGGAACTAGGGATGGCTCTGCCCATCTCCCGATAATTAATGATAATGATAGCTAATGTGATATGCTGATTCTGAGTTACTACAGAAAAAGTTACCTTATTTAAACCTCTTTCAACCCTTTGAGTAAGCAATTCTCCCTTGTTAGGTGATGAACCAAAGCTTAGAGAAGTTAAAGACCAAGACTGGACCTTAAGTTGCTGGGATCTGAACACAGGAGCCTGACAGCAAAGCCCACCTCACCCCCTCCTCCTCACCACCACCCCTGGCAAGAGGTGCCCCTCTGGGCTTTAGGACTTTCTCAAAACGACAAGATGGCAGTTCAAGAGTAGGGTCCTGAGGTAGAAGGTCATTGGCCCAGTGGTCTGTGAGGGGACTGCTGAACTTTCAGGAGACAAGCTAATGTGAGCCACCCAAGTCCACCTTGGGCCTGGTACCCTGGACCCTTGCCCAGTTGTTGGGTGGAAGTTGCATTACCCTCTCTTGACTGCCTTTGGTACTCTACCCTCTCTGTAGTGCCATGGAATGAAGGAAGACTACTCCCCCTCCAGTGGCCAGAGTAAAAAGCAGAGGTCTTTTCAAATGTTGCTTTGGCCAGTTAATAACCCCCCAGAGCCAGCCACACTGCAGCCCATGGAAAAAGGGCAGCATAATCCCACCCCACACATACTTGAGGAGAAAAGACCATATGTGATGGGGGAGTTGGGAGAGGGCTGTAGAGTTGGGGTGAGAACTTCAAATTCTGAGTAAGGTCTTTGAGACTGGATATCTGGGACAGAGGTTCCCTTATACTTGTGGGTTAGAAGCTCACCAGGCCGCATGGGGTTCCTACTCCTTTTCTGACAGAGCCAGCTCCACCACATCCCAGAGCCTCTATCCGCCCTCCTCCTACCCACTGTTGCTAAATTTAAACCCTCGTCTGTCCTTTTCCTGTAGGATGCGAGTATTTTAGGGGAGGGACAGTGTGGTGCCACAGGAGAGGCAGTGACACCAGCGCTGTGAAAATAAGCATACCACCTCCCCCCACCCACCCCGTCTGTCAGATGCACCGGCCCCACCAGGGACTCACCATCCTCCTCCTCCACCCCTCTTCCCCTGCTCTGACTCTCTCCCAGGAGGGAGCTCACTGGGAGCCCTCAGCAGGGCCCTGGGAGAGGAGAGGATCCCCAGGAGGTGGAGTCCAGGAGAACAGGACCCACAGTACCACAGAGGTCCCAGCAGTACCACAGAGGGAGATAACGGACACAAACTCATCCTTGGTCCATGCTTGCAGACGCTGCCGTGAAACACCCCAGTGTCCGAGGGACTCCCCAGATCAGTCAACACACCGTCCAGAGGAGCCCTGAGGTGTCATAGGTCCAGGGAACCCGGGGGACATGCTCTTGGGAGTAGAGACTAAAATCTGAAGGGAACACGAGATCTTCCATAGCTCCTAGAAGACCGGGAGCAAATTCATCATTCTTGACCTCCCCCAACAAAGCCCCAGGGGTGGGGGTTGGTAGGTGGGGAAATGGAGGCTTCCTTATTGTCGCTGATGTGTGCATCAGCCAGAAGGGTGCAGAGGGGAATCAGAGATTCCTGAAGTGGGCAGGGCGCTGTGTTTACACACCACCTGTGTGTCTGCACCCACCTGCCCAGAAGGCATAGGTGAGTTTTCAGGTCTCTGGTCTGGGACCAGGAAGAAGGACACACTCTATTCTTCAACTGGTGGTGACAGCGTGGCTTTTCCCAAGGGCATAGTTTTTCATCATGCACCTTTCAGGAAGCCAATCAATTTACACTGCAGAGAATGGACCTACGGGGAAAACAGCCTCCCAATGCAGAAGGAAAGATCTGAGTTAGGCCAAGGGAGATGTGTTTGCTGTTTCTAATTAATGTGAGAATAGGTAAATTGGAAACCCTGTCCAAGGCCTAGCATCCTGAGGCTTTACCCGCTGCTGTGAGGGAGGTTAGAGAGCATCCTTCTAGGAGATCTTGAGCAACAAAAATAAAAACCCCTTTGGACTCCTGCCTGGTGCCCTTTCTCTGCATGATTGTAGTCGGCATCCTGCCTCACTCCCAATCCCCATTTCGTGTGTGTGTGTGTGTGTGTGTGTGTGTGTGTGTGTGTGTGTGTGAAGTGGGGGGGGTGGAGAGGAGAGAGAGAGGACAGAGAGACAGGGACAGAGAGATTGCGAGAGGGCGGGCGGGCCAGCAAGCAAGAGCAACAGTTTGGGGCAGGTGATGGCCCAAGGAGTTCATGGTCTCCTCTAGGCCTCCAGGCTCCTACTTCTACCCTCAGCCCACATGACACATCTACCTGCCCAATTGTTATAGAGGGAGATAGTGGTCACCATGGGCTGAGATCTGGAGAGTCAGACACAGGGAGGGTGAAGAGGAGAGACAGGAAAGCTTACACCTAAAAGACCTAATTGGCGATAAGTGGTACTAATTGGGGAGAGTCTCTAGGAAACAAATGCAGAATGACACATTTCAGAAGAAACCCCTATTTGGTCCCCGAGACATGATCCAGGAAGACCAAGAGTCAGGCCAAGGTTTGGGCAGATGGTAAGAGAAAGACTCTACTTGATCTGAATGCTGAATGCTGCAGGTGTATGTACATCAAGGGCGGGGGGCGGGGGGAGGGGGCGGCACAGAGAAACCTCAAAGCAAGGTTGTCACCTGCTCCCTAGAGTCAGGGCTTGAGCCAGAGGTAAATAAAGATCCCAAGTCCCAGCCACACTGCAGGGGCTCCAAGGGCCAACACAAGAACAATGGGATCCACTGCATGGGAAGCTGTAATCCCTGAGACCAGGGCCGGGTGAGGACTGGAAGGGATGGCAAGAGGGAGGAGAGGAGGTAACTCACTAAAAACTCTCTCATACCCCTTTGAGAGCAAAGGCTCTCAGATGTCTGAAGGCTCTACCTATGGAGCCGTCACCTGAGCTTCTGAGGGACTCACAATTGAACAGGTAGGGCCGCCTCCCTCCTGGTATTCCCACAGACCTGGAACCATCAGCTTGGCATCTAGGAGTGCCCAGCTACAGGAGAGGCTGCTGGGGGGGCCTCTGCTGGGTGCTCTGTGCACTGACCCCCCAGGCCAGAAGCTACCAGAACCCCCTCCTCCTGCTAATAAAGTCTTCTCTCAGTCTGAGAGCCACACGTATCACCTCTCTCGTTATTCACGGAGCTCCTGCCGTGTGCCAGGCACCGTGCGAGTTGCTGAGGATACAGCACACCGGGTGGTAGAGACAGACACATGCCACAGCCTAGGAGGAGGTGCTGTGGTGGAGGCGCGATCAAGGGGTACCAGAGCACAGACTTCCTGCAAGAGGCAATATTGGAACTCAGTGATATGTGGAAGACTGCGAGGCGCACAACGGGCAAAGGGAGTGCTAGGCACGGGGGAAGAGTACATGCAAAGACACGGAGGCACAGGAAGAGCAGGGTGAGCTTGGAGAAGAGCCAGTGGTTTGTGCAACTAGAGCCCAGGTGCACAGGGGTGGCAGGCAGACAGAGCTGGGGAGAGAGGGAAGCAGGGCCTGACCTTAGAGGACCTCCCACGGTGTCAGGTCTTGACCTTGGCAGAGATAGAGAAGCCGGGACGGCTCTCGATAGGAGAGTGTCATAACCAGAGTTGCACTTTAGAAAGGTCACTCAGACCCAGAGTTTGGCTGGAGTAGAGCAAGACACCCCAAGGCAAGGAGAGCAGGTAGGAGGGGCAGGTAGGAGGGAGGCTCTTGCAACAGACAGGCAACAGACCTATCTTGAAGAAGTATGAACTGAGATAGCAGCAGCAGTAAGGGAAAGAGAAAAAAAGACACATTTGAGAGATTTTAAGGGGTAAAACTGACAGGGTCTAGTCACCATTTGGACATGGAAGGGAGAGGGAGAAATAGAGACAGACTCCCAGGCTTCTGGCTTCGGTACCTTCGCTAAAGGGGAAACGGATAGGCAACCGGGAGTAAAAAGAGCAGAAATCGGGTCAAGGATGGATTCGAGGCACCAGCTGCCTGGGTGGAGACAACACTGTGTAGCTGTACACAGGGGTGGGGGAAGAGGTGTGGGAGGGAGACACACAGGAGGAGGTGTCAACACGCAGCTGGTAGACGAAGCCATGGGTAAGGTCAGGGCACCCTGCAGGAGTCAGACTGGGCCCTGGATGGAGCCTGGACTGGGCCAGTGAGCTCCACGCAACTGTGGTACTGAGAACCACAGAGAACCACTGATGCTCGAAGCTCCTCACGGGACAGAAAGGAATTAAGACATGGATCCCTGGTATTTCCTGGGACAGGGAGGGGACCAGAAGGATGCTCCCAAAACAGTTCCCTCTTCTGAAATGAGCCCATCTTGTTCCCTTTCTTTTCTACCTGGGGAACATGAAGCAGAGCCTGTTCTCTTGTTATAAATAGTACGGTTGCCTGCCCTCACGCCCTGGACTCCCGGGCTAGAAGCTACAGGCAGAATCTCCAAGAGATGGGGAGGGACTGACAGTGTCTTCCCCAAAGCCCAGGCATCCAGGGCGTTCCGACTCATCTATCCTTTACCCGGGGGTGCTGAAGGAAGAAGGCAGTGGGTCCAATAGTATCACATGCCAGTGGCCTGGATTCTGGAGATTTACCTGGGGGGTGCTTTGACAGTCCTGTGCCCTCACTTTGGCCCTGCTCAGAAACCCGAATGGGCCCTGAGCCCAGAGAACCTGCCCACCTACGCAGCACCCACACAGGATCAGGCAGGCAGGAGGCAGCTCACGGAGCTTTTTCTAGTTGTTTTATTTGAAAACCCTAGGGTGCATCCCCTCCCTCACCACACCCATCCCCCTACCCTTACCCCAGGACATGACGATGCCACACACACACACACACAAGGCTGTGAGCTGCACACGGAACACAGGGGCTGCGCTCACAGCAACATGAAAAAATATACATTATATATAATACCTGGGTCCCCCTCCCCGCCATGCCCCCTGCCATCCCCACAACCTAGCCACAGCCAGGTCACGCAGGAAGGGGCAGGGGCTGTAGGACCTACGGCAAGGAGAAGAGGGGAAAGACGACAGAAAAGGAAGGACAGTGGGCAAGGTGAAGAAGCAGGGGTCCCCAGAGTGAAATGGAAAGAGAGAGAGAGGAGGGAACAGAAGAGAAGCCGTGAAGGCCCAGCTGAGGGAGCCCCAGGGAAGGAAGGCCTCCATGGACAGGAGAGTAGGGAAGGGTTCCCTTCGATCCCACCCCTGGCCGCTAGTGACGCCCCCACCCCCCATGCAGCGCATGGCTCGTAGGAGAGAGACAGACACCTGGGCAAGCTAAGGGGCCGCTGCCTTGGGGGCAGAGAAGGCAGCCAGAGTCTTCTGGGGAACAGGAGCCCAGAGGCACAGGAGAGAGGTGGGCTGGGGGCGCAGGGGGAGGCAGATCCCAGTGGGGCCCACTGGGATTTGGGGATTAAAGGGTGACTCATTCTGAAGAGCTCTCTCCCTCCTGGTCTCTTCTCTCAGAATGTCCTTGTCTCTTTTCTGGGGGTGTCTCTGTCTCACCAGGGCAGAATTCTCTGTTTGGGGAGGGCTGTAGCCTTAGTAGCGGCGTGGAGGGGTCTCAATGATGCGTCTCTCGTTGCTGCTAGGGGAGTCCGCGGCCTCTGAGTCACTGCTGTCGTCGTCCTCCTGCGGGCCACCGGCAGCCCCCGCCACGCAGGCCTGCCGATTCTGGTAGGACTGGATAAGGCAGAGAGCAGAGAGCACGGGCCTCAGGGGTCTGCACACACCCCAGAGCCTCTGCCACACGGACCACACTCCCTCGGGCCCCTTACCCCACACCCTCTAGACCTTCCTCCTTCCCACTCATGGCAGCTCAGCCTGGAGCTTTTTGCCCCAGGGCCTGGCCATGCAGATGCTCCAGGTGAATCTTGACTGTGGACTTCCCCACTTCCCAGGGCCACTCACCTCCATGGGGTTCACGATAATGGTGAGCGCTGAGTCATCCCAGAAGAGGTCGGGGTCCTTGGGGTCACTGGAGGCCTCTGGAGGACCACCGGCCCCTGAGACACGGCGGTGAAGGGAGTGGATACGCACGAGGCCCAAGATGACCATGAGCACCAGGAAACCCACACACACCACAATGATGAGAGTCGCCGCACTAGGGACCACTGCAGGGAGAGCGTGCAGTGTGAGGAGACTGGCCAGGCACACCTGCAGGGACTTGGCACAGCGGGGAGTGGGGGCTGAGGGCGTACCCGGGGGAAGAGGGAGTCCTGGAGTAAGAGAAGACAGGATTCCTGATGGCCCAGAAGGGAGGAATACCCATGCAAGCTGGAGGAGGACTAGAGCCCGAATGAGAAGGGCAGGAGATAGGGAGGAAAGGGGGTAGAAGCGCTGCTAAGGCCAAAGGGACAGAGAGAGAGGGAAGGAGGTGTCCAAAGGGGGGCACGGGCCAGGGAGGAGAGCTCCCAGCCCAATGCTATCATGAGCAGCCCGATTCTCAGCAGACAGAGGGCAAGGATTGGAGCCTACCCAGGCCATTCTGCCTGTGCCTTCCCCAGGGGCCACTCAGCCTAAGGAAGAGGTGCCTCGTGCCCAGTGGGGGAAGGAGAGAGGCAGCCGCACAAGCCCAATGGTGCAAGAGGAGAGAATGTCCTCCTGCATCGTAAGAGGAGAAGCAGGCCCCAAGCCTGGCCTGGCAGCCAGAAGGAGACGCTAGCACCCAAGGCTGGGGGACAGGTCCCGGGGACAAGGAGCAGCCCCTTCACTCACCCACCTGGACTGAGCTCATTCCTGCTCTGTGACACCTCCCTGTGGACTCAGGGCTCCTGGGCACCTGGGGGTCCTGCTCCTCCCAAATCTCCCCCTGAAGTATACCCACCTCCCCCTTGGCCCTGTCAAGCCTCTGGCCCGGCAGCCTCACTTTGATGCCTAGGCTCCGGGGAGCATGGAGCCTGAAGGGCAGTGAGACAGAGAAAGGCACAAGCACTCACACACGGACCTTAGAGCTGAGGGCTGCAAAGCAGATGTGGACGCACAAGCACATGCCCAGGAAGAGCATGTGGGCACACAGCCGGGCGAGAGCCGCCACACCCCACACCCGAGCCAGGACTCTGCCAGCCTGCACCCCCGTCTGCACCAGCCCCCTGACAGCCTGCATCCCAGGAGGAGCAAAGGGATGTGTCTGAGAGTCCCCAGCAGGGTGGAGCAGAGCCATATGTGCAGCGTCACCCAGCTCCCTACCAGCTACGCGCACCTGGCAACCCCCTGGAGGAAGACGCTAACAGCACAGACGCGGGCTGTGGGAGCCACAGAACAAGCAGTCGTGAGCACAGCCCCCCCCCCCCCCCCCCACACACACACATACACACAGTACCCGGAGCGGGAGGAGGAGGCAAAGCAGGAGAGCCCACAGCCCCACGGACAGCACGTGGAGGTGACAGTCCCACACACGTGTCCCCAGGCTGAAGGCCCACATAGGCAGCTGGGTCACTGCACCCCACATGGGTGCACAGCCCTGCTCACTGTTTGTATGCACAGAGGGCTCCATGAGGCCCAGAATCTGGACAGTCCCCTGGCTAAGGAGGGCATTACATGTATGCATCCCATACACACACACAGCCCAGTCCAAATTTACCCACAGCCTTTAAGACTCACATGTTGATCTGTACTCAGAAAACTATAAAATACTCATGAAAGAAACTGAGGAAGACACAAAGAAATGGAAAAATGTTCCATGCTCATGGATTGGAAGAACAAACATTGTGAAGATGTCAATGCTACCTAGAGCAATCTACACATTCAATGCAATCCCCATCAAAATACCATCCACTTTTTTCAAAGAAATGGAACAAATAATCCTAAAATTTGTATGGAACCAGAAGAGACCCCAAAGAGCCAGAGGAATATTAAAAAAGAAAAGCAAAGCTGGCGGCATCACAATTCCGGACTTCCGGCTCTATTACAAAGCTGTCGTCATCAAGACAGTATGGTACTGGCACAAAAACAGACACATAGATCAATGGAACAGAATAGAGAGCCCAGAAATGGACCCTCAACTCTATCATCAACTCATCTTTGACAAAGCAGGAAAGAATGTCCAATGGAAAAAAGACAGTCTCTTCAACAAATGGTGTTGGGAAAATTGGACAGCTACATGCAGAAGAATGAAACTGGACCATTTCCTTACACCACACCCAAAAATAGACTCCAAATGGTTGAAAGACCTAAACGTGAGACAGGAGTCCATCAAAATCCTAAAGGAGAACACAGGTAGCAACCTCTTTGACCTCAGCCGCAGCAACTTCTTCCTAGAAACATCGCCAAAGGCAAGGGAAGCAAGGGAAAAAATGAACTATTGGGATTTCATCAAGATAAAAAGCTTTCGCACAGCAAGAGAAACAGTCCACAAAACCAAAAGACAACCGACAGAATGGGAGAAAATATTTGCAAATGACATATCAGATAAAGGGCTAGTATCCAAAATCTATAAAGAACTTATCAAACTCAACACCCAAAGAACAAATAATCCAATCAAGAAATGGGCAGAAGACATGAACAGACATTTTTCCAAAGAAGACATCCAAATGGCCAACAGACACATGAAAAAGTGCTCAACATCGCTCGGCATCAGGGAAATCCAAATCAAAACCTCAATGAGATACCACCTCACACCCGTCAGAATGGCTAAAATTAACAAGTCAGGAAACGACAGATGTTGGCGGGGATGCGGAGAAAGGGGAACCCTCCTACACTGTCGGTAGGAATGCAAGCTGGTGCAACCACTCTGGAAAACAGTATGGAGGTTCCTCAAAAAGTTGAAAATAGAGCTACCATACGATCCAGCAATTGCACTACTGGGTATTTACCACAAAGATACAAATGTAGGGATCCGAAGGGGTACGTGCACCCCAATGTTTATAGCAGCAATGTCCACAATAGCCAAACGGTGGAGAGAGCCAAGATGTCCATCGACAGACGAATGGCTAAAGAAGAGGTGGTATATATACACAATGGAATATTATGCAGCCATCAAAAGGAATGAAATCTTGCCATTTGTGGGGACGTGGATGGAACTGAAGGGTATTATGCTGAGCGAAATAAGTCAATCAGAGAAAGACATGTATCATATGACCTCATGATATGAGGAATTCTTAATCTCAGGAAACAAACTGAGTGTTGCCGGAGTGGCGGGGGGTGGGAGGGATTGGGTGGCTGGGTGATAGGCATTGGGGAGGGTATGTGCTATGGTGAGCGCTGTGAATTGTGCGAGACTGTTGAATCACAGATCTGTACCTCTGAAACAAATAATGCAACATATGTTAAGAAAAAAGAAAAAGAAGAAGATAGCAGGAGGGGAAGAATGAAGGGGAGTAAGCCGGAAGGGGAGACAAACCATGAGAGACGGTGGACTCTGAAAAACAAACTGAGGGTTCTAGAGGGGAGGGGGTGGGAGGATGGGTTAGCCTGGTGATGGGTATTAAAGAGGGCACATTCTGCGTGGAGCACTGGGTGTTATGCACAAACAATGAATCATGGAACACTACGTCAAAAACTAATGATGTAATGTATGGTGATTGACATAATAATAAAAAAAAAATTTAAAAAAAGACTCACATGTTGAGAGACAGAGCAGAACATAAAGAAGCATAAAGCATATAGGCACCACACACACAGCCTGCTGCATACCCCTCCTCCCCAGCCACCAGCACCTGCAGGCTGTCACAAGCTCCAGGGCCAACCAGGAGTGTGGAGAACGCCCTGCCGGAGCAGGCACTCTAACCTCACACCTCCCTGAGGCCACTCTGATGGCTCCCTGCCAAGTTGGTCCCCATCCTGACCCAACCCATAGCTCACTTGGGGCCACTTGCCAATGAGAGCCGATCCTGCTAAACAGGTCAGGCAGGCTCCCTGGGTACCCGCTTTAGGGCAGAGATGCCTAGTTCATCATTTCGCAACTGGCCTAGGGATGGGGAAGAAGGGAAGAAGGGGACAGAAGTGCTTTTTCTGATCACCTGCAGGAAATAGTCCCTCCCAGGTCTCCATGTCAATGGGTAAGATCCAGGAACAGTAATCCTGCCAGAGATGGCCCCTGTGGCTAAGCCCAGGCTCCAGAAGGAGTAGAGACCCTCCCCCAACTCGGAGAGCAGGCCATAGCAGGTAAACTTGCTCTAGGCGCATAACAATGACAAGCCAAAGTTTCTGGTTTGTGCCTTAATCAAATGCATTTGTTCTTCTGAGCCCCAAGCCTGATGAAGGAAATGGCAAGTTGGTTGCCAGGAATAAGAAATGGCTCCAGGAAAGACAAAATGCAGACCCTGTATCTGCAGGCAAACAAGCAGAGTTAATTAATTTAAAATGAGCCTGGAAGCCAGTGAGATGGCAGGATTTTTAAATTAGCAACAGACAAAAATCACGAGTTTATAAAAAGTGCATTCAACCTTTCTTGCCGCATTAGATTCAAGCAGTTAATTCTGGCCTTGAATGACCTGCACGGCCAACGTGAAGGGGTGTTTTATCAAATGGCCCTTGCGAAACTTCTGGTTTCAGTTGGTTGCAAGGACACTGTTGAAGCCCTGTCCACAGTCCTGCTTGGTGCCCCCTTTCTGAAGAGCCTTGGGAGAAACTTCTTTCTGCTCTCAGTCCCGGGACTTCTCTTGAAATACTGATTGGCTCTTATCATATCACTTTCATAAGTGCTCAGGTTTCCTTTTGCTTAAGCTCAGAGTCCAAATTCTGGCATACTCTAGCAACCACAAATATCTCAGAGTATGTATTTTATGAACGGACTTTATTCCCCACCTGCACCTTATTCTTCTTTCAGAATTGTCCTTTCTTCCCACTCCTCAGTTCATTTTCCTTTTCTTTTCTTTTTTTTTAATTTAGGCTCCACGTCCAACATGGAGCCCAACATGGGGTTCGAACTCACGACCCTGAGATCAAGACCTGAGCTAAGATCAAGAGTCAGACACTTAACCGACTGAACCACCCAGGCGCCCCTATGCTTACCCTGTTTCATTGTAGGTCTTCCTTCAAAGCTTCAGAAACTTGTAAGAAAAAAAGTAGGGAAACAGTTCCCAAACTTTGCTGCACATTGGAATCACTTGGGGATCTTTAAAAACCACCGATGCCTGGCTCCCACCTCCATCCTGATTTAACTAGTATGGGGCATAAAGTAACCTAGGCACCAAGCGTTTTTACAGCTCCCCAGCCAATCCGATGTGTATCAAAATTCGGGATGACTAGATAAATATGGTCTTCATATTTATGGAATATGGAAGACCATATTCAAGACCATAAATATGGTCTTCATCTCACCCTTCTGAGACAACCTTATTCTCCCTAACCATGAACACCCCAAACCAGCTGCCCATCCTCCATTCTCAAATTCTCATTCTCTCCTGCCCAGCCAAAATCCCTTCTACCCTTCAAGGTCCAAGCTCAAACTCTACCTGCGCCCCAAAACCTTCTCTGACTGTCCCCATTCACACTGATCTCTCTTTTCTGGCACCCTTAGGAGTTTCAGAGAAATGAACCCCCTATCCCACTTGGAGGGGACTATGCCTCCTTCAGTTTCCCCCTGGCTGGAGCAATTTGAAATTGCAAAGCCATGACTCCGTAACACCACACTTGCAGTTGGGAGGGTTCCTGGACAGTCAGAAGGTGAGGGGAAGGAACATTGTGAAGAGTCAGAGATGGCATATGGAACGGGTTTTATGAAGTGGATCTCCTGGTACGCTCAGGAGACATCCATCACCAATTGTTTTAGGTGAGCTATGACTCCGCCTCCTACTCAGGCCAAAATAAGGGGAAAAGCAAATGCAAGCTGCCTCTCTCAGTTGAAATCTCAGAGGCAAGTTTGGCTGGCCTAGACATCAGCTCAGAACAGTGGATGGGGAGGCTGGGTTTCACTCTGAGGAAGTGAAGCAAGGGCAACCCTCACACACCCTGGAGCACCCCAGGCAGCTTCAGGGGATGAGAGGTGAGAAACATGGACTGCCAGGCCAGCCAGTGTGGGGCAACTGGCTGCTCAGGGCACAAAGCTCTGGGGGTAGTTACAACAGGGATTTCCTCCCCACTGAAAACAAAGATTGAGAATCTCACCAGGCCCAGGAGCAATGCCAATACAGATCTACTTTGAGCCTAACCTGAGTAGCAGGACCCAGTATCCAACCCAGATGAGGCTGAGTAGGATGATTCCCAAGGAAAGAACTGGACAAAGAGCTAGGGAATCATAAGGGGGTGCGGGTGGGGCAGCTGGACCCAAGGGTCTTTTTAACAAAAATGGGTTTAGCTTGCTCACAGGTCTCTAAAGATTGTGTGAAGTTTCTATGAACCCTTGCAACTTGGTTATGCATTATGCTCCCTCTTCACCCTACTTCCCTACTCCCTCCACCCCAACCTCCAACTGTTTTGTTATAGTGAGTAAAAACACTTAGAGAGGCCCCTGCAGGCGTTTTCAGAAAGAGCAAGGAAGAAGGGAGCCAGTACCAGAGAAAGAGAACACAAGAGACCTAGTGGTGGCCACCACTTAAGGAGAGGAAACCAGACGGAATCCCTGGGGGTACCAGGGAGCTAGCCTCAGTCAAAAAAGCCCTAGGAAGCCCTCAGGAGCTCCCCCAAATTATATGCAACTATAAAGTAATGAGAGAGAGAGAAGAAAGAAAGAAAGAAAGAAAGAAAGAAGAAAGAAAGAAAGAAAGAAAGAAAGAAAGAAAGAAAGAAAGAAAGAAAGAAAGAAAGAAAGAAAGAAAGAAAAAGAAAGAAAGAAAGAAAGAAAGAAAGAAAAGGGAAGGGAAGAAAAGAAAAGAAATGAATAGAAAAGAAAAGAAAAAGCAAGGATCAAATATAACTGGAGAAGGTATGGAAGTCAATGGTTAGTGCACAGGCTCTGGAACCCTGCTGCCTGGATCTGAATCCTGGCTCTTATCACTTTCTAGCTGTGTGATCTTGGATAAAGTGCTTAACCTCTCTGGGCTTCCATTCCCTTGCCTTTTTTAAAGGGCATTATTCTAGTACCTATTTCGTTTGTTGTTTGTAAGGACTAAATGAGTTAATATGTGTAAAAGCCCATGAGCGTGGTACCTGGTACACATCTATGTGTTCACTATTTACTTCTTATTAAATGTATTGATATGAGCTCTGTAACTTTCAAAGTCATGTTTGGGTGATCATGGACTTCTTCCAAGGAAGCATTTTCAGAATTCCTTAGGGAATTGCCTTCAGAGCCCGTGATACACCTTTTGACTTTCTTCCAAAGTGACAAATCTGGGCCCTCTGAGAGTAGGTTGTATGTTTAAAAAACTTCAAATGATATCCAGAGCCAACTCTGACAAAAGTGGCTGATGAAACTGGGTAATCCTGAAATGGGTCAAAAGCAAGGCGTATCTAAAAAGTAATAAAAATAAATGCATCACATAAATTGACTTCGAAAGCAATTCTAAAAGGGATTCCAAAAATCATCTTCAGCATCGTCAGAATCATGTTGCAGCTTTTAATAATGTGGAAGAAAATCATTTGATAATATTAGGTGTGAATACCAGGTTATAAAATAGTTTGATCCCAACTTTGTAAAAAAAAAAAAAGGCACAGAAAAAAACTGGAACATTAACAATGGCTTCTTCTCCGTGACGGAATTATGGCTGATTTTTCTTCTTTTTACTTGTAGTTTCTAGTTTGTCTACAATTAAGCAACTCTTAAATTGCGAATTAAACTTTGCATCACTGGTAAAGGACCATGGCCAGGGAACCAGATTGCTCAGAAGGGCAGCTGTCCATCTAGATTTAGTACTTTGCCTAGTTGCATGCTTTGTCCTAGAAAGACTTATGACCTCATAGATAGCACATAACAATACATGTAATAGCACCAACTTTCTCCTTGAGGATAGAAACTGTATTTATCATATAATTCTTTTATGTTCCTAATAGCACTTTAGGACAGTACTAGTACACAGTAGGTGCTTCATAAATACTTGATGGCTTCACTACAGAGGATCCCTAGGTCCAGGGTTAATTTGATATTGCTGGGGACTGGCAGCAGGAACAACAAAGGCACCTAAACCCCATACCAACTTTATGATTCCAGACATGAGCATCCCTGGCAATGAATGACACAGGCTCATATTCTCCCTGAAGGAAAGTTAATGGTCCAGGGGTTACAGGGATTGGCACAGAGTGGTCAATTAAGTCAGGCAGTACAGGGAACAGAACCATAGCTCCACTAGCCTCCTCCCCTCCCAGTGATGGAGGAGAAGAGGCCTGTGCCCAGCCCGCTCCCCGCCACCGCCCCGCACGGCCCGGCACAGTCTTACGTACTGGAGTTTCGGTGGGAGCTGGCCAGGCTGTGTCCAGCCATCTCAGGAGGGGGCTGGTGACCACGGTGCAGGAACTGCTGGGAGCTGAGCATGTGGCTGGGGTGGGCCACCCGGTTCATGCTATGCAGGACATTGACCTGGGGAGGGAGAGCTCAGTGGGCACCCGCTTCTCTGCAGGTCCCACTCCACTTCGCTGGAGCCCATCTGCTAACCCTGTCCCACAGCATCTCCTCTGCCACCACCAGGTGGCTCCTCCATGCTTCGATGCCCACTCCCACCAACTGTGGGGTCTCAGTCTGCTCCAGCAGGGGAGCTGTGGAGGGAAGGAGATGCTATAAATACCTCCACAATGAATTCATTGCTGGAGTAACGACCATTCATTTCTGAGCAGGACAGCCGGAACTTCCTGGCATAGAGGGCAGCTCCATGTCTTAGCCGATAATGAGCCTGCCTCAGGATCTCTTCGTACACAGTGATGCTCTCCACCCCTGCGGGAGGAGGAAGCAAGCAGCTCAGGGCAGGACCCTCCCAGGGGGATGACCTGAGTTCTCCTGAGAGATGTACCCCTCCACCCCCAGCCTGGCTTTAACTGTCTGGGATAGAGTGACTGGGATCCATTTCCTGCTCTGCTCTTCTCTAAAAACTCTGTGGCTGAAGAGAAGGCAATAAGGACACCCTGCAAGACAAAGGGAGGAGGCAAGCAGGAGGGAAACAGAGAGAGTGGAAAATACAGAAGTCCTCGGTGAGGCTCTGGAAGGGAATGGAGATAGGAGGGAACCAGTTACGACCATCTTCTCCTCCCTTATGGAGGGTCCTTCAGAGAATACAGGCTTCCTTTGAAGCTACCAAGTCATTACCACTATTCATTAAGATGTGGGCACATGAGTTAAAGCTCTGATGGGTACGAGAGATCGGAGAGGTGGAAGACAGAGAGAAGACAGCTAGGACCAAACAGCTGGAGGACTGAAAGCTCATCAGGGAAGACTGAGCCGCAGGAGTGAAACCAGGAACAGAGGGGAGCCAGGGTATAGAGAGAAGCAGGGAGAAAGAACCACTTGGGAGCCCAAATGCCAGCACAGCCCTTCTAGGGGCAACCTGGAAGCCAGAGGAGCTTCCCCAGGCTGGCAAGCTGCCAGATGGCACGTGGCCACGTCCCTAGGCCTGGAAGGAGGACCCTCTGGAATTCCCAGAGACTTGATCATGGGGAGGGGCGCACACAGAGAAAGAAGACAGGCTCTCAGTCCCCACTGACCGGCAATGGTGAGGTAGGCGGACGTGTTGGTGAGCTCCAGCCCTCGCTGCTGCAAGGATGCCATGTCCAGGAGCAGGCTTTCCCGCTCGGGGTCTAGGTCATCCCCCACCAGCGAAATCTCACAGCCATCCAGGTTATGCACGATCTCATCTGACATGCGTGTGTCTGTCACTGGATGGGAGAGAGTCAGCATACGGGTCACAGCCAAAGGGCCCACCTCGTGGCCATTCTTCCTCCCCTTCCAGGCTCAGCCCCCGAGAGCAGTCAGCATCATTTTCAAAAACGCCATTACCCCATACTGTCCTCACACCCACAGGCCTCCTCCTGGCTCTATGTCCTCGTGTAAATGGTCCTAGGCAAGTGAATGCAGGATGAAGTCACTCGCATTTCTAGCCCCAGATTTTCTCCCTCCCTCTGGTTCCAGACATGGGCCGTTTCTCGGGACATCACTCCCTGGAGTCATCCTTACCTGTGCCCTGCCAACTCTCATCCTTTTTGGCCTCCACCTGGTGAGAAATGGAGCAAGTGATTTGAAGATCAGGGAACAAAGGGATCCCCTCAGGTCCCTCAAAATCCACAGCTGGGCGGGCAAAATGAGCAGTGCCACTTAGCAGGATCTGGGGGGCATCAGGCTGAAGAACCACCACATAGCCCTCCACTTCGGGGATGGAGACACAGGATTCTTCGCTGAAGCACCTATATGACAAGAGGGGAGGGAGGCAGCTTGTGACCCTAACATCTCCTCCCCTATGATCCATACTCTGTTTCACCCCTCCAGGCCTCGATCTCTACAACAGAGCACCCCGTGTCCGGGAGAGGGAGGGGAAGAGAGAGGGATAGTGTCTCTGCCACAGCACCACTACCCCTCCATAGCAAAGCTGGAGGGGAGATAGCCTTTCCGGGGAGGATGCCACTTCGGGAAAGGGTCAGGGACAGATCAGGCGACCCTGACCTTGAGGGAAGAGAACATCATCAATGCCCTAATCCAAGATTATGGAACATCTATCAAACTTCATTCTACAAACCAAACCTACAAAAATGTCTACACATACACAGCTCTTTACTCAGGGGATTTAAATTAAAACATGTGTTCAGCAAAATATCTGGAAGATACATGTCCAAAAATACTCAACAACAAAAGTGGAGGGGAGGGATATGGTGGGGGAGCCCATCCCAGGGTTCCTCCTCCTTGGTGTGTCTTCCATTCATTCCCTTCAATATCAGAGAAACCCACTTTGGTAGGTGAGCTAATGTGACAATCTTAGACCTGCTTCCGTGGTCCCACGAAGCCTCATTGACCTCGGCACCAGGAGAGACTCCCTAAAGCACTCAGCCAGGCCAATCAACCCACAGCACAGCTGCTCAGGAAGGTGTTCCCAGGGTCACCTCCAGCCCCATGCTTTGCCAATCGATAAGAATGGCACCTCACCTTCTCATCACACTTGCTAGTTTCTGAAGCATTTGCGCATATTATTTCATTCAACCTTATGTCAGCACTGTGGACTCAGGATAAGAAACCAAAGATGATCAAGCATCTTGGTCACACAAGAAATATGTGTCAGAGTCAAGGCTTAAACCTACTCTTCTTATTCCAAGGTCACACACTTTCCACTGAACCATGGCCACTATCTGGGGCCTGGGTTTGCGCCAAATTTATTTATAAAGAAGTACCCCTTGAACAAGCAGCCTTCACAAGGGAGTTGGTAACTCAGAAGCTGGGCCTATGGTCCACATGCTTGTGCTAACTGAGGGCGTGTTACTGAGTGTGCCCGGCTTGACCGTGGGAGCAGTAGAGGGAAGGGGTAACCTCAGCAGATATGATGAACTCAGAGCCCTTGACGTTACCAATGTCCACAACCTGCTGAGTTCCTGTGGGGCCTAAGAATCTGCACAGTCATTCCAAGGGGCCCAGAACAAAGCCTCTTGGAAACCAACGTCAGCTGACCCTGAAAACACAGGCTCCAACAGACATCCCCACTGCAGTGAGCAGTCCAAAGGAGACCCAAGGGGCAACAGAGGGCCGGCCCTGACCCGAAGGCACTGATGATCTGGTCAAGAGCTTAGATATGACACACAACCTCAAAACAATGGCAAACCGTAGTCACCATCATGTAAGCGGAACGAACCAAAACCCCTGAGAGTTTAGAGAGGGAGAGGTTATTTCTGACTAGGATGGGACTGGGGCATTTAGCAAGGGAGGACAGAAATAGTCAAAAGCAGCAGCCACCTAGCTGCCTTTGAGGGAGGGTAGGACTTCACCAAGCAGAAGGTGGTAGACCCTCGAGTGGATGGTGAGGAGTGTACCAAAGGGAATAGAGAACATGAGGCAGGAAAGCTGGGGTCAGATGGCTGAGGGCTTTGAGTGCAGTTTTTGAGCACTAGCCAAGAGGAGGCCATTGATATCTTCTACATCAGGGAAATATGAGGATGAAAATTCTGATTTATGACCACTACTAACCTAGCCTCTGGTGAAGGGTGAACTGCAGTTAGAATACTAGAGATGGGTCAGCTCATTAGGAGGTTATGGCAATAGGCCAGGTGAGAGAGATAATCAGAGCCAAGGCTAGAGTCTTAACAGCAGAAATGGGAAAAAAGGAGACAGATTCCCCAACACCCAGCACAGGCCGGATCAGGGTGACCTGGCAACTGATGGGGCATGGAGGACAGACAGGGAGGTCTCAAGCTTGAGTGACTGCGAGGGCAGAGACATCATCACAGAAATAGAGACTTCAGGGGGAGGGGCTAGTTTGGGTATCAAAGGTCATCATTTCACCTTCAGCGCATCCGTTTGAGGTGCTGGCAGAACTTCTAGATAGAGGTTATAGCAAAGTAGAGGTAGAGAGTCAAGGGCTTAAGGGAAAAGGACAAAGTTAGACAAAAAGATGTGGTAGCCATTTATTCAGAGGTTAATGCCACAAACTAGGTGGGCTTTCCAAAAAAAGAGAGGAAAAAAACCTTGGGGAAAATCTGCATTGACGAAATACTTGCATAAATCTGGCTCTAAATGGACAGAGCTCCAAGAATGGAACTTAGGAACCTTGGGAAGCGCGATGGACTAGGGCAAGGCTATGTATCAGAAATCAGGAGGTCCTGTTAGGTACCTGCCTCTCTCTCACAGCTGCACATGCACCCCCCACCCCCACCCCCACACATAGAGCTCTCTGTTTTCTCCAGTGAGGTTAGCACTAACCCCATGGTAGCCCCATAAATGGAAAAATGAGAGCTCTCTTTCTTGACCTCATACAGAAAACAACAAGACCCTTCCCCCTACTAAAAGACTAAAGTCAGGTTGCCAGCCCTTGGATAAGCCTCTCCCCCCCGCCCCCCCGCCTGAAAGAGGTAGGAGGAATTCAGATGAATCCATCAACACAGAGGATGTCAACTCCTCCTTGCAGAGCTCCATCCTAAGCCAAAAGACAGTGCTGTCCCTTCTGACATGGCTCCTGAGTCACGCAAAGGGCATGAGGCAATTGCTTGGTCTCTGATGAGTTAAACCCTATACAACTGCATGACTGCCCTTTAACAACTAGAGTTCCAGCTAGAACATGGGGGCGGGGGGGGGCACGCTCAGCTCTGGTCTGTGCCCCCGTGACCGCAGCTACCTGTGGCCTTCAGCTCCATACTGTGACCACACCACAGGCTAGAAGCATGATTCCCAAAATCGGCTGCCCAGCCTTCCAGAGCTCTAATTGTGAGATCTGATAATCATGCCCAGTCACTCTGTAGGGCTCAGAGCTGTCTCCTCCCCCCTCTCTAAACCCACCATTCCCAGGAGAGGGACAAGCCAGAGACCTTTATCTTCATATCGCTTATGGAGAAACTGAGACAGAGCAGGGGAGAAGGTTATGCTTGTTCAGGAATCCTGATTTCTACATTGTGTAATCCACCCACTAGATGGCAGTATCTCCTAAAAACTGCCCCACAGACGCTAGGGGTGAAAATGCCTGCAGAGAACAGCCAACATTGGGGCAATAGGCATTCTGCTAAGCGTTTGATCTGCATTGTAACATTTAGCTCTCGTAACAATTCCATGAGTTAGATTCTATTGTTATCCCGGCTTTACAGCATTTGCTCAATGTGAAAACCTAGTCGGTAATAAGCTCTATGTCCATAACTATTATGATTTCATTACCTCTCAATTAATCTGTATTTTTAAATACCTAATATACTTAAACCTTGAAATAATGTACATTTTTTTCTTTTAAAGAATTAAAAATATTTACTTAGAATTCAAAGGTTAGCAAACTTTCTGTGAAGGGCCAGACAGTAAATATTTTTGGCTTTTTGGGCCATATAGACTGTGTCCCAACTGCTCAGCTCTGCCATCATAGTGTCAAGTAATATGCAAATGAATGGGAATGGCTGTGTTCTAATAAAACTTTATTTACAAAAACAGGCAGCAGGCCAGCCATTGGTTGCCAACCCCCAGATTTAGATCATCTATCTCCTTGCAAGAACTTGATGAATCAAGACTAAAATAGGTGAAACAACTAGAGCTATTTGCTCAAGGTCATCCAGGCAATTATTATTGAGTCAGAAGTAATGTCAGATCTCCCAGCTCCCAATCCAGTACCCTGTCTGTCCCACTTTACATATCAGCATAGAGGCACAGAGAAAATTAAAACCCCAAAGTCCTGGAAGGGTGGTTGGCAGAAAGAGTAATGAATCCTTTAACTGTTGAGTCTAGTCCAGGCTCTTCTACAAACATTGCTATGTCAACTGAGCAGGTAGGTCAGTTTGTCTCTGGGGGCCCAATCTCCCCATCCATACAGTGAGGGGGGTATGCCTAGCCCTGGGTGACCTCTAAGCCAAGGAGTTCTGACACCATCTGACTCTGCTCTGTGATTTGACCGCCCCACCCAACACTCACTTGACAGCTGTGGTGAGGCGCAGGGGCCTGACGCCAGGCGTGGCAAAGCGCAGAGTGTTCATGTAAGCCACATGCTGCAGGGCATGGTTGAAGGTCTCCACATCATCCCCCTCCAGGGTGAGCAGGGACTGCGAGGGGTTCACGTGGACCTGGGCCCCAGACACAGACAGCTGAGAGCAGGACCGGGAGGCAGGAGAGGAAGGGAGCAGAGGAGGAGAGGTGGGCAGGGGGCATGCCCGGAAGGACAGGGCTAGAGGAAGGGGCTATACCTTCATGCCTTTGCCCAGGCTCTCGAAATCCCTATAGTCCAGCCCCTCCCGGCATGCATAGAGGCACTCGATGACCTCGCGGCTCTCCAGGTGGCCTGAGCGCACGCTGAAACCAGCCAGGTAGCCGTGAAAGTAGTGGTGGATCGGCAAGGGGTCTCCTAGGGCAGGAACACAGGGGCGAACGGGAGGTGAGTGTGGGTGAGGGGACAGGCGGCTGGAGCAGGAAAAGGGGCAGAGAGGAGGGGCAGAAGGCTGGAGAAAGAGCATGAGAAGGAGAAATGTGGAAATGAAAAAGAAAGAAGAGACCAGGAAATGAGGCTGGGGAGACTGGGGAAAGCAGAAAGGAAGACCAAAGAGGGAATAAATCCAAGGAGAGGAGAAGGGTGAAAAACAGAAGCAACAGAAATGAGAAAAGCTCCCAGGAGAGGGAGAAAGGACAGGAGTGGGACCAAAGGGAGGAAAGAGGAGCCAGTGGAGGAAAAGGAGAAGGCAAGAGGGCGTGGTCACAGGGCATGCAAGGGGACCCAGGGGGACGTGTGGAGCTTCGCAGATGCCCAGATCTCCCTGTGTAGGACTGCCACCTGCCTCCCACAATCCGATCCACTACGTGGAAAGCCAGCAAGAGAACTCCTCCACTTCCTTCTGTGGGCAGGAAGAGACACCCAGGATGCCACCAAGCTCCATCCGGCCTTACCTCTCCGAGGGAGCCCTGCCTTGCAGTAGTTCATGGAGGCTCTGCCCCTGGTGGAATGGGCAGCAGTAACTATGAGGCTGGCTGGGATTTGGGGTTGGGATGGAATCAGGAGCACAGCACAGAAAGTTAAGGTGAGAGCTCTCTGGTCTCCAGTTCTTATGCAGAGTACCTTGTGTGGTGTCTGTACTGTTGTCTCCTCCCTTTTCCTTCTCTTTGTTCTTTTCCTCTGGAGGAAAAAAAAAAGTGGCAATGAGTTTAGGGTTGTGGGGACAGATTGGCAGCGAGGAAGAAGAAGTCTTCCCTGCTCTGTCCCAACCTGTGTAGGACTGGCAACCTGTCCACTGATGTCTCATCTCAATCTCTCTGGCCTCTGCTAGAGACCAACCCCCAAATATGTTGCTGAGAAAACACAAACACCCTTTGCCTTCCCCCATTCTCTACTTCGGTTCCCTGCTTGTTCTTTCTGAGAATTTATTACAATTTACCATTTGTATATGACTTCTTAGTTTTTAAAAATCTACCTCTCCAACTAAAATGTAAGCTCAAAGAAGGCAAAGATTTTGTTCCATCTTATACTCCATTGTGTCCTCAGAACTAAGCAGAATGGCACAGCCTTACCTGGTATTTAACAAATATTTGTTGAATAAATAAGGGAAAAGAAAAGCAGAGTCATGTTACCAATATTCGCAACAAGGGGGGAAAGAGCAAGGAGCAGCAAATGGCAGACTGTCTCTTTTAAAGAGTGCCACAGAAAGCAAAAGCTTTTGTAGATCGCCCTCAATGGGTAAGACACATACACACACACACACACACACACACACACGTGCACACGTGCACACACGTGCACACATACTCCCAGAAGGGAAAAAATGAAAGAAGTAGCTTAAGGAAAATTGATGACTCTCTGAAGTATTACTGACCTCCAGCAAGGGAATGTACTGTGGAATGATCCCTTTGATGGAACAATGTGGGCACTGGCCAGAGTTATACAAAGTGCTATATTCCTATATTCCAACACCTATATTCCGGTGCTGCCTGAGGTGATGACTGGTTGAATAGGTTGCAAATGGCGGGGCGGGGGGGGGGGGGGGGGGGGGGGTGGCTCTGGGGGTTTGTGGTCTCCTCCATTGGAGATCTCTCTGAGTCATCCCGCCCAACTGCAGGGTGATGTATGAAGTCAAGCTGCCCTTTCTCCTTCACCACTAATCCTAAGCCACTAGAGGCTCCAACCTTCAGTATCTTCACTGAGAATCTCAGGGGACTTACCAGTCCAGCAGGCCCCAATCATGAGAGCAGGTTCCCTTCGGGGCGGGTGGATGAGACCATTGTCATGGATGAGGGCAGGGTCGAACGAGATGCCATCGGCATAAAGTGTGACTGTGGGGAACTCCAGGTTCAAAGCATAGTGGTGCCACTCATCATCACAGACCTGGGGAGGGGGGCAGCATAAGGGCAAGAACCCTCAGTTACTTTATCTTCAGGGAACTAACACAAGGTACTGCCCCTTCTCTCTAACCCCTGATTCCTCTGACTATCCCCCACCTCCATCTTGACTGACCCTAGGAGAAACATCCAAGGGGAGCCTCTTTGTTTTACTGTTGGGTTACAAACTTCTTTAGACCTTCCAGTGCATACATACATACATTCATACATACATACATACATTTTGGGGGGAAAATTTATTCATAAAATAGTGTGGTCCTCCTGTTAGGAATGTTTATAGTTTTAGAGATTTGTCTGAAGAATGGAATTTTAGGTACTTACTTGGTGCCTGATAGATTTTGGGCAGGGATGTTATTTCTTGAGCTGGGTAGGCAGCAATTCACCAGTAAGCCCTGCTGATAGAGCTGGGAATATGAGGGACTGTTCCCTGTCTCCCAGGGGAAGGGGTTTGAATCTTGAGAGGCATTCCAGCACTTAGAAGCTGATAAGGCAGAGAACTCTCTACCTCATGCCGTCTCTCCCCCTCGTTCACTGTATTCTAACCCCAGTGGCCTTCTTCCCATGCTTGGAACATGCTGAGCACTTTCTTGCCTCAGGTTCTTTGCATCAGTTCTTCCCTCTGCCTAAACACTTTCTTCTCACCCATTTCTCATCCTTTAGAACAAAACTTAAATTTCACCTCAATTAGGCCTTCCCTGAACATCTGATCTAAGGTGAATTCCTCTCTCTTTGCCTTCCCCCATTCTCTACTTCAGTCCCCTGCTTGTTCTTTCTGAGAATTTATTACAATTTACCATTTGTATATGACTTCTTAGTTTTTAAAAATCTACCTCTCCAACTAAAATGTAAGCTCAAAGAAGGCAAAGATTTTGTTCCATCTTATACTCCATTGTATCCTCAGAACTAAGCAGAATGGCACAGCCTCACCTGGTATTTAACAAATATTTGTTGAATAAATAAGAGAAAAGAAAAGCAGAGTCATGTTACCAATATTCGCAACAAGGGGGGAAAGATCAAGGAGCAGCAAATGGCAGACTGTCTCTTTTAAAGAGTGCCACAGAAAGCAAAAGCTTTTGTAGATAGCCCTCAATTATCCAATTTGTGGATCTTCTAGACCCTTCTTTTCCTTTTCTCTTTCTTCCACTTCCTGCCTTTTTCCAGCTATTTGCTTACTCGACACTCCACTGGGGCTTACAAGAAAAATAAAAGAAGACGAGAACTCAAATTAGTCCCCACTGGTCCTCGTGGTCAGCTTAGAGAATGAATAAAGCACAGGCTGCCACTGTCAGCTCAAGAAAAGATTTTACATTTTTTTTGGTCTGTTTTTATTTATCCTTCATTATCACAGAGACTAGTACTGAGAATTAACACTCCTTCTGACTTATAAGGTCTATCACATCATTTAATCCTGCAACAGCCCTGGGATATGCAATTCCTATTGTATATCTAAATTTAGACATACCAAGGAAGATTTCATGGCTAGTGAGTTGCCCTGGCCAGACTTAAACCCAATCTGCATACCTCAGAATTACTTAATTTCTGGCTTACAACATGCTAACTGTTTGGGAGTCAGAGATATGTACTGTTAAAATTCTAGGTAACAAAGGGATGAAATAAAACAAGGGAGAAAGATGTTTGGTTGGGTATGATGTTAGTAGTAATGTGTTCCCTGTTTACTTTTAATCCCGGAGTGCTTTCTGCAGGAGACAAGCCTTGGAAAAGGAGAACAAGAGAACCTGGGAGTAGAGTGGTCAGGAACTGAAAGTGGAGCACGAAGAGGGCACAGGGCAACCCTGAAAATGCCAACCCCTGTCCCAGGACCCTCCTTCCCTGGAAGTAAGTTACACCCACCCAGCTCTCCCAGGAGCCTGGCACTGGCCTCACCTGCTCCAGCTTCCAGAGGAACTTGACTGGGCGGGCACTCTCCAGCAAAGGCCAGTAGAGAAAGGCAATTCTACAGCCATGGACGGTCAGTGAGTAGTGAGAGAAGCCATCCTCTGAGGGGAGAGGATGGAGACAGGGGTCAAACCCAGCGCCTGAGTCAAGAACAGGTTCAAAGCACCAGAGGGAGAGAACGCGGGATTCTAATTACTCTCTCAGGTGCTCTCCCCTCCGTATTCCCTAGAGTCTCCTCCCTTTCTCTCCCTCTGACACACACAGAGTCCAGTCCAAGTGATCACTAGGGTTTCTCGAGCATTCTGATTGGCCAAGGTGCAACACTGGCCAGCCTGCTCCCACCCAGATTTCTACTGATCCTTTGGTTGATGCAAACTCCATGGGTGACAACCCTTTTCAGGTCAAGAAAAGTGAGCTTGGAGAAGTGGCAGAAATGAAAGGTCTGGACAAGACTGAGCCAAGAGGGACTGTGCCACTGCAGTCCAGGGAAGGGGGTGCTTGGAAATGGAGCCAACTAGCCCTTCGAAGAGGAGGATAGGAGGGTGGTGGGAGAGAAAGAATGGGGTACACCACTATCCAGGCTTCTCCATTCCAGTGGACAGGCTTAACGGGAGTAGATTGGGGGGCAGCCTACCACATGGTGGGATGCAGGGGGATTGGCTGATTGCAGGTGAGAAGGGCAGCGAGTGGTCCCATTGCACTCTGAGAGCAGTAAGGTCTCAACCTCTTATGCAGGCAGTAAGTCACACAATTTCAGGAAGCATCAAACCTAGCACTGCCATCTTACAAATGAAGAGAGAGGAAGTGACCTGTCCACAACCACAAACTGGGCAGTGACAGAGGCAGGATAAGAAGCCAGTTTCCTCACTCTCAGAGCAGTGCCCTGGGGAAGGCTCACCATTCTGGACAGTGTTACACACGATGGTTTCCTCTTCCTTCTTGCCCTTGTTGGGAGTGACACCATGCTTCATCCAAAAGGACAGAGTAAAATGGTCACTGAGGCTGTCCTGGGGTCCAGAGCCCAGCCCAGCTGTGCCACCCAGGGGCACCTGCACAGCTTGGGTGCCATTGAACCAGTAGATAAGGCTGCTGTCCTGGCTGTAGTGCACCGAGAGTCCCGCTGTCCAGTTGGCATTGGGGCCGGGCATGGGCAACAGATCTACCTCCCCAGTGGCAGCACCTACAGAAGCCCCAGAAGGCACAAGTGTCAGAGCTGAGAGGCAGCAGATGGGGAAACAGGAAGCAGCCAGGGCAAGCATGACTGAAGGAGAGAGATTTCCCACAGCTAGTCTCATGGCCTCTTCTGGCCTTTCAAAGACACCAGAGGATGGACCTCTCTTCTAGGAATGGCTCTCCAATTAACTCATGCTCCAGCTCTTCATCTCTCCCTACCGTTGTTGCACAATGTACCTGGTGATGGTCTCGTGCTAGCATCATGTGTCTTTGCAAACAACATATTGATTTGCTTTGGGGGCCACAGAGTTAACCACATGCTATAACCTCTGCAGATATATACCCCTGTGGGTGGGCAAGGGAAGGTATAAGGCAGAGTCTTAGGAAAGAGGCAGAGGAGGGTCAGGGAGAGGTCTGGAAAGGGGAGGGCACACCCACCACAGAGTTTCCGCAGAGCCCGCTCTGAGTAGTTGTCACGGTCACAGCCCTTGGCCACATGGCTGGTCTGTAGCTCTATGGTGGCCTGAATATTCCAGAGAGGTTCATCACAGGTCTCCAGGCGGATACCAGGGAACAAAGCCAAGCTCCCCGCACCTGGTGCATATTCAATCCTTTTGTTCCAGCCTGCATAGGGGAAAGGGAGAAGGTAGCGGAGAGAGAGGAGAGGAAGGCATCCCCTCTTAACCATTCTGCTCTTGCCATGTCCCCTGACATTCTTGGGTAGACAGCCAGGGTAGACAGCTGCAAGCCTGCCCCCAAATATCTCTCCCCTGTATGATAGTCAGAAGGGACAAGAAGGGAAACCAAGGGGAAAGATGATTCACAAGATGAGTCACAGAGTGGAGCTCCTCACCTTGCCAGCTGGGTTTACAGGTAGGCTTCACCTGGATTTCCACCTCAGCATCATCTGCTGCCCGTTTCTTCCCGCAGTCATAAGCCGTCACTGTGAACTTATAAAGCCTCTCGCCACTGTACTGCAGCTTCTCCGTGTTCTCA
This sequence comes from Callorhinus ursinus, assembly GCF_003265705.2. Classification (NCBI taxonomy): domain Eukaryota; kingdom Metazoa; phylum Chordata; class Mammalia; order Carnivora; family Otariidae; genus Callorhinus; species Callorhinus ursinus. The sequence goes on along the minus strand of NW_027397156.1, from coordinate 2,391,337 downwards.
ATGTTTCCTGGGATGGGTGTGGGGGGAGACAAAGAGGGTAAGGAGCACTAGAGAAAGCCTAGGGGGGCAAGGTGAAGACTCATGAGTCAATTGGGCAACAGGTGAATTAGGCAGCAGGAAGCTGGGAAGGAGGTATCTGGGGGAAAAGGCTCTACATTGGGAAGCAGGTTATGGAATGCGGATCTGAGGGGCACAAGTGGAGAGCTCAGCCCCGGGGTGTTCTGATGGATGTGGGTGTACAGGGCTGGGCAGCCAGAGCGGGCAGGGGATGGACACACCGTCATTGTCGATGAGGAAGGGTGTGTTGGGTGTGAGGATCTCATAGTAGCAGATCTGGCTGTACTGGGGGGAGCAGTCACCATCGATGGCTTCCACCCTCAGGATGCGGTCGTACAGCTTCCCCTCAGTTACCGCAGCACGGTACAGCCGCTCCACAAACACGGGGGCAAACTCATTTACATCGTTGACCCGCACATGCACAGTCGCCCTGCGTGTACCAGAGCAGGAGGAGGGACAAGGAAGAGTCAGCCAGCCTCGAAACACAGAAAGAGGCACAAGTAGGAATGCAGACAGGGAGTCAGAGCAGACAGGAGCCCGTGTGTCCTAAGCCTAAGGCCATGGACATGCTCATCCCACCCCCCAGGACACCAGGCCCCACAAGGCAAGGGGTGATTGATAGAAGGGGTAAGGAACAACCCCAGGGGACACCAGCAGCTGACTTGGAGGACTCCTGTACAAAATGCTATAGGTTGGGTGCCAAGACACGGGGTAAAACAGAATTTTATATCCAGCCGGTTGTTCCTCCACAATAATGAAATCCAATGGAATAATCAAGGAAGACACAGAATAAAAGCCAAATTAAAACCAACCAAGAGATGGGGTGCCTGGTTGGCTCAGTCAGTGGAGTACCCAACTCTTGGTCTCAAGGTTGTGAGTTCAAGCCCCCACTGGGTGTAGAAATTACCAAAAAATAAAAATCCCGATGGGGCGCCTGGATGGCGCAGTCAGATGAGTGGTCGACTCTTGGTTTTGGCTCAGGTCCTGATCTCAGGGGCCTGAGATGGAGCCCCACATTGGGCTCCCCACTCAGCGCTGAGTCTGCTTGAGTTTCTCTCTCCCTCTCCCTCTGCCCCTCCCAGCCGGGAGTTCGTGCACGCTCTCCCACTCTCTCTCTCAAATAAATAAGTCCTTAAAAAAATAAAAATAAAATCTTTAAAGACCAACCAGGAGAAGGGAAGTGGTATCTATATAAAAGCCATAACTTATCTGATATGAGCGCAAGAGGAGTGCTACCTTCTGTGCATCCATGTGCAATGTGCATGTCAGGTGTGCCCCCGCACACACACTCAGGCCCCATGAGGCAAGCAGCCCTGGGGCTCTGCCCTTCATACTGAGCCCTGCCCCTCACCAAGATCTAGGCACCCAGGTCCCAGAGGCAGGGTCCTATCTCCAAATGGGAAACTGAATCACAAGGAGTGGTGATATCCCCAGTGCCTCTTAGCGGCCCAGGAACCCTGACTGCCAATCTTTCTCCGACTCTCAGATGAGAAGTTAGCTGGACACAGTCATAAGATTCTCAGGCCCTGGCTTCATTCATGCTGGAGCCATCTCCTGCCCACCCTCACCTAGCGCTGGGCATGAGTATGCCATGTGTGTGAGTATGTGCACACTGCAGACTGGTGGGGCAGGTGGAAGGAATCCGGATGTGTGTTGAGGTGCTCATCGTCCTTCTCCTCATTACGCTCCTCATCATCATAACTCCCACGTACTGAGCCTTTCCCACGTATCAAGCACCGTGGTGCACGCTTTTTACATAAACCATCTCCTTTACGCTTCACAGCAACCTAGAGAAATAGGGATCATCATGTTCCCCATTTTACAGAGAAGAAAAGCAGATCAAGAAAGGCTAAGGAAGTCACCCCAGGTCATAAGAGGCAGAACCAGGATTGGATACATGTTTCTATCACCTTGAGTTGAAGGCTCCTGGAGGACACGGCCCCTGTCCCTGACCCTGATGAATAGAGAGGGGAGGGGGTAGGTAACAATGACAGCATGGACAGAGGACAGTGAGGGGCTTAGGAGGAGGGAGGAAGACCTAGCAGCAGGGAGCAGGAGACAAGGGCTTCCTCACTTGTGGGACTTCTTGGTGTTGGCCCCGTCGGGGCCCTCGCCGCAGTCGTAGGCCTGGATGGTGAAGGTGTGCTCCTTCTGGGCCTCACAGTCTACTGGCTCCTTGGCCCGGATCAGCCCTTCTCCAGTTGCTTTGTCCAGAATCACAGCCTCAAAGGGCACCCCAGACCCATGGAGCCGGAAGCCACAGATCTCACCTGGCCCAGGGGGGAGGGAGGGATGAGGCTCTTTCTCCTTTGCCACTTCCAGCATCTTCTTCCCAGCCTCAGCCTCCCTGCCTCAGGTTCGGCTTCACCTCTCCTTCCAAACCCCAGCCCTTCTCTTGCATATGTGAAAATGTTAATTTGTTAATTATCAGACTTAACAGCTCCAACACCGGCTTCCCGGAGCTGCAACCTCTCAGAGCTACTGGGTCTGAGATCTGACAAAATCTTGATGTGGTTAACCCCTGCCTGCCCATGTCCTTCTCTCTGGCTCCCTTTACTCAGCCACCATCCTTAGGCCTACTTCTACAACTTTGCCAAGACCTCTTCCCCACTTCCACTGCTCTCCCTCTGGGGACTTCCTCCCTTCTCCTCCCTTGCCCTCTGCCTTCCCAACCACTTTTCTCTGTCCTACCCACCTTGCCATCCCTCAACCCCAATCACCTGCATAGCGCAAGGGAGCATCCTTGTCCAAGGCAAAGAGTGGTGGGTTCAGCAGGACCGTGTTGTCATTCTCCATGACGATGCCTTGGTATTCTGCCTCGATCCATGGCTTGTGTTTGTTGGCTGACCCCCACCCAGGGAGAGAAGAGGACGCACCTGTGAGCTGGCTCTCCAGTCCCACACAACCCAGACACACACTCCAGCATTATCACCCTTTCCACCCACTGCAGAAACACCTGCAGGAGGAAGGGCTGAGGACAAGAAATCAGCATTAAAGGAATCAGAGGGTCTGTGAGAGGTCACAGCCTTCTCCTATGGCAGGATTGGTAGTTTCTGTGGCAACAGCCTACCCTGGGGGAGGAGGGGGACCACTATCTCCCCTAGGAAATGTGGTCAGAGGTGAAGAATTTTTTCAGGGATTTCAAGTGCTAGAGAGTGGTGACTGGAGATTCAGGGAGCAGTGATGGGCCATCAGAAGGCCCTGGGAAAGGAAAGGCATAGATTAAGGGCAGAGTTGAGATTAGAAAAAGAAGATCTAGATGTTTCCTGGGATCCTGAGTGTTTACCCTCTCCACGGCCACCATCACCCCATTTCAGTCTTGATCCCTCCACTCTGCACTTCTCCCAGCCAAGCCCCAACCTAAGTCCATTCATCCTAAGAGAAGGGAAAATATAGGACAGAAGGAGGGGGACAGAGAGGGGCAGGGATGGAGCAGAGGAATCAATGCCGAATGAGTGGACCCAGCACAGCCGACATCCTAAGGGATTATTGAACTGGCCTAGAAACAGGACAAATCGCCTCCCTGCTTCTCATCCCTACAGCCAAGAGAGCACACTCATAGCCAGCACATCTCTGTGTCCCCCACAAGACCACCAAACCCCACACTCCCTGAACCCCACTTTTTATAGACTCATGACTTAGTCCTACCTCCTGCCTACCCCACCCCTCTTCCCTTCAACTACCAGCCAACCAGGAGGGTTGCGGGACTCACTCAGCCTCTAGATTTCCCCATCTCCTGCCACATTCAGCTCACTCAATTGTGTCTCCTCCCCAGGACCGACCTCCCATTAGCCTGGGGAGGGGCTACGGGGAAGGCACAGTGTTTTCCCTTCCCCTCTAAACCACCCCCCACCCCAACTGCCACTGCCTGCTCTATCTAACCCCACCATGCCAACCACCAAGCTCCCAAAGCACATTCATGACGGTCTGTCAGTGGAACATGGGTGGAGGAAGACATACCATCAGAGGGAAACCGAGTCACCAACAGGCAACATGCCCAGTATGTGACGGTGATTTAAAAATCCTGATTTCCTATCTTTCCTCCGACCACACCACTAAAAGCCTTCTGGTACCCGAATGCCTGCCCCTTTCTTGCAGATGACCACCAAAACCCCCTTCTCTAATGGCAGAGGAGAAAGCCACAAGATGGTGCTCAGAAGGCAAGCACAGGAAGTGGCAGGAGGCTAAGAAGCTGGGCTGAGGTCAGAGACTGAGGTGAGGAACCACAGCCTGAAGATGAAGGGGCTGCAGAGCAGCAAGGCCAATGCTGGGTACCTTCTCCACAGCTCGCCCCCAGGTCTCCCTGTTCCTCTCCTCTTGGCCACAGACTCTCCATGTGTTCACTTCCTTCACTCACTCCTGGCTCCCTGCCCTTCCTTCCTTGGCTTTCCCTTCCCCCTCTCCTCACCTGTTCTTCTTGATTCCCCTTTCAATTTTCAATCTTCTCTTTTTTTTTTTTTTGCCTCCACCTTTACCCTCTTTACCCTCCTTCTCATCCCCCTCCCACGCCTCATCTCCCTTGTCCTTCTCAGCTTTCCCTCTCACCACTCATTTAGCAACCCCCCACACACACACCCACTTCTTCCCTTACCTGCCTTTCTCCACCCACCTGAGCCCTCTTCCCCCAACCCCTCTCTCCCTGCCCCCTCCTCCCCGGTCCCTGTGCTGGCCTCACCCAGCTGAATTTCTCTGCTGTCTGCCAGAGAGGGCAGCTCTGGTAACCCTCAGCCCAGCTGTATGCAGGGTATGGATGCAGAGGAACACGCCAAAACATACGTGCTCCGAATTGCTGAGCTGCAAGGAACTGTTTCTCCCCAGGATGGGATGGAGATGAACCAGATGGATCTGCCACACACCCTTAGTGCGGGCACACCCCAGTGAACACAGAGAACCATCCAGAGATGCCTGTCACCCTTCAGGGGCAAGTCCTTCTGAGACCTGAGATTTCTCCCGCAGGCAGAAACTGGAGGAAGGGGAGACAGAGACCCCAGGATGGAAATGAGGACCATATGGGAGCCAGAGAAGCACTGGGTAGAAACAGCCCAGAGAGGATGATGTGCGGAAGGGGATGTGAGGGAGAGAAGGGGGCAGCTCTCAGAAAACGGATGGGAAGAACCCACACCTGTCATTTGCCAGAGAGCTTCAACAGCCCCTGCTCACCCCTACCCCCACATGGCTCTGCCGGATACCCCTCTTTCAGTGCCCCCTCCCCCACCTCACTCACCTTTGTTACCGGAGCTGGAGGGGAGCAGGGAGGCCAGCAAGAGGGGCAACAGCAGAAGGGTCATGGTGTGGTGTGGGCAGGGCACGGCAGGGCCAGGCGATTGCTCTCCCCCAGGAGCCTCCAGCCGGCTGATTCCACCTTGGGGGAGGGATGCAGGGGCTCTCCAAGGAGGGGAAGGAAGATAGTGGGCCACAGGGCAGGGAGAGAAAAGAGCCAGCCGCCCACACTAGTCCATAGAGCAGACCTAGTCAGACCCCAACCTGGGTGGCTGAGGTGGGGAACTTGCAGTGGCTTCTCGTTCGCTCTTGAGCCGGGCGTCCTCACTCTCTCCCTCATTCCCACCCCATCCCCGCTACTGCAGGATGACGTCAGCACCGCCAGGCGAGGACTGATGGGGCCGCTGGCCAATCGGGTGGCTGGGGGGGCCAGGTGCTGCAGGGGGGGGGGGGGCGCCAATGGGACTGGGGAGCAGGGGCGGGAGACTGTGGTAGGGCTTTTTCCCTAGACTGCAATTTGGGGGGGCCAGGGAACTGCGGGGGCTGGGGCGGAAGCTGGAAAACCGTAGAGGGGGTGGAAAATAAGAGGGACATTGGGAGAATGGAGAAGCTAGAAGCCCGGGGGTGGGAAAGCGAGACGTCAACGGAGACCTAAGGGAGGCGAGGAGGGGCAGTATCACGTCACCCTCCGGGCCTCCCCCCCCCCCCCCCCCCCCCCCCGCAACAACCAACTCTGCATTAACCTCTTTTCACAGCCCAGCCCATCAGCAGGTCCCTGCTGCGTGCCTCCTGGGAGCCTTGAAGCAAAACCCACAGCCTGAACCCAAAAGATCCTAGCATTTCCATTCCCAGCCCCAGGTGTCTGAGGAAACCATGGGATGGTCAGCAGGGAGGTAGAAAGGGTTCCGGGACTGGAGAAAGAGTGAGAGATTCCACACACACACCCACACACACCTGTCCAGACAATTCACTCCTAGGTGGGATTTTTTTCCACTGCCTAGGCTCCCTGTCTCCCTCTCCCCGAATTTCCCATCTTAAACCATGATGAACCAACTCAGCTGATTCTGAAGCCAGGGAAGTTGGTAGGTTTGAGGGAGAGAGACAGAAGGGGGTGGGGGTGAAGGTGGCAGCCCCCACCATGGTAATACATCTGGTAAGCATGGGCTGTCCAAAGGCTGGGAACTGGAGGTGATGGGACCATCAGTGACTTCAGAGGGAGAGGGAAACCCCTGGGTCCCAAGCCAAAATTCTCCAGAATAGCCAACCAAACTCCTCCCACACTTTCTGCCCCAGACTTTGAACTCAACACCTCATCAAGCTGACAACCCCTTCTGTGCTTGGGAAGAGCAGTTTCTCTGCCTCCTTCCTGATGGCCCTATAGGCCAAAGAGTTTGGAATGCCAGAGTCAGGGACCCAACTCAGCGAAGCTGTCTGAGGGAACTGTGGGACGCAGCACTAGAGCATCTCTTTCACTGTGGCTCCTGGCCAGCAGACTATCCCCCATCTTTCTCCACCTCTTCCTCCTCATACCTTTCAGGATCCTGTCTCAGTCCTAGGATCTCAGGATATTGTTAGAACTCATCCCTGGATAAGCCTGGAAGTCCCCACTCCACACAGCAAGACCAGACCTCTCCCAGGGGAGACTGCCCCCCTCAGAGCTCTGGGACATTTCCCAAGCCTGCTGGAAATGGGCTGGAAGCCAAAACTGACCTTCGAAAAGGCTCAAGTCTTAGATGACTGACAGCCCCAGATCCTGCTCTAGGTTCCTTCCTCAGGAAAAGCCAAGGTCAGGCACCAAGCTGTCAAGTTCCTACCCCTCCCTCAGGCTGCAGGCACCAGCCCCATACTCATTATGGGAAGAGGGAGGAAGTCTGGTAAGAACTCTTATTGCAACAGGGCCCAGCCCTATAAAAATGCTGGTAAGCATAGACCTTTACACAGCCTCTGTGTGTGTGTGTGTGTGTGTGTGTGTGTGTGTGTGTGTGTGTGTCTGTGTCTGTGTCTGTGTCTAGGCTAGCCGGGAGTCTCTCAGCCTCACCTGCCAGACAATACCCACTCCCTCCACACCCTGCTGGCTATATTCTCCTGAGATCTCCATCTCCATCTTGGCCAGCCCAGACAATGCCTCCCAACCTCACCGGCTACTACGGCTTTGTCTCACAGAAGAACATGGAGGACTACCTGCAAGCCCTAAATCATGACCTCACCCTCCCAGACCCTTTTCATTCCCCCTTTCCCCTTTCCCTCCCTGTCTCTCTATCCCATTGAGAAAAGGGACTGCTGGGGTTGGATGCTGTGGAAAGGTTCAGGTGGTGGCACCTGACTTGGGATCCATTTCTAGCCAGGGCATTGGTAGGAAGAGTCAGTCTACAGTCTCAGACCCAGCTAAGGGGCAGCCTGCAGCCCCGTGGTGCTGCTGCAGGTGGGGGATCCCCTGGCTGGCTTGAAGGAGCCCCGCTAAGAGATAGCCCCCCCACCCCAGACATCAGCATGGCTCTGCGGAAGGTAGCATTGCTGCTCAAACCAGACAAGGAGATTGACCATCAGGGCAACCACATGATAGTGAAGACCCTCAGCACGTTCCACAACTATGTTCTGGAATTCCAGGTAGGAGTTGAGTTTGAGGAGGATCTAAGGATCGTGGATGGATGAAAATGCCAGGTACTTTTCCTCAGGCTTCGGGGAGGGCACGTGGGTGAGCAGGTAGGTGCCTCTTAACAATCTGGGGCAAAACAAAGTGACCTTTCCCAGCCAGAGCCAGAGAAAGGTGATCACTACAGCAGGCTGCAGAGTCCCCAAGATAACAGTCCCGCAACTGGCTCTCTCCTGCCCCCACTTATTGCCAGCCAAAAGGACAAAAAGGGCAGGTCACCCTCAGTCCAAAGAAGAAATATTTGCTCACCCTCTAGCCTGTGACCCTGTTGGTCACTGTAGAGTCTCTTTTCCCTTAGCCTCTATGAGTCCACTCTCCTCTATTTCTGCTTCTTATGCCTTCTTTTTGGTCTCCTTTGCAGACCCTAGCTCTCCTATTAATCCCTTTAATTGGGGTTTCCCCCAGTATTTTGTTCTTGACTTCCTCTCTTTTGTCTGTACAGGAAAAAATGGGCTAAATCATCTATACCCATGCTTTCTGCTACCATCTATAAACTGTCCTTGACATGGATTCTCTGGCCAGAGCTGCCTCCTGAGCTCCACAGTGGAGTTTTCATCTGCCAACACAATGTTTCCATCTGCATGCCTCAAGCTCGAAGCCAAATTCATTATCTTCCTACCCAAAGTATTCCTGCTTTTATATTTACTGTCTTCATTAATGGCAATAACCAGCTAGACCAGAGACCTGGGAGTCAGAGCAGTATCTTCTGTCCCCTTACCCCTGCACCCCAACACACACACACACACACACACACACCACATCTAGTTGGTCAAGAAGTCTTTATAACTTTTCTTCACTGTCCGGTATAGTTGCTACTAGCCATGTATGGCCTTTGAATGCTTGAAATGCAACTAATCCAAACTGAGGTATGTTTTACGTGTAAAATACAGGGGCACCTGTGTGTCTCAGTCATTAAGCATCTGCCTTCAGCTCAGGTCACGATCCCAGGGTCCTGGGATCGAGCCCCCTCCTCCCCCTCTCTCTGCCCCTGCTTATGTTCCTTCTCTCACTGTGTCTCTCTCTGTCAAATAAATAAAATCATTAAAAAAAAGTGTAAAATACATAGTGGGTTTTTAAGACAATACCAAAAAATGTAAAACATCTCAGTAATTTTGATTTTAATCACATGCTGAAATGATATTTTGGATATTCTAGGTTAAATAAAATATATCATTAAAATTAATTTCACTTGTTTCTTTTTCCTTTTCTAACACAGCTACTGGGAATCTTGCATTTTCTAATGTGGCTTGTTTATGGCCTATTATATTTCCACTGTTGATTCTTCCTAGCCTTTCTCTAGTGCCACCTTCATTCAAGCCCTCATTTCTCGCCTGGTGCCTGAATCTGGCCTCCCAGTCATAATCCTTCTTTAACCCACTCTGCATACTGTAGCCACAAGGATTTACCTAAAATGTAAAAGTGATCATGAATGAAACCCTCTCAGTGACAATTCCTTACGTTCCAGATGAGGTCCGTGGCATACAAGGGTCTTTCCCACAAACACTCTAGTTTAGAGCCCCTTACAACCATGTGACCTTCTTTCTTACCTCTGTGCTGTTCCTTTCCTTGCTAGAAATTGCCCAGTATCTCCAATCTAACTAACTCCTCACTTCCTTGAAGACTCAGCTCTTGCTTCCCCATTCCCATGCCCAACATTTGCCTGGCATCACAGGCACCTATTTTCTGCTCTGTCTGACCAAGAGTCTGAGCTCTTGGTTAGCAGGCCTATCCTATGGGAGGATTTTAATAAATGCTGGTTGGAATACCCAGGCCCACCCCACTCTGATTCAGAGAGGGGAGGGTGATCCTTCACTCTCAGGGACACTTCAGCTGTCCTTAAAACTGAGAAAGCGTTTCCCTGATGGGACTTCCAACCAATCCTCTTCTTTCCCAAAAGACCCTCCAGTCCAGCTGGAAGTATCCAAAGGACAAAGTCTTTGTTCTTCATCACCCACCCACCCCCAATTTTGCCCCGGTTATCCTGCTCCATCCCTGCTCTGCCCTAGTGGTCACTGTAGACGAACTATGGGCCCCCCTCAGTGGCCTTTGGGAGTTGGGGAGGGGAGTCCTGCTGACTCAGAGCAGTCATCTTACTCAGAATGAAGGGGCTGGAGCAAGACCGTATCAGCTGTGGTGTGAAGGGAGGCGGGCAGCCCAGCCAGAGTGAGTTGGATGCATTTGGGGTGTTCTGCCCCCAAATCTTCCCTTATTCCTGCTTTCCCTATAGACCATTGTAACCTGGGAGGAGGAGCAGCTAGTATGTATGCAGAAAGGGGAGGTCCCCAACCGAGGCTGGAGACACTGGCTGGAGGGAGAGAAGTTGTATCTGGTAAGCTGGGTGAGGACTGGGAGAGGGGCCTCCAGCTAGGATTCATCCCCTTGCCCAAATCAAATCAGTCCCCTGCTCTACTCCCTGCCCCCCTCCAAGGAGGGCAACCAAGAAAAGAAAACAAAAGCCCTGGGAAGAGTAGAGAGAGGAAGAAATACAGGGGCCAGGTGGGCCTTGGCTTCAAGTCGGATGAATGTCCATAAATTGTGACGAAAGATGGAGACTGGCCATTTCACATTCCGTGACCCAGCTCCCTTCCTTCCTCTGGGGTGAAAAGTTGAAGGTGTGGGACAATGATACAATTCCCCATACATCAAATGCTCTAGCTGTTGTATCCTGAAGGATTAAACAGAGCTCAGGGACCTAGAGAAAGGAACTCTGGCTGGTAAGAACCTTCTTTCTCTCTCCTCATTATTCCTACTCTGTCCCCACGAACTGACTGCAAGGGATGCAGTGTGCGAGCAGGTCTTCAGGAAGGTCAAGTAGCCAGAGGAGAGCTGAGGGCCCCTCCAGACTGCACTGGTGTCCAGACTCCTCTTGCTCATAACCCTTCAAGCCCAGATTGTCCCAGGTCAGCAGTCCCTTTCTCGGGCCACTTACTCCGCCTCCAGGTCTCTCCTCACCCCTCCCCATGTTAATCCATGACTCGCAGCCCCCGGGCCAAAGTCCTTTTTCCTCACACTCCATTGCTCAGTAGTGGCCTCAGATCCAATTCCTGGTCTGGCCTCCTGGGTGAAAGAACTGGGCAAAGGGGAAAGACCCCTTGAGAACAATGGATCTCAACTCTCTTTAGTTCATTTGGTCCCTTATTTTCCATCTAAGAAAGAACTAAGCTTTGAGTTTTGGGGGACAAGTGAGAATTTTGTCCTGGTGGAACTTTTGGAAAATTGGGGTTCAAGAACTTAAACAGGAACTACTGGTAGAGTCTTTTGTCTGTTTCCTGTCCTTATTCTCAAGAAAGCCACATGCGCTCAGCAGAACCCGGCCCAAGGCAAGACCTCACCCGCACAGAGTTCAACAGACCACAGGTACCAATGTCTGAGTGAATCCTGGCTATCTTGTATTTCCATGCTACATTTTGGGAAAGTGGGATGGGACAGGGTGAGACCTTTGTCTAGTGTTGGAGGAGGTTATGAAGCTTCGGAATAGTGACCTAGCCTCCGTGTCTGCTTTGGGAAGGATAGGCAGCAAGAAGGCTAGAAGAGATTGAAAAGGGAAACAGATGGAAAATACAAGGCCAAGGGCTAGGAAGATGAGGGACACGGGGGTGTGACGACAACAGTAGGGAGAAGACTGACATGCCTGGCTATAGGGGTCCTCTGCTTGAGGGCCAGCAAGGCGGGGCAGAGGATAAGAGGGAGAAGTGAGAACAGCAAGGCCCCTCCCTGAGGGTCCCAGAATACCTTGGAAAAGAGCCCAGAGGGCTGGGCCTGTTCAGGGTCAGGGCCAGCTCCAGCCTCTGGACACCTCCCCACCTCCAGGGGCATTGGTCCTTTCAGAATAAAAGTCCTGTGGGGCAAGAGTCAGGGAGGAGGGGGCTCAGTGTGGGATGGGGACAGAGCCTGAGTGTGTGGGAGGCAGGGGTTGTTGGAAAGTCCCTGGCCTATGCTCATTAGATGATTACCCCTGCCCCCTCTTCCTGCAATGGCTAAGCCCTTACACATTCAAAACAGTCACTAGTTTTGAACACTGATCCTACTAGACACCCTGGAATGAGTTTGGAAAAGAAAAAGAAAAGAACTCTGAGTAGAACTGAATAGCTTATTCCCTGCCAGCCTCTCTGCAGATGTCCCCAGTAGAGTGGGGAATAGAGAGCCCTCCTCTGGGCAAAGCCACCCAGCAGAAGCTCTGGGGACTGCTGGATCCTACCTTGTCCCTTTCCAAGGTACAGTGAAGCCAAAGGAAGATGCTCCATGTATAGTCACCCATTGCCTAAGTCACGAGGACAATGCAATGTCCTGGCCCCTCTGACTTTACAGTGCAGGTTCAAGCCTCTCCCCCGCAGGACTGTCCTCTGTGCCCTTCATGTTGGTCCAGCACCCCTTGCTGCAGTCTTGCCAGAGGGCCTAACCTGGGAATTTGGAGGCCTCCATGGTGATTGTCAGGTCCAATCTAACCACCCCGCCAAAACTCTTGTGACATGAGCATCCAGCCATCCACACTGCAAGTCTACATCCTTCACTTGACCTTACCTCTGCAGAAGCCAGAATCCAACATGAAGCCTGGAGATCCCCAAAGGAGCACAAGCAATTACAGGAGGACTGAGCAGCTTCAGAAACATCACCAAGGAGGTGGGCGGGAGCAGGGACCGACTGAGGCTGGGAAGCCAGGGCTGCTGTTTCCCCTGTGGGCCGCAGGAGGCGCTGATCACTGCAGTGGGAGTCAAAGAAACACCAAGTTTAATCCTCCCTCTTCTGCCACCTTCCTGAATATTCCATTTCCCACCACAAACACACACACACCAATTCCCAACCCGCATACTCACCCTGACAAAACCCCAACCTCTCAATCAAATCAATCTGCTCCATCTGTCCTCAGATGGAAGAGATGATTACCAGGGCACCAGCTGTGAAAGAAGAGAGGGAAATAGCCCTCAAGGGAAGTGCCACCCCCCGCCTGTCCTGGAGCACACAGAGCTGCAGATCCAGGACCAACTTTGACTTTGTTGACCAGTGTGCTAGCCCCCAGGGAGATGATCAGCAATCCAAAATGTTATTTCCACATGAGAGGGAATAACTGCACCCTTCTGAGCCAGCCCCATGCCAGGCCCCTACCCCACTCCCTCTTCCTCAGGCCCAGAGAGCACCGTATGCTCACAAACAAACTTCTGGCCTGAACTTCAGATGATCCTTTAGTCTCAATTCCTTACGTCACTACAGACCCCTCGCCTCCGAAGAAAGTGACCAACAGTGGATAAACAAGAGCAGGTGTATGCCCTCTGAAACAGAGAACCACATGCTGCTCAAGGCCTCGGGCTCCATGTTCTGGTAGGGGACCGTGGAGTAGGCAGAAGCAGCAAAGTATAGCCAGGTACCCCTCCCCATGCCCCCTCTCCCTTCAGCCACTATCTCTCATGTGACCCCCCCACGCCACATGCCCAGACCTGCATGTTGAAAAGAAAGCTCAGGCAAAAGCAGGAAATTCCTCAACTCTAAAGCTCAAAGGCCATCCCAGCCAGGAGCTCCATCCTATAACATGGTTGGACCCCTTATTGGAAGCAGGGGACCCTTAGAAGCCTTTGGAAATCCTGGGATCCCAAGAGAGAGCAGAGGCCTGGCCATTTGACCCCTTTCCCCAACCCAAATGTTACCCCCCATGAGGCAAGAACTATATCTGCTCTAAGCTCACGTACCCAAAGGTCAGTATGAGGCCAGGAGTTCCCGATATAGCTAAGGATGGCCTGCTCCTTCCCTCCTGCCTCTCCCTGCCACAGGCTCTTCCTCTTCTGGAGCTTGCTGCTCCTACCCAGCCTGGGAACCACCTCCAGTACCTCCACTCAGCTCTCTGGGATGTCTCCCCTGACTTCCCCGGGCTATAACCCCCTCAATCACAGCAGCAACCATGCCATCAGGGCCCCCAAGGACTGATCTGGAGTCATCCTAGTGCTATATCCATGATTATGGACAGGTGAGGATGGGGGAAACCTTGTAGGTATAGCAGGAGCTGAAAGGGTATCGGGTGAGGGAACTTGATGGCCAAATCAGGGAGCTCTGTGAGGGACTCTGATGGGCTGACCTGGGTTTGTGTCAAGGGCAGGAAGAAAGAAGGAAGGAAGGACAGAAAGAAAGAAAGAAAGAAAGAAAGAAAGAAAGAAAGAAAGAAAGAAAGAAAGAAAGAAAGAAAGAAAGAAAGAAAGAAAGAAAGAAAGGAAGAAAGGAAGGAAGGAAGGAAGGAAGGAAGGAAGGAAGGAAGGAAGGAAGGAAGAAAAAGAAAGAAAGAAAGAAAGAA